>NC_050097.1:110042162-110345193 GCF_902167145.1 Zea mays | reverse complement strand
AATTGGATTATACTCTAAATGTGTTTGTTTAAGTCTCAGGAAAATCCTCCCAAAAGTTGAAGTCAAACGGAGAAATAACGGAGGAAAAATCACTTAGTGTGTTGTTGGCTGGTGCACAGGACAGTGAATAGTAGCTGTTCGGTGCATAGGACAGTGAATAGTAACTCTGTCCGGTGCACAGGACAGTGAATAATGACCTGTCCGGTGCACAAGACAGTGAATAGTAGCCCTGTCTGGTGCACATGACAGTGAATAGTAGCTGTGTCCGGTGCACATGACAGTGAATAGTAGCTGTGTCCGGTGCACAGGACAGTGAATAGTGACCTGTCCGGTCCACAGGATAGTGAATAGTAACGTGTCCGGTGCACCAACGGCTAGCTGTTCCAGAGAAGGAAACTGTCAATCAGATCCGTTATTGTTCACTGTCCGGTGCACCCACAACCAGGGAAGGCTAGGAGCTTCCAAATGAAGCTCCAACGGCTCCTAGGCCCTTTGGGGCTATAAAAGGGACCCCTAGGCGCCTCAAACAAGTACACAAGTGCAGCCAACAATGATAGAGCTGGAGTGCCCGATCTTTCGGTGAGTGGAGATAATTCCGATTTGGTGGAAGTAGACCCTCACGATTCGACTACGACGAGCGATCCCGAAGCGCCAATGCAATCGCTGAACCAACTTCCAATGGTTACCGACCTTGCTGATGCAAGATCGGCCTGATCACGAAGATTGTTTCCTATGCGCAATCGAAGAACGAACAAGAAAAAGATGCGAGCAATCTTAATATCACTCGAGGTGAAGTTCTGAATCACAGAGGACAGCACGTATTTGTGCGTGTTCTGGGGTAGCTAAAGCTAGATGTAAAACAAAACTCGAAAACAGAGGAGGCGCAGCTCCTATATAAATAGAGAGAGGGGGCGCAACCCCTAGGGGCGGCCAACCCTAGGTCGTCCACTATGGGCCGCAGTTGGGCTGGTCGTCTATTCTTCTGGGCCCTCATTCTTCAGTAGCATGACGAAGTTAAGATCTCTAGCACGGGCCCGAGTGACTGGCCCAGCTAATTAAGGAAGTGACGCTTGATGTGGAGGTGCTGCTGGTGTAGTCATACTCATAGATGTCCTCATCATCCTCCCCTTCTTGAAGTGAAGTCGTCCTCGACGACAACTCCTCATCCTCGGCCATATATGGTTTCAAATCTGCAACATTAAAACTAGTGGAAACACCAAATTCCGCAGGCATGTCAAGGATATAAGCATTATCATTAATCTTTGTTAGCACCTTAAAAGGACCAGCAGCACGAGGCATTAATTTAGAATGGCGCAAAGTAGGAAACCGATCCTTTCTCAAGTGCAACCAAACCATATCACCTGGTTCAAAAGTTACAAGTTTTCTTCCTTTACTACCAGCAACCTGATTTTTTGCATTAGTAGCAGCAATGTTTTGTTGAGTTTGTTCATGGAGGTTAATCATTTGTTCAACATGTGCAACAGCATCTATGTGTGGGGCGTCCGCAGCATCAAGCGAAAACAAAGCAATAGGCGCCCTAGGAATGTAACCATAAACAATTTGAAAAGGGCACATCTTTGTAGAAGAATGTGTTGCATGATTATAAGCAAACTCAACATGAGGCAAGCAATCCTCCCAACGTTTCAAATTTTTGTCTAAAACAGCCCTAAGCATGCTAGACAAAGTTCGATTAACTACCTCAGTTTGACCATCAGTCTGAGGGTGACAAGTGGTGCTAAACAGCAATTTAGTTCCCAATTTATTCCACACAGATCTCCAAAAATGACTGAGAAACTTAGCATCACGATCCGAGACTATTTTATTGGGAATACCGTGCAAACGAATAATCTCTCTAAAAAACAATTCATCAACATTGCTAGCATCATCAGTCTTATGACAAGGTATGAAATGAGCCATTTTGGAGAATCGATCAACAACCACAAAAATGCTATCCCTCCCCTTCTTAGTTCTAGGCAATCCCAAAACAAAATCCATCGAAATATCAATCCAAGGGGAAGTAGGAACAGGCAAAGGCATATACAAACCATGGTTGTTCAACCGTGACTTAGCTTTATGACAAGTAGTGCAGCGTGCAACAAGGCGCTCAATATCAGCGCGCATCCGAGGCCAAAAGAAGTGGGCAGCCAACACCTCATGTGTCTTGTAGAAGCCAAAGTGCCCCATGAGACCGCCTCCATGCGCTTCCTGTAACAACAAAAGACGAACCGAGCTAGCTGGAACACACAGCTTGTTAGCGCGAAACAGGAACCCATCCTGCATGTTAAATTTGCCCCATGGTTTCCCATTAATACAATGGCCGAAAGCATCTTTAAAATCAGCATCGTCAACATATTGATCTTTCACAGTGTGCAAACCAAAGATTTTAAAATCTAACTGTGACAGCATGGTATAGCGACGAGACAAAGCATCAGCAATAACATTGTCCTTCCCGTTCTTGTGTTTAATAATGTAAGAAAAAGACTCAATGAATTCTACCCATTTAGCATGACGACGGTTCAGATTTGTTTGGGCACGAATATGTTTTAAAGCCTCATGATCAGAATGAATTATGAACTCACGATGCCAAAGATAGTGCTGCCATGTATGCAAAGTGCGCACTAAAGCGTAAAGCTCCTTATCATAAGTAGAATATTTCAGACTAGCACCGCTTAATTTTTCACTAAAATAAGCAACTGGTTTTCCTTCTTGTAACAAAACAACACCTAGCCCAATACCGCTAGCATCGCATTCAAGCTCAAACACTTTATTAAAATCAGGCAATTGCAATAGGGGAGCTTGGGTTAACTTATCTTTCAAAGTGCTGAACGCTTCCTCCTGCGAATCACTCCAAGCAAACGACACATCTTTCTTTGTAAGCTCATGTAGAGGCGTTGCAATGGAGCTAAAATCACGAACAAATCTGCGGTAGAAACCGGCAAGTCCAAGAAAGCTCCGAATTTGTGTGACCGTCGTCGGTGTAGGCCACTCCCGAATGGCAGCAATCTTGCTGCTATCCACCTCAATGCCCTGTGGAGTAACAACATAACCAAGAAACGAGACACGTCGTGTGCAAAAGATGCATTTTTCCATGTTAGCAAATAACTGGGCAGCACGCAATGCATCAAAAACAGCACTTAAATGTTCCAAATGCTCTTTCTTAGATTTGCTGTAAATAAGGATATCATCAAAATAAACAACCACAAACAATCCTATGAAGGGCCTCAGAACTTCATTCATCACTCGCATAAAAGTGCTGGGAGCATTAGTCAATCCAAACGGCATAACCAACCATTCATATAAACCAAATTTCGTTTTAAAAGCCGTTTTCCATTCATCACCCAGTTTCATTCTAATCTGGTGGTAACCACTACGCAAATCAATCTTAGTGAAAATAATGGCACCACTAAGCTCATCTAGCATATCATCAAGGCGTGGTATAGGATATCGATACCGAATAGTGATGTTATTAATAGCACGACAGTCTACGCACATACGCCATGACCCATCTTTCTTGGGAACAAGTAACACATGAACATAGCAAGGGCTAAGAGACTCACGAATGTATCCCTTGTCAAGCAACGCCTGTACCTGGCGCTGAATCTCCTTCGTCTCATCCAGATTTGTACGGTACGGTGCGCGGTTCGGAAGCTGTGCGTTGGGGATGAGGTCGATCTGGTGCTCAATGCCACGAAGCGGTGGGAGACCCGGTGGTAAGTCTTTGGGAAAGACATCAGTGTACTCCTGCAAAAGGTTAGCAACCACAGGGGGAATAGCCAAAGATGGTGCATCATCAAGTGAAATGAGGACACTAGAGCATACAAGTGCATAGCATGGCAAATGAGCACCGTGTAGATCATCAAAATCAGCACGTGTAGCAAGTAAAACAGGAGCCTTCAACTTGATTTCAGAAGGAACAGAGGGCGATGGATCAAGTTGTTTAGCAGTTATAGCAGCTCGGGCAAGATCATCTTTAACAATTTGTTCAGGTGTCATTGGATGTATAATTATTTTCTGACCCTTAAAAATGAAAGAATAATGATTCGAACGACCATGATGCAAGCTATCAGTATCATATTGCCAAGGTCGACCAAGTAACAAAGAGCATGCTTCCATGGGAATAACATCACAATCAACAAAATCAGAATAAGCACCCATGGAGAAAGGAACACGCACGGAACGCGTGATTTTTATTTTACCACCATCATTAAGCCATTGAATGTGATATGGGTTTGGATGCTTACGAGTGGGTAACGACAACTTTTCGACCAACATGGTACTCGCCAAATTGTTGCAACTGCCGCTGTCGATAATGATGCGAATTGACCGCTCCTGCACAACACCCTTTGTATGGAACAGAGTGTGTCGCTGATTCTTCTCGGGCAAAGCGACATGTGTACTAAGAACACGCTGCACAACAAGACTTTCATACCTATCAGCGTCGCCCGGGTTGACATGTACCTCTGCCTGAGCTGCATGGTTAGTGGCAAGTAGTGCATGTTCAATTTCTTCAGAATCACTAGCGGAAGAGTACTCACCATCGTCACGAATGAGCAAAGTGCGCTTGTTTGGGCAGTCTCGAATCACATGGCCAAATCCTCTACAGCGATGACACTGAATATCCCGTGTACGACCTGTGGGTGGGGCAGTGCTGGCTGGTTTGGTCGTCTTCTCGCGTGGAGTAGTGGTGGACGTGGATGGCGCAGGGGGAACTGGTGCTGAGGTGGATGTCGAGCTTCGTCCTGCAAAAGGGTTAGAATATGTCTTCGAGCGGCGTCCCTGCACTTCACGTTCAGCTTTGCAAGCATATTCAAATAAAGTAGTCATATCATAATATTCCTTATAATCAAGTATATCCTAGATTTCGCGGTTTAAACCACCACGAAAACGTGCCATAGCAGCGTCGTTGTCCTCCAATATCCCACAACGAATCATACCTTTTTGTAACTCCTGGAAATAGTCCTCAACAGATTGAGAACCTTGCTGAAAACGCTGCATTTTATTAAGCAAATCACGAGCATAATACTAAGGCACAAATCGATGTCGCATCGCAGCTTTCAACTGATCCCAAGTGGTTGGAATGGCAGTGGGATGTTTCATTTTATACTCACGCCACCAAATTAAAGCAAAATCAGTAAATTCACTAATAGCAGCTTTAACCTGAGAATGTGCAACAATATCATGGCATGAAAATTTTTGTTCAACCTCTAACTCCCAATCAAGATATGCAGAGGATCATATTTGCCATTAAAAGGTGGAATTTTAAATTTAATCTTATAAAATAAGTCATTAGGGGGATGACGAACCACACGACGTGCACGACCACGGCGATCTCCATCGTCCTGCTCAGTATCACCGCCGTAGTCCTGCTCCATCTTTGTGGTCAACGCATCAAGGCGTGCCAGGATGGTGTCGAGTGTGGTGCGAGTCGCCGTTTGAGCAAGGTCAAGCTGGTTGAAACGCTCGGTCGTCGAAGTGACCGTTGAATCAAGCCGTTCATGCATCGTCCTAATGTCAGCAGCAAGTCCATCAACTTGTCCCCTTACTTCCAGCAACCGGGCATCCACCGTGTCGTGTGCTCCTCCCATAGTTAGCGCAAACACCAAAACACCAAAAGGAGAAAAACCGACGACAACAGGGAAATGGTGGTGACAACTCGCTCAATGAAATGCTGTTATCAAATTCTTATCCGTTCTTACCAAGCCACAGTGGTGAACTGCAACCAACAGGTGGAACCGGTGAAAGATTGGATGAGCGATTGCCTGGAGAAACAGAAACCTTCTCGTCGTAGAAATATGTGGAGTTTTGGGTAGGCTGCACTCAAGTCAAGGATTAGCACGATCAAACAATAATGCAAAGTTGAATTATAGTGCAAAACACGAAACTATATTGCTGGCCACAAGTGCAAAGGACGGATGGAACTAGCAGAATGGCAGTACCGTAAATATTGTACTAGCGAGGCCAAAAAGGCACTAGTAGGAATCACAGGTGATTTTGTTTTTCTTTTTTGTATGATTTTTTTGATATTTTTCTTAGCACAAGGAGCAACAAACTAGGAGCTACACGAAATTTCACCTAAAACAGAGTTCAAATGTGGTCTACAGAAAATCAGGAAGTTCTCTAAAAAGCGTGTGAGAACTTTGACGAATTTTTTTTTCTTTATTTTCCTGAATTTTTTTGACAATTTTGTCGAAACCCAAACAGACCGAAGGTGAGTTTGGCCGGCCTCAGAATGGTGTCAACAAGCTCCTGTAAAAATTTCATTTTTTTTGAACAACCGAGCGAAAAGTTATGCCCGGTTTAAGGAAGGTATGTTTAAAACGACCGAGATGAGACAACTGCTTTGTATCATTTCTCCTTCGTTTTCTTTTTTTTTGTTTCTGTTTTTTTTACGTAACCGAAGGAGAAAAACAAGGAAGCGGCGTTGACTCGATTTGTTTTTTTGTTTTTTTTTTGACGTAACCGAAGGAGAAAAATAAGGAAGATGGTTGCGGCGCGCTAGGGTTTGATGTAACCGAAGGAGAAAAACAAGGAAGATGGTTGCGGCGCGCTAGGGTTTGATGTAACCGAAGGAGAAAAACAAGGAAGAAAGAAGGATGGTGAGAAAAAACACAATGCGACCAGCAACAAATGACGCGAAAGCACACAAATTCAACAATGCAGATTATTGAAAGAAGGTGCGAGGCTCAAAAGGGTGCTGGTATAAGGTCTAACCTGAATTTTTATGTGGTTTTGTGGACTGTAGGAGAAAAAACACTCGATAAACTCATCGATCAACCTGGAAATCTGATACCACTTGATAGAGCTGGAGTGCCCGATCTTTCGGTGAGTGGAGATAATTCTGATTTGGTGGAAGTAGACCCTCACGATCCGACTACGATGAGCAATCCCGAAGCGCCAATGCAATCGCTGAACCAACTTCCAATGGTTACCGACCTTGCTGATGCGAGATCGGCCTGATCACGAAGATCGTTTCCTGTGCGCAATCGAAGAACGAACAAGAAAAAGATGCGAGCAATCTTAATATCACTTGAGGTGGAGTTCTGAATCACAGAGGACAACATGTATTTGTGCGTGTTCTGGGGTAGCTAAAGCTAGATGTAAAACAAAACTCAAAAAACAGAGGAGGCGCAGCTCCTATATAAATAGAGAGAGGGGGCGCAGCCCCTAGGGGCGGCCAACCCTAGGTCGTCCACTATGGGTCACAGTTGGGCTGGTCGTCTATTCTTCTGGGCCCTCATTCTTCAGTAGCATGACGAAGTTAAGATCTCTGGCACGGGCCCAAGTGATTGGCCCAGCTAATGAAGGAAGTGGCGCTTGATGTGGAGGTGCTGCTGGTGTAGTCATACTCATAGTGATGTCCTCATCAAACAAGTCCATACACCATTTGGATCAATTCTTTCTCTCCCTCTCTTGTGTATCTCTCTAGTTTGTGTAAAGGCGAAGTTATAAGCCTTTAGAGAGAGGGGAAGTGCTGCTGAGAGCTAGAGCAAAATCTTGAGCGCATTGTTACTCTGTCGGAGTGTTGTCGAGAAGATTGTAAGCAGCCACGATATCGTTGTAACTGATATCAACATAGTGGAAGGCTCTATCTGTCGTACCGACAGATCTGAGCAAACAAAGGAAGGAGTTGAAATAGACTCCAAGCCAAGGTGTGGGTAACTCCAACGAGGACTAGGCAAGCATTTCAGGCTTGGCCGAACCTCGGGATAAATCCCTGTGTCTGTGTGCTCTGCTCTATGCTGTGTGCTGTTTCTCTATCTTATTTGTTGTTTATACTTGCACTTCTATATTTATATGTGGTACAAGCTGTCTTCGAAGTGCAAGATATTTTAAGACAGGAACTTCAATTCTGATGCAACCTACTCGAAGGGTCTTTCATTCCACTGCGATCCAGCCTTCGAGTAGAGTAAGAACTTCCAGTTTTAAAGTGATAATTATTATCCGCCTATTCACCCCCCTCTAGGCGACATCCAGATCCTGTTCTCGGGCATAGGGAACTTTCACTTACTATCTCCGTGCACCTAATGCGGTAGATGTCGCACGCCTCCTCCAAGTTGGCGAGTTACGAGGGTTCCCTAGTATGCTTGGTAGTGTCGATTGCATGCATTGGGAGTGGCGTAACTGCCCAAGTGCATGGAAGGGAATGTTTACAGGTCGTGGTAAACATCCATCCATGATCTTGGAAGCAGTTGCGTCGTATGACCTTTGGATATGGCATGCATATTTTGGAATGCCAAGTAGCTGAAACGACATCAACGTTCTGCACCGTTCAAACATTTTCGAAAGGCATCTCAGTGGTGACACACCTCCTGTTTCATTCTCTGTGAATGGTCACACTTACAATATGGGATATTACCTAGCAGACGGGATTTACCCAGATTGGCCAGCATTTGTAAAGACAATCCGTAATCCCTACGATGTTAGAACGCAACACTTTGCCACAATTTAGGAGTCTGCTCGAAAAGATATTGAACGAGCTTTTGGTGTGCTCCAGAAGCGATGGGGTGTGGTCCGTGGTCCTGCTTATGGTTGGAGTCCTGAACACATTGGGGACATCATGAAAACTTGCATAATATTGCACAACATGATAGTAGAGGACGAAGGAGCATTGGCGTTGAACACAAGTTTTGAGAACATCAGAGTGGTGGCTGACACTAGTCAAGGTTCAATGGAAGAGCACAACGATTTCGTCAATCAAAGGTATAACCAACTCAAAGACCGAAACAAACATACTCAGCTTTAGGTTGATCTTATCCACCATCACTGGGCGCATCTTGGATCTGAAGTTGCATAGGCGTGGACTCATCGCATGGTACTTAAAATGTCGTAGTGTTTGTCTTACTCCTACTTTATCATGTCAGATGATGGGAGACAAACTATGCAAGTGTGTCTCATGTGTGTGGTAGTGTGTCATGTCTGTTAGTGTGTCATGTGTCATAGTGTCTCATGTGGCTGCTCCTTCAAATCAATAAGATCAAGTAGTATGTCATGCATGCAGATGTGTGTGAAACTTCACTTGCAGATGTGTGTCAAACTATGGCCACAAAACAGCATTCTGACAGAAAGTAAGTCTTCAAACAAATTTTTCAAACAAATAACATCACACAAAGCAGTCTGAGAGTACGCCTCATTCAGAAATGATAAAAAAACTAAATGGAAAAACTGATCCTCACTTACTAGATGAGGATGAGCCAGTAACTCTTGCCAATATCTCTTGTTGCTTGGCTTCATAGTATTTTCGAAGAAGAGGGTTACATTTATTGAGATCCATGCTTAAGATCATGACCTCCTCTTCCTTGTCCTCCTTCAGTTTCTGCCTTTCCATCCTTAATTTCTCTAGGTTCAACTTCTTCTTTTCAAGGAGTAGTTTTTGCCTCTCGTTTTTGTTCATTGACTCCAACTTCTTTTCCTCAGTTGTAACAGCTGTTTTGTACACAGATAGGCGCTCCAAAGAAAGATCTCCCATCCATGTCATGAACGACGAATCTGATGAAGATGTGTCAACAGATTTAGTTCGCTTAGCCTTTTCCTTCGAAGAATCCCGACCAAGTGGCCTCTTGGATGTGATGCTAGTTGGAACCGACTCCTCTGCATAAACATCGATAGTGTTAGATTGGGTGGGAACTGCGTTGGCATGTTGATTTTGTTGACCCATGTGGTTGTCCATCCATTTCGGTTGGTCCTTCAGTATGGCCCAACAATGTAAAAAGTGGAAAGGCTTCTTCTCAGTAGCTGCAAATCTAGAGGCTGCAAGTGAAGTCTACAAGAGATAGGCTGATTAGAGTAGGAACATATTTAAAAAACCTAAACTAGTAATTTATGTTTCAAACTAACGATGTACCTTGTCTGCGTCAGTTAGCCCACTAGGGTTCTGTCGGAGAACTGTCATCATGTAACCAGCAAAAGTAGAACACTTTGTTTTGATAGTATCCCATCTACTCATCAAAGATTTTGTCGACCTTTCAGACAATGTTCCGCGTCTTGAGTTGTAGGCCTCAGTAATTCAACTCCAAAACCCTTGACGCTTCTGCCCTGTGTTAATTATGGGATCACAACTGACAGCAAGCCAAGCAAGACAAACCCTCGTGTCCTCATCAGCAGTGAAGTTTGCTAGCTTTGTTTGTTGATTAGGCTTCTTAGGTACAACTGGTGTTCTTGATCCCTCGGCGTGGGCATCCACTGGAAGTTTGAAATGTTGAGTACCCATAGGCTGCTCGTCAATCTGGCTAAGGAAGCTACCATATTGTGACATGATCTGGTTCCAATCACTTCCCATTCTATACAACATAAGCAGAACAAACATGTCATGAATGTACTGAAAAATTGGTAAATGAATTGACGCAAACATACTGAAACACGACTGATAAATCATTGTACTAGTTCAAACGGTTTGAGTGTACAACGAAGACAACACTCCAAACCCACAAAAGCATGACAACATTATACTAGATTGGTCATACAAACCATGCCACCATTTCAAGTTTTCGTCATACAGACGCGGCTTCCATACATACTAATACTATTAATAAAGACCAACCTACATACTAGTAGGGATATGTGTCGTCGATTGAGTAGTCACGACCATCGTCGTAGCCGACAATTTCTTCATAGTTAATTGATGACTCTTCTTCTATGAGAAACTCGTCTTCTGAACCATCTTCTATCAGAAGCTCCTCTACTACCTCCTCTTGTGGCGGAATTTCGTTTACTTCACAGTGATCCATATTGTCGACCTCCCACTGGGTTTGCACTGCTACGTCTTCAAGATACTTGGCGAGGTCGTCAATCTCAACTAATGCTCGGTTCATTTCATCCAACAATGGTGAGTCGAAAGGCTGGAAGGATGCGTTGACGACATCAACGATGTCACAACTACGCTTTTGAACAACTCTGAGCAAAGTAGTCAGTGCTTTTCGGAGCTTTTCGTTCTCCGATTCCATGGCTACATGAAACACATTGTTCTATTAGTTACCACGGCCTACAAATTAATGTTGAACTATCTAAAACAAACTTGTGCATATACCCCATGAAACACAGTGTTGATCAACCCTAAAAGCATGGATCTACATACCTCATTGCAGTACAATCGCAATGCATTGAAGTGAAAACATGTAGCCCATGAAAAAATATTATACATACACCCTGTTGGGGACTTGTTCTTAAATGCTATGAATCAAGAACAAGGCAACACAAAATGTTAAATATCAAAACCCTTCGTCCTTCGGATCATTATTTCTCTTCGGATATAATGGATTTCGGACGAAGGTCATGAAGGACAAACCTTCGTGATCATGATAAAAGATAAAGAACATTCAAACACATAATACAGAAAATAACATAATTTCTGTAAATATTGTCATTAATTTATTTTTACTTATATTACTTATGTAAACAACAGTAAACTACAAATGTACCTTCGGCTTGAAGGAATGTGAGTACAGGTGTGACGCAAAAGCAAAATGCCAAATCAGCGTGAACAGTACAGGAATACTGTTCACCTATTTATAGGCATGGGTCGCAGCCCATGCAAAATTACATTAATATCCATTACATTTAACAATAACTCTATAGTAATTCCTCGAGGTCTAATTTGGCTTTTCATCTTTAAGTTAGTTCCCCTTTTCTATCGTTATGTCGAAGCTTTTCTGCACATGGCTTCGTGATCGTCTTATCCTTCGTCGTGATCGCCTTTCGTCCCAGTCAAGCTTCGTCTTTAACCGTGCTTTTGTATGCCCGCAATCTAACTTCGAAGGTACCTGTTTACAGTCTAAGCAACACTCTTGACGGCCATGACAAAAGACTTTGCCATGACTGTCGTATTGCCACCATACGAAGATATGGTTGCCTCATAGCTCATCAAAAATTGCTTCGGGTCTGAATGACCGTCATACATGGGGAGCTGAGGTGGCTTGTAAGACTGGGGCCATGGTGTAGCCTGCAATTCTGTTGATAGAGGAGAAGCATCATCAAAAGCAAAATTTCCATGATGGAAATCTTCATACCAGTCATCCTCATTGTAGAAACCCTCCTGATGGAGCTCTCTGCGCGGAGGCCTTCGGTTCTAGTCATCCTGAACAAGATGACGAACCTCTTCCGAAGCTTCATCTATCTGCCTCTAAAGGTCAGCTAGACGAGCCATCTTCTCCTTCTTTCGTTGCACCTGTTGTTGGAGCATCTCCAGGTTTTGGATTTCCTGGTCCAAATCGTCCTCCGGAGGCGTTGGACTAGTGGCCTTCCTTTTCTGGCTTCGGGCCTCCCTAAGAGAAAGGACGTCCTGATTGGGGTCCAGCGGCTGCAGAGTGGCAGCCCCTGTCGCTGAAGCTTTCTTCGGCGGCATGACGAAGGTGATGCTTGCCGAAGATGTTCAAAAGCTCAAGAAATGGAAGTGAGTTCACCGGAGGTGGGCGCCAATGTTGGGGACTTGTTCTTAAATGCTATGAATCAAGAACAAGGCAACACAAAATGTTAAATATCAAAACCCTTCGTCCTTCGGATCATTATTTCCCTTCGGATATAATGGATTTCGGACGAAGGTCATGAAGGACAAACCTTCGTGATCATGATAAAAGATAAAGAACATTCAAACACATAATACAGAAAATAACATAATTTCTGTAAATATTGTCATTAATTTATTTTTACTTATATTACTTATGTAAACAAAAGTAAACTACAAATGTACCTTCGGCTTGAAGGAATGTGAGTACAGGTGTGACGCAAAAGCAAAATGCCAAATCAGCGTGAACAGTACAGGAATACTGTTCACCTATTTATAGGCACGGGTCGCAGCCCATGCAAAATTACATTAATATCCATTACATTTAACAATAACTCTATAGTAATTCCTCGAGGTCTAATTTGGCTTTTCATCTTTAAGTCGGTTCCCCTTTTCTATCGTTATGCCGAAGCTTTTCTGCACATGGCTTCGTGATCGTCTTATCCTTCGTCGTGATCGCCTTTCGTCCCAGTCAAGCTTCGTCTTTAACCGTGCTTTTGTATGCCTGCAATCTAACTTCGAAGGTACCTGTTTACATATTTCTCTTGGAAAACATTGTCAAATCATGTTTTTTAGGACCTTCGGAAGCCGAAGGCCCCCAACACACCCAACACAAAAAAGTGGACACATCGGATTTGTATGTATTTCTGTGCACCATGAATATGAATCAAGACCGTGTTCATGAAAGGAAGGCTTCGGATCTAGGACATCAGAAAATTTTATTAGGTTTTCATAAATGTCCAGCTGTTTTGAAATAGAACTTAGATGAATATGAATCAAGACCATGTTCATGAAAGGAAGGCTTCGGATCTAGGACATCGGATAATTTTATTAGGTTTTCATGAACTTATTGGATCAAGTGAATGTTCATGAAAGCAAGGCTACGGATCTGGGAGAACTGATAACTAGTATCACCGTAAACCTACAGATCTGGGAGAAATGCCATGGCCAAAATACGGTATACAAAACACATCGCAATACAAAATACAGAAATCAATCCAACGTATACCCAATCAAAATTTGTAGATCCAACCTGGTTCTTCTCGGATCTGGTTCAGTGGACCAAATCGAAGAGGAAGACGACGACGGCGACGAGTTGTGCTTCCTTTTGTCGCCAAGCTTGGACGAAGATGGCGGACGACGAAGCCGTTTGGCGATGGCGACTCTCCTCCGAGGAGCTGGGGGAACCTCGCTTCCAACTTCGGTTGCGGTGGGTCGCTCCTCCTCGGTTGCAACAGCCGACACCGCTCCGCCGCCAGACCCGCCTGTGCAAGCCCTCTTCTCTCCCACCTGCCTCGATGCCGACGACGAAGCACGCCGGATCGAGGGCTCCGTCTCGGGAGACGCAGTCGCCAGCGCGCGGAGGGAGGAGGCGGAAGTTTTCTACACGGCGGGTGGTCGATCCGTCGCGCGAATAGCGCACGCTGGGGAGCCTCCACATTTACGGTCTCTGGCAGGTGCACTATAGTTTAGGGGACGGTTTAGAGGCCATTGTTGGAGCCGTAGGGGACCTGACGGACCCCTACGTTTAGCGGACAGGAGCATTTAGCGGCTTTTGTTGGAGCCAGCCTAAGTTATGATGTCCTCAATCGCCTCAAAAAATGTGAACTTGAAAATTGACTTTTACATTGAGAAGCAAAAAAGACAAATCTTATTAGGGGAGATTTATCTTTTTTGTTTCCCCATGCACAAGTTAAATTTCAAGTTCATTTTTATAAAAAAAGATTGATGACATCATAACTTATGTTATAAAAATATGTTAAAAAATTTACATCATTATTTCATATTTAGTTTGGTACAAATAAGTTATTGTATCCCTAACCTATCAAAATAATTATAAAAACATAATATATTTTTCTAGACTAAATTATGCTATTAGCTACTAACCAAAAAATTAAACTAAAAATCTGTTTGTATATAAAGAAATAAAAAAGACAAATTATGTTAAAAGGTAAATTTAACCAATTCGAACTAGTGGAGGGATAAAAAATTAAAAAATACTTTAGAAGTTATGTGAACATTGTCTCTAGGAAGAGGAGAGTAATTTAGTTTTTTTTCCTTTATTTATTAATTTGTTAGATCCATTAGTTTAGCGAGTTTAGTAATTAAACTATACTAAACTGGCGTCCATATACACCTCATGATTCCAAAATCTTTTAGCGCTTACTCGGTTAGAGGTAGATTAAAGAGGATTGAAGGAGATCAATTCCCTTGTTAGTTAAAATTGAATAATAGGGAATTTAATTCACTTTAATCTTTTCTGATCTGTATGCAACTAAACAAGGCCTTAGGGGGCTGACTCTTACCACGAACACTTTCTTGACCTACAATAAATTTGCTTATGCTATGTTATATTTGACTGAGTTGAATAACCATTTATGCAACAAAACTTTTTCCTCGAAACGCAAGATACAAAACAAACAACAGTCCGAAGCACGTCCTTGCAGGAACTTATCTGCCTGATTGGTTTGTTGTTCGCGGACACATTGGCTGGCGTGAGACTCGCTGGTCGGATACGGACATTGGTGTATATGGTAAATAACTTTAAAATAATTTTTTTATTTGTGGTAAAGTCAGCATCTCTCGCGTACAGGTAACCAAATAGATGCTCATACAACCATCGTATATTGTGTACAGACAACTAAACAGATACTTAGCCAAAGTCAAACGCACACAATGACACAATATAAGATAGTGTGGGCAACCAAACAGATGATATATCGATGAATGAAGCAATAGAAAATCAATCTCGGTGCATCACCAGAACGCCACACTCGGATGGTCCAAAACAAACACGATGCTTTGCTCCAAACGATCTTGAATTTGGCCACGACATGCGGTTTCAAATTCAGAGTCAATGCAAATCACCGCTGGATATTCATCTATTATACGGTTAGGGTGGTAATGTGCTATAAATTTTACACTATAAAAATTAAGGATAAAATCGTATTTAGACCGGGCTCTATTTGTATTTATTTTTAAACTAAAATTAGTTAATAACTTAGACGGATCATGAATAAACATCTTGTTGGCGTAGATCTGGGCGCCAATCACTGTAAGGTGTATCGGCGGCGGTGCTCTCTGCGGCAGCACGGATGGTCCGCGACCTAGGACCGGACAGTCCGCGACCTCGCGCAGAGGCGGGTCTTCCCTGCGGTGAAGTCAGGCGGTCCAAGCCTGCTGGTCAGACGGTCCGTGCATGCGTAGGAGCGGCGGCGTTCGCTAACAGCTCCTGGATCTCGTTCTCGGGAGAGACCCCATCGGGGAGGAGAGATCCTAGGATTTGTCTTGGGATTGGCAGGTCATCCAAGACACCTTCAGACGACATAGTGCCGAAGAGATGTGAAGATTGAGATGAAGAATGCTTGGGCAAAAGGTAAAGGACGAAAGATATATTGAGTTTGGTTCGATTGTTGGTGTTTCAATTGGACGTACCTTTCATATATATATGGGAGAGATCTAGACCCGTTCCTAGGCATTTTCCAACAGCAGCTGCGGGTTTAGAGGGATAAACATATGCGAAAAAGGGTTACGTCTGATCTGATCTAATCACGGACCATCCGTGCCTAAGGGCGGACCATCCGCATGTCGAACCGTCCGGTGCTGAGGATAGGACCGTCTGACCGTGCTCAGTGCCACAAACAGTGCTCAACACATGTACCTGCGTTTTGGGGAAGTTGAGCGAACCAAAAGCACTAGCGCAGGCTTGAAATAACTCAATGTGACAACATCCGTTTTTCTAAGCATCTTGCCACATACTAGGATTTCTCCGCTTTGGCAACCATGATCTTTTATCGGTTACTTCATCAATTTTGTTTATCTCGATTTCTCCTAGAGCCATCAATCTTTTATCTCGATTTCTCCTAGAGCCATCAATCTTTTATCGGTTACTTCATCAATTTTGTCCATCATCAAATTATAATAGTCCTCGACAGTTAGATCGTTCTGTCTAGCAAACCTGATAGCATTTAGGCTCATCTCCACAGGCAAGACAACCTCCTATCCATAAACAAGCTCAAAAGGAGAGACTTTAGTAGAATGATGTTTAGATATTCTATGAGCCCACAAAGCCTCAGACAAAACCTTATGCCAATACTTAGGATGATCATATATCTTCTTCTTTATAAGGCTAATCCATGTTCTGTTATTAGACTCGGTCTGTCCATTGGCCTAAGTATAATACGAAGAAGAATCGAGCATTTTAATCTTATATAATTCAGCAAACTGATGTACCTCCTTTGACATAAAAGAAGTCCCCTAATCTCTAGTCAAAGTTTGGGGAATGTCGACTCTATGAATGATATGCTCAGTTATAAACTCAATTACCTCCTTATGTGTCATGTTCTTCAAAGCAACAACTTCAGTCCAATTGTTGAAGTAGTCTGTGGCCAACAACAAAAACTGATGCCCCTTTGATGATGAAGGATGAATTTCTCCTACAAAGTCCAAACACCACCCTCTAAAGGGCCAAGGTTTGATAATAGGATGTAGTTCAGCTGTGGGGACTAACTATAGATCGCCGAACTTCTAACATACCTGACATCCTTTGTAGTATTTGAAGCAATCGACTATCATGTTAGGCCAATAGAAGTCGGATCTTCTCAATAGCCACTTCATCTTTGGTGTCGATTGATGAGTACCACAAATCCCTTCATGCACTTCGGCCATAGCTAATATTGCATCATCAGGGCCCAAGCATTTGAGCATGACATCACCCGTCGTTCGGCGATAAAGTTCATTATCAATTAAAACATATTTGAAAGTTGTCCGCCGAACATTCCTGTCTATCCAAATACTAGGATTACGGAGGTACTTAATTATAGGCGCCCTCCAATCAGTTGCATCAGCTGTTTGTCAACCAAATTAATTAAGGAGACGTCTCTGGTACCAAAGGCTAGATGAAATGCTCGTGGCTCGTTGGCTCGCTCGGTTCGTGGTCAACTCGACTCGACTCAGATCGGCTCATTTGAATTTTTTTCACAAGCTGAGCTGACATCCTAGCTTGGTTCATTAACGAGCTAGCTTAGTTTGTTAACGAGTTAGCTCGCAAGCTAAACGAGCTATCATATTTCAGCAAAACGAAACTATATGCATATCAGTTACGTAACAATTGGTGAACATGTTATATGTATGTGTGGTGTCTATGGCCTATGAGTTAAACTAATGATGGATGATCTTTGTCTATGTGTAAATTGGTCTCTACGAATATAATTGTGGGTTAAATCGATGAACATGTGTGTGATTTGTTAATTGATGAGTGATGAGTTGTGTAAATTTGGTGTTACATTGATGTGGTCTGTGAAATTATGAGTATAAATACTATTTTCTATTGTTCAATTAGTTTGAAATTAACTAGAAATTGATTATTATGTACATACTAATTTTTTTTGTCCTGTCTCGCGAGCTAAACGAGCCAGCTCGAGCTCGTAAACGAGCCGTGCTGACTCTATGGCTCGTTAGCTTAACGAGCCAAGCCAACTCGTTAGCTTAACGAGCCAGCTCGAAATTGGACGAGTCGAGTCGAGCCGAGCTGAGCTGGCTCGATATCTAGCCCTACTAGTACCACCAAACGGTCTGGACTCCTTGCTCGGACGGTCCGAGCTCACCGCGAACGGTCCGGCTATGTAGCTTGAATGGTCTGCGACCTGTGGATTTCACGCAACCCTGGTTATCAGATTTTTAGTATTGTGACATCTTCCTTGTTTTATCCGATAACCTGAAGCATCTTTCGCCAAATTATTAGCTCTGCAATTCTTAGCTTAGGATACATGCCGAATATCGAATTCGTCAAAAGAATCGATTATGTTCCAACATTTTCAAGGTAACTCTTCAAAGTGACGTCTAAACATTGATACTCCTCTAAAACTTGCTAGACAACTAGCTTAGAATCACCAAATGTCGTCACATGGTTTACTCCCATATAATCTAAAAGTTCTAAACTAAATAAGAGGGCCTCATTTCGGCTTGATTGTTAGTGCAATAAGTTTTCAATCGGCTAGAGAAGTTAAAAGATACATTCCTTAGTAAAACAAGCACGATGCCAATCTCTTGTTCTTCATTACAAATGCATCCATCAAAATACAGAATCCAGTGAGAAATAGTGAGGTACGATATGTCTAGCTCCTGAGTATCACCAATCCCATGTTGTACAATAAAATCTGCTACGACCTGGCCTTTCATAAATTTTAATGATTCATAAGATAGGTCATATTCTATAAGTGCATAAGCTCATTTACCAATTCTATCACTCATAATTGGGTTTTGCAACATGTATTTAATCACATCGGTTTGACCAGAAATAGTGCAAGGACTAGACAATAGATAACACCTAAGCTTGGTCATGCATAAACAAGCATAAGCATAATTTTTCAATGAAAGTGTACCTTTTTTCAACATCCACTAGCCTCTAGCTTAAGTAGATCACAACATGCTCCTTTCCTTTGGTCCCCAGAGTCAGAACAACTCCGATAACTTTATCTTCGGCTACAATGTATAACCTGAATGGTATTCCTGCTCTTGGTGCTTTCAATACTGGAGCCAAATACAAATAGTTTTTAATAAGATCAAATGCTTCCTACTGTTTTGCCCCCAAGTGAAATCGGCATCATTTTTAAGCCGAAGAATAGGAGTGAAAACACCAACCTTCTTGGCTAAGTTAGAAATAAACCTCCATAAATAATTTACCTTGTCGAGGAACTTATGCATTTCAAGCTTATAGGTTGGAGCCCCCACATTTTGAATGGACTTAATTCGGACGGGATCTATATCTATGCCATGCTCATGAATGATGAATCATAAGAACTTATCAGTCGACACCGCAAAAGCACATTTACGAGGGTTGATTTTTAAACTATACTGATGCATCTTATTAAAGGCTTTGCGCAAATCAGCTATATGAGAACCAAACTCGGCTGATTTAACTACTATATCATCAATGTAAACCTCCACATTGTTTCCTAACAACTCATGAAAGATCAAATTCATAGCTCTCTAATAAGTGGCACCGACATTTTTAAACCGAATGTCATGACAACCCACTCAAACAACCCAATAAAGCCTAGATATATAAAGGTTGTTTTAGACGCATCTTCCTCGACCACGAAAATCTGATTATATCCAGCATTACCATCAAGAAAGCTAATAACTCTATTTTCGGATGCATTATTAATTAACATGTCGCCTATAGGCATAGAATATTCATCTTTGTGAGTTGCTCTATTTAAGTCAATACATACTCTGAGCTTACCTGAACTTTTTTCTCCACCGGCACAATGTTAGAGACCCACTCTACATATCTGCAAGGCCTAATAAAGTTAGTTTCCAAGAGCCGATGAATTTTGTCCTTGATCCTAGGGAGTAATTTTGGACGAAACGATCTGGGTCTTTGTTTGAAGGGCCTGAAACCAGGCTTAATTGGTAACTGATGCTCCACTAGCTCTCAGCTTAGTCCTGGCATCTCAATGTAGCTCTAAGAAAAGCAATTAGAATATTCTTTTAATAAACCAATCATTTCATTCCAAGGATCAGCTTCTAGGGTTTGGTTTAAAAAGTCAGCCTTGTAGTTCTACCATCTTATATGTCAATCTCCTCCAAAGGATCGATCGATGTAAACCCCTATTCTGATTTGTCGAGATCCCTAAACTCTTCTATTGTGATTACCTCGAAAGAGTTTGAGGCTCTCTGTGCATTTGTGGACTGTCTGCGATAGCGGACCCGCTCTGTTGCCTTCTTTGGTGTACCTCGGACTGGCCTCGGGGGCGGGACTGTCTGCATCCTAGCAATAATAACCTATGGGTGTGTCCGTCATTTTAACCTTTATTTATGATTTAGCCGATTCTCCATCGGTTCTAGCATTACAGGTATGAACCCTCTTTTGTCTATGCTTATGAACTGGTAATCAGAAAAATCAACCCTTGTGAGACATGTGGCAGTCTCATAGGTCCAATGCATAGGGGCATCGACTATGGCAATGCAAGTCGATGCATCAGCATGTACCTGTTCTACATCATCACCTACCCATTGCATAGCATTTGATGTAAAGTAGAAGGTATACATTGATTTGCATGGATCCAATCTTTGCCTAAGATTAGACTATAATTTCCTTCTATGTCGGTGACGAAGAACGCAATAGCAAGAGTCTTTGTCCGATGGTTAATTCAAGGGACGTGACTCCCTTGGCCTTGATCGAACTATCACTCCTAACGCCACTAAGCGTCATAATAGCCTTGACTAGTTCGTCTTCCTACTTCCCTAACTTTCTGTATAATGAGTAAGGAATTAAGTTCACGACCGCCCCACCATCTACCAACATTTTAGCAATCGGTACTTCATCAATATGACCATGAACAAAGAGCAGCTTTAATTGATTGATCGATTCTTTTTGGCTTGGTGAAGGTGGCCTATTTAGGACCAAAATCAAATTGAGCAACAATATGTATATTAATCACATTGACATCCATACCTGGATGCTTGGGCAAGGCTCCATAGTCGACCAGGTCTTCTCCTAGTAAATCATACTCTCGACGTCGTCCTCATCCATGGGCGTCGACACGCTATTAGAGGCTTCGTGGTGAGGTGCAGATGGTCTAGACTCAGGGGTAGTCCGCTTGTAACACCCAAAATCACATTTTGGTGACTTAGAAAATTTCCCAAAATATTTGAGATAAAATGACTTCTAAATAAATTATTTCATTCTTTTATAAAGTATATCTGTAACGCCCTGAATTTGAGGGCTAAAATTTTTCTTCTTCGATACTCACCAAATTCAGGCGTTACTCTCTTTTCTCTTCCCGTTTCGCTCCTTCTTCCAATTTTCAAAGCAGTATAGCGACTGGTGTCCGTATCACGTGTAAACAAAAAACCTAAGTTGACATGGGTGTTGCATCATGCCGAAGCATATTTATTTGTCTGATGCGGTGTTGAATCGTGCGTCCGTCTCGCCTCGTTTCGGGTTTTGATTCGCAATTGGATTCCGATTAGTGGTCGTGCGTGTAGTGGATTTTCGACCTGGCCCGCGGTCCAGCCCGGCCCTAGCGCGCACCCTTGGCGCCCCTTCCCCCCATGCACGCCCCCCTCTCTTCTCCCTCTCATTTTTCTTTTCCCGCGCTGCAACTTCCCTCTCCCTCTCTCCCACCTCTCTTCTACCTCCTTGCCCTAGGTGTGATCCGGTGGATGGTTGTCGCCGATTGTTGGATCCCAAGGTGAGATCCCCCTCCCCTCTCCTCTCTCCCTCCCTCCCCTTCTCTCTCCCCATGCGCGTGGCGCCCCTGTCTCTCGGCGCGCGGCGCGACCCCGCCCCTGCCGCTTGCGGCGGCGCGGCGCCCCTGCCCCTCACGGCACGCGACCCCCGCCCTTGCCCCACGGCGTGCGGCCCTCGTGGCCCCCGGCATAGCTCGCCGGCGTGCGGCCCCCGCGACTCGCCCGGCGCGACCCCGTGCGCGCACAACCCTAGCTCGCGATGTTTAAAAATTCAGTTTGATTAGTTTTAAATTTAGTTTAATTAATGTGCTGCGTCATGCGCTTCGTCGCGCGATGATTTATTTTAAATTCAGATTTACTAGTGTGCTGCGTCGCGCGCTTCGTCTCGCGACGATTCTTTAATTTCAGTATTAGTCTAAGTGTTGTGTCACGCGTTTCGCCGCGACGACTCATTTTATTTTCAACTTAGTTCATGCGTGATGTCGCGCGCTTCGTCGCGCAGCAACTCGTCCCAGTTTTCGGTTTAGTTCGCGTGTGTCGTCGTGCATTTCGCCGCGCGACAATCCTTTTAAAATTTACCTTGAATTGTTTATAATAACTAAACGCGTAGCGCAACTTTATTTGATGCATAGCGTGATTGTCAAATTAATATGGTTATGTTTGGACAAGTACTTTAATCCATAACTGCTTAACATAATCACCTTTCGACCATAGCCTCGACCGTTGTTTTCTCTTTCTCGCTTAGTCGTAGGTGCGAGCCCTGCGTCGAGCGTTTGCTTATTCGTTGTATTCTACTGCGTGGTGTTTTGTTCTTTTTGTATTAAAATCGTGGAATGTATGTTTGAACTCGTATAGATAACGGTCAGTTGGCGGAGTCCGAAGGAGTTGCAGGTGAAGACCCTGAGCAGCAGTTGGTTGGTGAAGGCAAGTGTCCCTTGACCCATCTATGTCCTACTCATTTTATAATTCACTCCTCGCATTTACACAATTTATACCTAAGGATTGACTAGCTTTTGTTTATCATGTCCTTGTTTACCTATGTGGGTTGGGTTTTTTTGGTTTAGCTCTATGCTAGTGCTTCACACTAATCAATGAACATGATGAGATTATTTATGATACAATGTTTTCCCTTTTGATTATGATGATGATATTTAAGGGGACTCGAGCGGTTTCTCGAGTGCCTCTCTGTAAGGACTGGTTCGTTGGATGACCACCCGGGAAAATAGTGCAACAATGAGGGTGGTATGGGACGTCCTTAGCTGAATAATTTGAGGAACTGAGGTGTAGTTCGCTTCGCCGTCGTGCCGTCAATGGGGCTCGGTGTATGCGGCTCGCTCTGCCGAGGGTGGTTTGCCCCTTGGGGAGGAGTGCGGTATATTTAGGAAACCTAACGGGCGGCTATAGCCTCAGGAAATATTTGTAAAGGCTACGTAGTGAAACCTTGCATATTCACCTCGGTAGTGTTTAAGGGTTTAATCGGCCCGAGGCAAAAAGGAATCACGGCTTGTGGGTAAAGTGCGCAATCTCTACAGAGTGTTATGAAACTGATATATCAGTCGTGCTCGCGGTTATGAGCGGCCAAGGGAGCTCCATTGATTAGAGACACATTGATGATATATGTTTTGTTTATAGGTGATAATGACGATGATGGTTTTGATTATGATTATGGTAATGGCTTCTGGTGTTCTTTCCGTTTGGAAAGGGTACTTTTGGGTTAACAACTTGGGTTAATGCTAAAACCTAGCTCTCTACTAGTAATAATAATCCGACCAACTAAAAGCAACTGCTTGACTTAACCCCACATAAAGCTAGTCCACTACAGCCAAACGGGAAAATTGCTGAGTATGTTGATGTGTACTCACCCTTGCTTTACACACCAAACCCCCCCAGGTTGTCCACGTTGCAACCACTATTCAAGAGAAGATGAAGTCATGGAGGAGGACTTCCAGGAGTTCCAAAAGTACGATGAGTTCTATACGTGGGTTAGCGGCAAACCCCTAGTCGGCTGCCTGTGAAGGCCATGTTTATCTACGTTTCATTTCCGCACTTCGATAATTGTTAATGTCTATGTGGATGTCTCAGACATTATGATGTAATCAACTATTACCATCTTTTATGTTATTATTCGAGCATTGTGTGATGATGTTCGATTATGTAACTGTTGTGTACGTGAATTGCTGATCCTGGCACGTACATGGTTCGGATTCAGTTTGCCTTCTAAAACCGGGTGTGACAATATCTCTCTAATAAATATTAATAGCAAGAGTTGATATTCAAAACTTGGATTCAATTATTGAAACGAAATTTAAAATTGAAACTTGGAACAATAAATAAAAGACAGATTTTTCACTCTATTTATGATGCCCTGTATAAACTAGATAATTAGAAACACTCTTAAAAATATTTTAAAGTAACTCTTTATAGAAATTATGTAAAACTAAAAGAAAGTAGGAAATGTTGAATATTTGATTGAACCCTTAATTGACCACATATTCAAAATAATGATTTATTTAAAAGGAATGTTGTATGTGTTGTGTACTTTGAGCATTTGCGTAAATAGTATATATACATACATACATATATACACACACAAACATATATAGACACACAATATAACATTGCATTATGCAGAAGTTTTGAGTGCTCATTAAATGTGGTTTGAAATTTGGATTTGGGAATCGAAAACTAAAATTAGAAACTTGATATAAAAATAAGAAAAAGAAAAAACAAACCTACGTTGTGGGCCAAATTCCTTTACTCGGCCCATGCTTTCGCACACATCCAGCCCAAAACTGCGCTCGCACTCAATACGTGCACTGCGTTTTGCGCCACTGCATTGCAGGGCCTAGGGTCAGCATCTCACTCGCGCCGCCCTCAGTCACTGTCTGGTGGGTCCCGACCGTCAGTTCCCCAGCCCGTCTTTCCTGTGTTCAATGACATGTGGGACCCACTAGTCGGGTTCAGCATCTACCTCGCGAACGGACTCGCAGAAGGCAACAAAATCCATAGAAACCGTGCGCGATCGTTGGCATGGGGTTCCCTTGCCGAGCGTATAGAACTGGAGCCATACCCCTTCCCTTCCTACACCAATTCAAAGCCATCACCTAGCCATGCACCTGAGGAACAACGTCGGGCAAAACCGAGAAGGAAGGAGACCGAGCCGCCTCCGTTGGACCACGCCTTCATCGTTGTCGAGCCTGCCCGTATCGGTCGAAGATGATCTCAGTGGTACACCGCATGTGCACGTACCGGGATTGGGCGCTAAAGAGCAGCGGGGGCACTGGGATTGCTCGTCCAAGTGTGAGCTCCGTCATGCATCCGCTCAACGTCGTGGCCACCCCTCTGCCAACCTATACACTAGTAAGTTCTCCCCCTGTACATTCGCCATGTTCCATTCTTCGAATAGGGCGTCGTATAAGCAATCGGGGAAGGAATTGGGGGGCCAAATCGCTAGGGCGTCGTACGACGGCGAGACACCGCCACGGGCGGATGAACGCCGCCGTGTGCCGACCGTGGTGCGGTGAGAGAGGGTCGTGGGGCGTTGATCGAGACACCAACGTTTGGGATTAAAACCAGTGTACCGCTTCGGAGATCATTGAGCGTGTGTCGTCGGATCGGAGATGGAGGTTGCACGTTTGGACGGGCGTGGACATCTCTCGGGCTGATGATCCGTGATCTAATGGCCACGGTTTCCTACTGGTCAGGATGAAGCGGGATCTAATCCAGGGCATCGGATAAAGATCCAACGACCGTGAATCGCGCGTACCCCTTCGGAGCAGGAATTTTGCTAAAGAGACCCCCGTGTTCTTTTAAAATGAACCCGTCGTCCGGTGTTAGTTAAAAGAATATTTATTTTAGGTTCTGATATTAAAATATTAAACCTGAGCTCCTCGGTAATGTTACACGTCGTCCATTACTGACTTTTAATTGTAAAACTAAATCAGGAAATTGATTTTAGTAGGAAATTAATTCTAGAAAATTGTAAAATCTACATCTTTCTCGTTTTAACTCTGATTTGGCTCGTTCAAGTTGCGTTAGCCTCGTAGTATACGCAGTAATATAACTTTGTGTCATATCACAGACTTTTATCATTAAATATTCATTTAACCTTTGTTCTAACCTTTCTAGATCAAAGTTAACTTGTCTATAATTATAACCTAATTAAAATATGATCTTTAATTAAGATATAACTTGGGTTAGAGATGAATTATGGTGTTTACTTAGAATAGCTTTCTCACATGCTTTATGTTAATCCACATAGAACATAATTTTCATATCTAATCATATAGGTCTTTCGAAAACCATATCTTTTCAACCATAAATCCGATTTAAGTGATTCTCGAACCTACAATCTCGTAGCGACGAGTAGAATAATCTTATGCGGTTTGTTCATATGCTTTGGTGTAATATTACTATATCCATTATTTGCTTTATTGTCTGTATTGCTACAAGTAGAGGCAATGTGACGAGGAATCTGAAGCTCAACTTTTTGGGGCATCATCTGGACTACAAGGTTATCACAAGTCACAGGCAAGGTGTGCCCTTGATCACTCTTCTTTACCTAATAAAGTTCTCTATAATCATCGTGACATGCTCATGTTAATTCGATGGGACCTAATAGGTTACCCTAGCTTGTTTACCCGACACCTTGCAAAAAAAAATAAACTATTGGGTAGTTTTGATATTACTCTACCTGGTTCTTGGGAAGTAACACTATATGACATATGATAATGTTTTATCACTGTTACTGGATTATTTATTGTTCATGATAAGATTATGGTATTAATTGGAACATGGAGCTTAACTTGAGATAACACTCCTACCATAAGGGTGGAAAAGGACGCCCTTGGCCAAGTAATTAGAAAAGCTAGGGAGAGATTACCTTACCCGAAAGGGGCTGTGGCAGAACCTCCTAAGTTATTGGACCCACATGCACCTGCCCTTGTTTCAAAGACCTCAGATGGCTATGCATGTGCACCAAATAACTTAACAGGATCTGTTCGAGTGCCCCAAGGACACCGGATAAACCACTTACAACCAGGATTGCAAAAATAAGTAAACACAAATCACACACCAACATTTTTGCAGCGGAAATCTTATTACCGAATTCTACAGGTTACACCAAGTTTACATTGTTTATCAGAGTGATTACAAAAGTGATTCAAAGAAATAACTTTGAACAGTTATAAATTATTTATAGTTTGAAATAGATACTAACTCATTGACAATCCTCAATAATAAGTATAGGAGAAATACTTAGACTTATAAGAAGGTCGTGCCCACCGGCTCTTAACACCATCCACAGCAGCACAAGTCTAGTATCTGCAATAACATGGGTTCGAAAACCCTGAGTACGAAGTGTACTTTCGCAAGTCTTACCCGTCTAAGGAAAAAGACTCTCAAGGATATGCTGGCTTATGGGAATCAAGGTAGAGCTTATCAAGGATCAAAGGCTCTGTTTGCAGAAATGCTTACTAATAGTGGATCCTTAAAAATCCAGTTTTATTATCAAGTTAAGTCATTACCTGTAGCTAGAGTTCTTTCTACCCTAGTTCAAGCACTTGGCCTGCACTACCCGTCTTTTATCACCTTTTTCTTTACTGGATTGCTACGTGTAAGTCAGTGACCAAGTCTTCATATCCGAGAAGTAACGACGATCCGAATCAATTAATACTTAGCTGGGGATCTCCAATCACACGACTTAACCCTTGCATATGTCAACTCACCACCGAGTTTCTCAAGACCAGACCAGGTTCACGCCAACCGAGAGCACAGATACACCACCGTTCAGCCTCTTGCCACGGAGGGTACATGCTACTCTCTCCATCTCTCCACTCCCATTGCGTGTTGGCCTTTCTGGTATTGGTCTATCCGAGGCAAAGCTTACCCATGACGAGGCATGTGACCAGTTAAAGGGTCCTCGGTCAGTAGGCCCACATCGGTATGGTCCTTAATCGACTCAAAAGGAGACACTACACCGAGACTTCCTTCTCGTGCAAGTCAACCGCCCGGTCTCAGCTTTATTATTTAAAACCCAAAGTTTGGTACCTGTCAGAGGTACATCTTTTCCGATGTTGAACCCATCACGGCCGAGATGGATCCACCATCATAAGTCTTTTCTTTGTAAAAATTCCCATCCACTGTGAAGCATCACGTTTTGTTTTATAACAAAACATTTTGTTTTTCTAAAGCAAGGGTAAGCATCATAAAATCCTTTTTATAAAAGGGTGTCAAGGAAGGGTAATCAATTTTCCAAGGAACGAAATGCATCAATTATTTAGCACACACCTTCTATCACCTAATGCATCATATAAGGTGATAAAGATTTTAAAACAGCAAGGAGGTGGCAAATGCACCGGGGCTTGCCTAGAAGAACACTAGGTTAGTGTTGGTTAAGTGGCGACCACTTGGCGATCATTCTTTGTCTTAGCACTCGTTCAGATTATCCATCTTCAGGTTGGTACATCAATATTATCTTGCGGAGAAGCTCACGCTTTCCAGCATCTTGTGGTCGACTCAGTTCTGGTCCTCCGCATCACGTGATTAATAAACATACCTAATGATTTGCATAATGCACATGAATGCATATAAACAAGAATAACACAAATCTAAATAGTGCTACACGATAACGAATTAAACACCTAATATCAAATGACTTGTCACCTTTGTATTCACTATTTTTGAATACCAACAATTTAGAGTAAGGAAGCATATTACTAAATTTTGTAAACCACTTAAATCCTAAAGATTTAAAATACTAAAGAACCATGTCCACTGAGCAGTCTTTTTTTTAGATTTCAACTGAAGCGGACCAACTAACGTTGTTCGCTTCCAATTAATTTGGACAATCGAAAACATGATAACAACTATTTATTCATGGCTATCAATCTAACTAATCAATATCCGACTCCAACATTATCGATCATAAAAATAGATTATACTAACTACTAGCGCATGACATCGACTTCATCTTACGCGCACTGAACACAATTAGCATCGACAGATTTATCGATAATTGCTTAAAATACTAAACTTGTCGGCGTTTCGGACCCGGGGGGTCCCTGGACCGACGAGTAAATTTGTCGTTGCGTGCCCCTGCCCAGATGGGTTGGCGCGAGATGGAACACAAGGGGGAATGCGGCCTGTATTATCTCGCACCAGGGGTGTGCTTGTAGTAGGGGTTACAAGCATCGCGAGAGAGAGAAGGAGAGTGAGCCTGTTCGTTAGCTCGTTCCCCCGCGCGACCCTCCCGCATGAATGCCCTGGACCTCTCTCTTATAGATGCAAGGAGAGGGTCCAGGTGTACAATGGGGGTTGTAGCTATGCGCTAACGTGTCTGGCAGAGAGGTGTCTGAGCCCTATGTACATGCCAACGTGGTTGTCGGAGAGGTGCTAGAGCCCTGTGTATGTGATAATGTGGCCGTCGGAGAAGTGCCTGAGCCCTGTAGAAGCACAGCTGTCGATGCTGCTGGGTTCCTGCTGACGTCTCCTTACTTCCGTAGGGGGCTGAGAACCACCGTCGTCATGGACGCATGCGGGGAGCCATCATTACTTGTTACCGGGGCGAGCCAGATGGAACGCCGGTCTTGTTCCCTCGTAGCCTGAGCTAGCTAGGGGTAGGGTAATGATGTATCCCCCGTGGCGCGGTCGGTCCGAGCCCAAGGTCGGGCGAGGCGGAGACTTCTCCTGAGGTCGAGGCCGAGGTCGGGCGAGGACGCAATTCCTCCCGAGGCCGAGGTTGAGGCTGAGCCCTGGGGTCGGGCGAGGCGGAGACCTCCTTCCGAGGCCGAGGCCTAAGGTCGGGCGAGGCAGAGCTTCCTGTTGCGCCCGAGGCTGAACTTGGCTGTTGTCAGCCTCACCCTGGTGGGTGGCACAGCAGTCGGAGCGAGACGAGCGGCGTTGTTTTCCTGTCAGGTCGGTCAGTGAAAGGGCGAAGTGA
This sequence comes from Zea mays, assembly GCF_902167145.1. Taxonomy (NCBI): domain Eukaryota; kingdom Viridiplantae; phylum Streptophyta; class Magnoliopsida; order Poales; family Poaceae; genus Zea; species Zea mays. The sequence continues at coordinate 110,315,560 of NC_050097.1, read as the reverse complement.
CTGCGGTCACTTCGACCTTGCCGACTGAGGCACGCGTGTCAGGATAAGATGTCAGGCGATCCCCGCATTGAATGCGCCTGCGATACGGTCGGTTGGTGAGGCGATTTGGCCAAGGTTGCTTCACAATGAAGCCTACCCGAGCTGGGCTTCGGGCGAGTCGAGGGTGCGCCCGTCGCCTGAGGTGGCCCTCGGGCGAGGCGTGAATTCGTCCGGGACTACTGTTCCTGCCCGAGGCCAGGCTCGAGCGAGGCGAGATTGCGTCCCTTGGTAGACGAGGCCTTGACCTGAACCGCGCCCATCAGTCTTTGCGGTTTTGTGCTGATGGTGGTTACCAGCCGTGTTTAGGAGTGTTGGGGGTACCCCTAATTACGGTACCCGACAAAACTTAACTTATGTGTCACCGAAATACTACACTCTGCAAAATAGAACTAGTTCGAATATACCCGGCAACTAAACTCATCGAAGCACACCTCGCATCACTGATGTTTCTAACTTAAACTTCATACGCAAACTAAGCGTCTTATTTTCCGATCATAAAATCAATAGTAAAAATAGTGAATCGGCTCACCATAGTTAACTCGACTCAATATTTGTGAGAACGATGATAGTCTTCGATTGAAGTCTTCGATCAAACACTCTCTCCATATTACTACAACTTCGCAAAAATGACGATGATTCTTGTTCAGGCCTTTCGCCGAGCATTTGGGGGCATCGACCAGGGGCTTGCTTCTCCACATCCTATTGAGATTCTTTTGTCGACACGAACACAAGTCGAAGACAGCATGTAGGGGCCAGCATCGAGGCGGGGTGACCGAACGACGACGGCAAGACAAATGTCGGAGACGATCGGGAATCAACGACAAGCACTAGAGTTCCATAACGGGCTGCTGTAATGAGGCGTCGATGCGCTGTCCATGGCAAATAGGAGATCGACGTCCGGCCAGCGGAGACGAGCCATCCCGACGTGCAGAGGCCACACGCAGGGGCTAACCGGCGACCGGACGTTGGCGGCGAACTGCCGGCGCGCCGTGGATTGACAGACTTGGAGCTTGGGCGCCGGGACGGAGCAGACGCACGCGCAGCAGGCGGCATGGCCGAGCAGAGCGAGCGTACGGTCGGGCGAGCACACGGCTGGGTCGGGCGCGACGCAAGAGGGCGAGCACCGGCGGCCATGGGCGAGCACCAGGAAGCTCCGGCGAACACGAAGCCGTATGCCGGCCATGAGACCGAGCTCAGCAGGGAAATCCAGGCGGGCGCAGGAACACGCCATGGGAGCAGAGGAGCGCGCGCGCAGGAACCAAGCTCGAAGAGGACAAGCAGAGACGGGAGAGACTCGTCCGGCAGCCATGGCGAGCTTGGGAGACTGCGACGCGCAGGGGCTTCACGGCGCGCAGAGAGCTTGAGGGAGAGAGAGGAGGGGCCGCTGGGCTGGGCACCGGCAGGGGAAGGCCGCCGCTGGAGGCTGAGCAGATAGATGGGCGCCGAGCTGAGCGACGGCGGCGACCTGGGCGAGCCAAGGAAGCGCGAGGCTGGTGCTGGGGCAAGCGCCAAGAACAAGCAACGGCTCTGGACCTCTGGTAGCCACCTGGGCACAAGCAAGCAGAAGACCAGGCGTGTACGTGATTTTGTTCCAGGGAACTATTGAACTAATCGGCTTGAGAAAGAAAGAAGTGTGGAGAACGACATAGGGATAAGGGAGAAAAAGTCTGTCCGTGCAGAGATAAAGATAGAGCGAGGCGGTGGAGAGCTCGGCTGGAAAAAGATTAGAGAAGGTGGGGCCGTGGGGGCGGCGGTAGATAGGATCCGAGAAGATTTTTTTGGACTTTTCCATTTTCCATTTTTTTATAACGGAAATCGCAGATATTTCCAACTGTTGGATTATTAGCGATGCACAATGGGTTGACTATACGGGTTACACATTTTATTCCACGAATTATCGAACCAAATTAATTATCAATTACTCGCTTTCAGTTCTAATTACACTAATCTGGTTTATTTTGGATCGAAAACCATTTTCCTCGAGTTTCAATTAATTTTTTTTTGGATAAAAATCATCAGAGTAGGTCGAGCTTCCGAATTCGTATTCTCTAATCTATGAATTTTAAACGGGCATAAGACTTGACATATCGCGAAATAAATACGCGAGATCAATGCGGCATCGAAAGGGTGATTCTTTCGGAAGCGACGACACGCATCGTTTACGTGGGCGAGAGTCTGTGCGCTATTCAAACACGGATTTTGCACCCGCCACACGCATCACGATGTCAGACCACAGATAGACTTGTGCGACGCAAGCGTGAAAGAATTTCAAACGAATTTTTAAGGAACCACATTTGATTTCAAGGATTATAGTTCGGGACAAGATGTCGATGGTTTAACCCCAAACGATACTGGATTTCATGTTCCAGAAGATTACTAGAGTCTAAATTTTGCAAAATAAATTAGGGCAATTTAGACAGATGGAGACAGACACGATATCAAAATCGCGATAGACGAAGATAATTAGACCTTAGTGTCCGTTTTATTCACCGCTATCACGTGTTAAAGTCCGCACTCGTAGTCGAGCAGACGATAAACACCTGGGGTGTTACAGGGGCAAGCGGGGAGCGCGTTGCTACAGAGTATAGGGAGGTCCTCGGGTCGAACTATCTGTAAAGCTTTTCGGATGAGGGATTCCTATGCTTCGTTCTTCCTGACACCGTAATGAGTTTTCTCGAACTAGTGGAACTTTGTAAAGGCCTCGCAATGAATCTCTAGTCATTCGCCTTAGAAGTGTCTAAGGGTCTAGCTAACCCTGGCTTCATGGGAAACACGTCTTGTGGGTAAAGATGTGCAACCTCTATAGAGTGTAAAACTAAATGAAGAGGTCCATAGGGTTTAGGATCTGTAAAGTGAGGGATTCCTACTATCGTGGTGACTCGATCGATTATGTGTTCACGTTGATTTTGGACAGTTTTCACCAAAGAGATTCTCATAGAAACGGGCTAAAAAGCCAGACGTTTGGCAGTCCACAACAACTTCTGGCGATCAGAAGCTGGAAACAAAGTTGAAATAAAGACCTTGTGCCCTGATTATTTGACCTTCTAGCTAGTTTCTTAATGTTAAAGGGAAAAGATAAAACAAACAACTAGTTTTTTTGTTTAACTTCCAGAAAGCCAGAGCCCACAAGCCTAGAAAAGCTGAATTTATATGGGAACTTGAAAAGCCCCAGGCTGTTTGCTTTAGATTAAAGCCAAATATTCAGACTATTGAAGTTGCAATCCATAGAGACAAAACATTGTACAAACAATAGAAGCCGTTTCAGATTAAAACCAAACAAACAACTTGCCTATTTTTGTGGGATTTCTATAGCTTCCTGAGTTTAGAAAGCTAATAACACCATAAAAAATTATCACTTGCTTCTTAAAATCATAAGCCTTGCAACAACTTTTCAAAAATTCTGTAAAAGTTGCCGCTCAAACAAATAGGGTCTTAAACTATTTTCTAATCACAACAGTTTTCTGTGTAAGACAAATTTTCTTGTGTAGCATTGACTGCATTTGATGATAGCATGGAAATCAGCAGAAGCTTTACTAGTAGGTAGTATAAATATGTAAGCCATGTGCGTACAATATGAATAGTCGGTTGCCCATGCGTTGCAACGACTCACAATAATACCCACATAAACTATCCACCAAAAAGATCTCAAGGTTTTTTATTGATTGTCTCCGCTCTTCGCATAATATTTTTTATGAACACACGAGTACCATAGGCAGCAACTCAGAGGCTCCATCCCTCGCCTCCCCCACTTCCAAGGTTTGGTAGAGCAGGAGGGGAAGGAAAGAGGCAGGCATACTTGTTCGTTGCCGGAGAAGGACACGACGAAGACCTGAGCATCTAGAGGCGACATAGATAGTATACCGCTAGATACATATAAGGAGAGAGCACGCAAGCAGGGAAAGAAGCCCAGCCTGAGCAGCTCCAAATCGAGAAGCACTCGCACCAGCGCGTCAGTCCGAGAAAGGGCGAAAGAATGCGATTGTCTTCCCAACCCTGGACACGCCGAAGCGACACAACACCACCACCAACTCCATAGCAGATGCCGGCTGCTGCCACGCTACGGGCCTTGGTTATCCAATATCTCATACCTAGACTTCTCATCGCCAAGATAATCTAAGTGTGGCAGGCGCCACCATGTCCTCCTCGATGGCACGCATAGAAAAAGGCCAGGAGCATGACCGACTCGCCCCGTACCCGCGTCGACGAGCGTTGGTCGGCTCGCGGCTACGATCGTGGGCAGGGGCAGCAGGTTGGGGAGGAAGAACAGGACGAAGGCCGAGAAGACGAACGGGACATCCGACGACGGCGAAAACGATGGTGCGCGCATGATGTGAAACGTCCTTGTGGACATGCAATAGCCACTGCGCGAGTCGGTGTCGGGGCTGGTGTCAGACGAATGCGAGGAGGAGGCGCCTGCTACTACGCCCTCTGCCGAGAATGGGGTGGTGCGGAGGTGGAGGCATATGGGAGAGAGAAAAGAAGCGGGATGGTGAATGAGGTGGTGACAACCGAGACAAGGACCATCATTATCGTGTGGAGGTATAGATGGCAAAATGGGCCGTGTCTGGCGAGCCGGCCCGAGGAACGACCCATTTAATAGTGTCTGGGCCAACCCGGCACGAGCGTCGTGCGGTGCTTGGGTCGTATCCTCGGTCCGTAGTGCTGGCCTGACATAATTATTTTTTTATTTTACAAAAAAATATAGATACATATGTACAATTTATATTCAATATTATAAACAACTAAGCATGATGTTCTATTGGTTAGACAGCTTCACCCAGTGTCTCCCACCCTTTTTAACTCCACCTCCTGCACCGCTTTTTAATATTTTACGCTGATTTAACCAAATAGCCCGAGTGTGGTTTGAGACGTAAAGGTTGGTTGCGCAAAGGGGACCAGCAAGTTAATTTTAAATAGAGGCTGCACATATAGGACCAGCAAGTTAATTTTAAATAGATGTGAGGAGTTATTTTGTAAAAAAATGACGCGGAACGACCGTTAAAACTGGTGCTTTAAGTATAGAAGTATAGATTAGCAGCCAAGGCGGATTTTCTGAGTAGGGCGGTCTCAGGCTGGGCTGATTTTAAATGGGCCTCGGCCTATTGAGCCCAGGTATGTGATGATACTACGGCTCAGCCCAACGATTTCCTTTTGCAAACCCTGCTCCAACTCCGATTCGTCACTCCACCCTCGTCGCGCCGCCGCCTGCCGCGTCCCCGGCCAGCCTCGCAGCCCCGTGGTCTGCTAGCGGCTAGCCACAGGTTGGGCGCCTCCTCCTCTTCTTGGTGCGTTTCTTATTAGATACGCTGGTTCATGAGTTTATTATTCAAATCCTTGAATCGAATCGAATGCATTGATGGATGATCTTGCTGGTTTGGTTTGAAGATGAGATACCCCCTCTATGATTTCGGTCCTAGTCTGTCATGCTTTGCGGAATGGTGGTGGTGTCTGCCATGAATCAAGTGCTTGAACACATGTGGATGAGAAGCCGCTAAGCCTTCAAGTGCTGGAACACATTGTTCTTGTACTCTGTACTCAGTACCTTCAAAATACTCTGTTTCATGGAATGATATTTTTTCATCTTGCTAAAACTTAAGAAAAACAAGTAACATGCATGAATCGAATACTCTAAGGTTCAGCTCCCTCCATGTGTTGGATACCATTAAATCTGCTCTCTTTGTACCCTACATATCTGGCACCATTTTTAGGGTGAGTGATGATCTTTAGTGTGCATTTTGTTGCTGTGGCTGGCGCCGTTCTGCTGAGTCCAAGGCCGATTAAGTTTTAGATCATGTGATTTATTTTCCTACATGGCTGATTCATCAGATAAGCTTCCCTGTGCCTCCTAAATTGATTACCAGGTCACTGCCCTGGCAATTTGTCCAAATAATTGCATAACAGAAAATGTTGTTGCATATAACAGATAAAAGATATTGTTTTCTTTCATAGATGGTTTTATCTATCCGGTTGAAGTGGAATAGTCAGCTAGCTATTTTAAGCAGGAGACTTTCCTAGTTCTACCTCAGATCAAATATCCATTTGTGCCTTAGTTGGATGCTATAATTGTTTCTTTTTTGTCCTATAAAGCTTATAACTTTCTCATGCATTTTCACCCTGTCAGCAGGGTTGAAAAACAAATAACTCCACACCTTTTGTGTTGGTCCTACACACTGACATACTGTTTGGATCCTTGTTTTTAGAATCCGTGATGATGTGTTACGAATTTACTGCTTCGAGACTGGTTTGTACACTGTTGTACTTCTCTACTCTGTATTTGTTCCCACAGGGTTATTATAGGAAATGCAGTCATGCTGTGCTTCTCTAGCCAATAAGCCTTTGTTGCTCCTGTTCACTTGCAGCGGAGAGACCAGGAGCCATGGTGATCCCTCCACCAGCAAGGGCAGCTAGAGTCACCCGTTTCCTCAAGCCCTACCTGTTGAGGATGCATTTCTCAAACAAGTATGTATCTGCTCAGGTCGTCCACACCCCAACAGCAACTGTTGCATGTTCTGCAAGCTCGCAGGAGAAGCTGTTGAGACCAAACATGGAGTCGACCCGCGACGTCGCAGCAGCTGCAAAGATTGGAAAGTTGCTCGGCGAGCGCCTGCTCCTCAAGGGAATACCTGCAGTGTCCATCCACATGAAGAGAGAACAAAAGTACCATGGGAAAGTGAAGGCCGTTATAGATTCAGTCAGAGAAGCTGGAGTCAAACTGTTGTGATTGCGATGTTGAAAACATTGGACTTAGCATTTGTGCAATGGCTGAGCTGTAATTTTTAAGTGTTTATCAATGCAAAATGGCTGGACGTTGCTGTTCTGAAATTCTGGGCCAATTGTTACTCAGGTCAATAAAGGACTTTGTTTGGACTTGATGCATTGTTTCCTTTGTGTATTTGCGTGCGGCATGGACCAGGAATGTTATACATATGAATATATCGCTGTTTTCATTTTTTAGGCAGTAATGAAAGATAGTGCAGGAGCATAGCCCCCTGTTGCTGCTATGTTTGGAGATGTCATATTTTGTTATATGCAATTGTTACTTTACTTAATGATGCTTTTGTCGAGCTAATGGACCAATGGTCATGCTAAGGCCACAAATCTAGTTTTCTGTATCGTTGGTACTTGTGTGTTAACTATTGTGATTACCCTAGTATGTTGTCAGAATTAGGATTTGATCGGTGCAACTATGTAGATATGAGACTGAAATTAGGGCTGGACAAAAAGACTTGAGCTCAATAACTTGCTCGAATTGGCTCATTAGTGGCTTGGCTCGGCTCATTACTATTCGTAATAAGTCGAGTCAACATCTCAGATCGGAGCTACGCGAGCCAAGGCATCATTTTTAAATGCCCTGACCTATGAGCATAGTTATTGGCCCACTGCCTAATCAACTCAATCCAATAGCTCATTGAGCCCAAAAAGAACAAAGGGTCAAAGAAACTTGAGACCCCGGTCTTCACATCTTCACTAGCCGCTGCAACAAATCAACTCCCAGATGGACTACGAGTGTGATTATGATTTTATGACTCATAAGTCATGAGTATAGGACTACGAACGTTAACTTGTGACTGCGATTACGTGGTGCATTTGGTTTGTAAGGTCACAAGCTGGATGTATGTGGTTGCTTTTGATTGCGTAGTTACATTTGCACAAAACATAGTTATTGGATGTGATTACTCACTTGTTGTCTTGTTGATTTTTGTCACCTGCGATACAACGTATTTGATGTTGGATGATGGATTAATTTACATGATTACACCCACTTCCTATATATTGATATTTGTATATATGTTTCATATTTGGTAATTTGGATGATGGATTGATTATTTGATCTACAATGCTTACAAAAAATATGTTATTATTTATTAATAGATTAATTTATAGCTAATATTAGTCTTATAATGTTAAATAGTATATGTCCTTGTTTTTTATTACTCTGACTCACGAGCCAATCCAGCCGTGTTGAGCCAAGATGGCTCAATATATAATAAGTTATAACGAGCCAAGCCATAAATGAGCCGAACTGGCTCGATATCCATCCATAATTGAAATTGACTAAGCCATTGAATCACGACTGACGAGTGCAAAGGATTATTGGGCCAAAATTCTAGCCTAATGCGAGAAGCCCTCAATCTGTTTCATAGGAATAGGCCAATTTAGGACACAAGTTTGTAGGAAACAGTGACGCCTAAGAGGGGGTGGATTAGGACTTCTAAAAACTTTCTCTAAACTAGGTCACAAATAAATCTCTAGACCAAAACCTATACAAATAAACAATCTAGAATGTGCAACTTAGGTTTTTCTAAGTGTTGTTATCTCTACCGCAAAGGCTAAGTTTCAATCTAAATAATCTAACTATAAAGACAAGATTGAAACTTAAATACTTAATAGAAATGCGGAAGGTAAAGAGTAAGGTAGAGATGCAAACTCTCGTGGATGACGCCAGTATTTTTATCGAGGGCCAAGCACTACGGTCGAGTAACTCCGTAGAGAGTCGCGGACCTTCTCCACGCGCAAGTGGTGCTCCGCTTTCAACTCCTCTCGGACGCTCCCCGCCGTCTGCACTATCGAGCTTCCGGCCGAAACGCCGCGGGCCTCGTTCCCTCCGGTACACGGTGGCGGTCAAGACACAAACGCGGTTGTCACGGTCTAGCAAGACTCTCGCCCCACGCGATACAATTACAATGGCTCACGCAAGAGCCGAGAGGTTGTGTGGTTTTTCTAAACTCACTCAACAAACTAGGATTCATCTAGAGCAAGTGCTAATGCAGTCTAACTAATCTAAACACTTTGCAAAGCACCTACGCTAATCATCGAGTGATTCTATTAAGCACTTGGGTATATGAGCACTTGAAAATGTCTATAATATGCATTGGTATGTTGCTTGAGCTCCCACACCTTGAAATGGCCGGTTGGGGGTATTTATAGCCTCCCCCACAATTATAGCCGTTAGACAGAAGCAACAACTTTCTGTCGACGGGCGCACCGGACAGTCTGGTGCCCTGGCCACGTCAGCCGACTGTTGGGGTCTAGCAGTCGACCGTTGGATCCGACCGTTACCCAGACTGTCCGGTGCTCACCAGACAATCTGGTGCTACAGCCCGAGGGCACCTTGCAGCGGGCCCCTCTACGCAGACTATCCAATGTCCCACCAGACAGTCTGGTGCACACCGAACAGAGTACTGTTCACTGTCCGGTGCGCCACCAGGGCGTTGGCTGACTACCCACTTCATGGATTTCTTCGCTGCTTCCTTGGGCTTGTTTTGTTCTTGAGTCTTGGACTTCTAGGCTCTCTTTATGTCTTCTTTTGAGATGTTGCATCCTTAGTGTCTTAGTCCAATTCTCTTCGCATCCTGTGAACTATAAATACAAATACCAGCAAACACATTAATCCATAGGTTATGTTGATCATCAAACACCAAAACCTTTTGAGCCAAATGGCCCGGGGTCCATTTTCCTTACAAAGTTATCTCCTTTGGTAGAAGGAATTTCATCTTAACAGAACATGGAAGAAGAAAAGAAGGGGAAAGCAGAATGCCGCCTCTGGACTAGGCTATATCCAAAGTTACCATATTTCTCACGAACAGTGCCAGGGTTTAAGTGGTAGTGACACTCGTCTTGATAATAAGTTTGGAAGAGTCATTTTTACAGGCATATTCACCCTCTCTAGGCTTAGCAATCCTTACATATCTAAATTTAGTTAATTTATCAAAATTAGCTAAACTAGCTTAATTCTAGCAAAAAACAGTCAATCTAGCTTCATTGCAACTCTGTCAGCAAGATATTCTATCAGCTATATCTGATATAGTGGGGTTACTTCAACAGTTCAATCTCATTGGACTAAGGGTCATGGTCCAATGATCATGCATTGGATGGTCTAACACTTGCCTTATCAACCTAGACTCTATAATGGCTAGTTGGATGTTTGGGATGCATAAATACTTGTCCAACTTGCCCAAACTAGCTCTCTTGCACATTTGTTCAGGTGAAGAACCCATTTGGGAAGAAAGGGAGAGCATTTGCCTAGTGAGGTGATTGAGATTTGGCAATTGTGAGATTAGTGTCTTCTTAGTGTACTGAAAGAAGTAATTGTGCATCCAATGTTCTCATTAGCTTTGGACATGTTAAGTTAGAGTTTGTGGTTGCTACTCTTAGTAATCGATATCACCTAGACGACTTGATGGCGATCAAGAGTTTGATTATCACTGGATGGATGTTGTAGGTGACCCAACCATAGAGAGTACTTGTTCTTTATGTGGAATAACAGAGAGCGACACCCTTGTGCGGATGCTCCAACAAGGACTAGTGGGAGTTTCAACTATTCGATACCTCAGCAAAACATCACGTTATTTCTAACCCTTGTTTTACTTTGATTATTTATATTTAAGTAATTTAATTTTGGTCTTTACTTTAATAGATCTGTCATGTTAGAATAGGGTTGGAACATAGGATGCAAATCTTTTGTATAGAATGGATAACATTCTTAAACATAAAGGATGAAGCGGGTTATCCAATATGATTTGTATGTTGCAAGAAATTTTAGAGAAGTCCAATTGAACCCTTCTTTCTAGATCTTTTTACTCGTTATATTATTTTAACGCTTTGGAGTTGTGAACAACTTATGTTACCTAAAGATTTGTTATGAATTCATAAATATGGTGTTAACGATTTATGTAATATGGATCGATTTTTGTGCGTGCGTGTGTGTTGTAAATGGATATAAATGGCTAAATTACAGAACTGTTTGTGCTCCTAACACTAATTTTTGTCAGGTACGTCGAAATTAGCAAGGCTAATTTTGTGGGTTAAGTCAGACCAATAAAAACTAGTTAGTTTCTGTGAGTCATGTCTGGTCGACATTCCATGAAAATTAGTTAAGTTTTTATGTTTTAATCCGCAAGAGCCGATTATCAAATTTTCGTGGGCAAACTCTATTTTTAGTGGATCTTTGGCCGACGAAAATTTTAGAAAGAATCTTGTTTGTATCTATTATAGTAAAATTTCTTTATAAACTAATATAAAAGGTAAAAGCAGACTTCAAACATGTTTCTTGTCGGAAAATAAAGGAAAAGTGAAGCATGGCCCAAAAGGCCCAGGTCACTCCAAGAGAGAGGAAAGCGGTGAAAACAAAGTTTGGGCAAGTTGGCAAATAAAACGAAGTTCATCGGAAAAGCCAATCTAGGCTACTAGTTGTTTGAACCTTGGGCTAAGATCAACTCTAACAGACTAGATATATGGTTTTGTAAAAGTAAATTTAGCTAATATAAGAAGAAAAGCGTCGGGTTAGGCATTTTGAATTTAGAGATTCAAAGTAAATGCCTCTTAAGTAAATGGTTGTATAAACTTCTCAATGAAGAAGGAATGTGACAATCGTTGCTGAGACGGAAATATTTGGCCAATCGAACTCTATCCCAAGCACATCGTCGGGCTTCGGATTCTCACTTTTGGAGTGGCCTTATGAAGATTAAGGATCTATTCATGAGTAAAGGTACCTTTCAGGTAAAAGATGGGTCCCAAACGCGTTTCTGGGAGGACAATTGGCTTGGGTTGGGAGCGCTAAAATTTCGATTTCCTCTTTTGTATAATCTTGCAAGGAGGAAGAATTCAATTGTTGCCTTTGTCTTCTCCACAGTACCCTTAAACATATCATTCCGTAGGGGATTGGTGCACCAGTTGAGGGCTCAATGGTTTCAACTAGTGACGTTGGTGGCGTATACCAATTTGACTACTAACAGGGATTCATTCAGATGGGACCTCACTGCCAATGGGTTGTTCTCTGTTCAGTCCCTGTATCAGGCAATTCTTAACAATGGGGCGGTTAGGGATAACAAGGACCTTTGGAAGCTTAAGATACCTCTGAAAATAAAAGTTTTTATGTGGTACCTCAAAAGAGGTGTAACTTTAACAAAGGATAACTTGGCCAGGAGGAATTGGCCTGGTAATCAGACCTGTTGCTTTTGTAGCAGACTGGAGACAATAAATCACCTGTTTTTCAGGTGTACTTATGCGTCTTTCATCTGGCGTTTGGTTCAGATAAGCACAGGGTTGAGACCACCTCGGGATGCAAACGATTTGTTTGGGGACTGGGCAAGGGTGCTATCAGTCAAATCACGTCGTTTACTACTAACTGCAGCATCTGCAATTCGCTGGGCTATTTGGTTAAGCAGGAATGATGTGACTTTCAATAAATCTTCTCCTAAATCTTGTCTGCAGGTAACCTTCAGGGCAACATATTGGTGTCGCTTCTGGGCACAGCTACAGCTTAAGATGGAGGACCAAGAGTTAATAAAATCTTCATGTCGCAAGATGGAGATGGTGCTACTAAAGTTTTTTCGCAATTTCGGATGGGGAGCTGCTTGGCGATTAACGTTGTAGTACCTTTGGTCTTGTCATAGGTGGTCTTGGGTGCAGTCATGTGTTTTGTCAAGGCAGTAAGTTGCTTTCAGTTGTAAACGTTGGCCGTAGCCTCTCTAGAGGTCAAGGTCGGACTATGTTTCCATTATCAAAAAAAAAAACTTTGTCAATAACTCTAAATTTAGTGGCTCCATATCTCTCTACTTTTGCTCTATATTTTTAGATAGCATGTTTCACTCTCCATTTGATTCTAGTCTATTTAATTAACATACTTTTTTTATAAAATCTATTTTAGAGATTAGCTAAATCACTAAATTTGCTAGTCTTTTTAGCTAATCTTTTAAATTGCCCTAACCGAAATATGTCTTGTGCACTCCGAAATCTGACTAGATTACCTGGGACACAGGTACACAGACAAATCACTCATGGTTCATACATGTAAATCATACATTCTCGTATTTCAAGTCCAAGGGCACACACACAACCACGGAACAATCAATGTCTCGTGATGAGAGACACATCCAGTTATACTAATACATAAAAAAATGCACATGAAGTGAAGAGGGAAAAAATGTACATAAAGCAAAGAGTCTCCCATTTAGGAGAGCAGTATGTGAGTCTCCAATTTATGGGGTGTTTGGCATTGATCCGTAGGAAAACTCTAGGCAGAGCTAACCAAACACCTCCTAACTCATTAAGAATACCTTCTTTGCTCCTCCTCGGAGTTTTGGGGCAGAACAAGCATATGAGACTACGTACTATGTGGTGCAGCTACATATCATATATGCGTAGAATTAAATAAAATATTGGAAAGACATTCTCTCATTAATCTTAGGTCAGATTCGAAATACATAGTCCAAGAAAACTACAAAACAAGTTAAGTTTCATGCTCTGATGAAACAACTATTAGAGCGAAGATTTCATCGCATCATTCCCTCCACCGATGACCACAATCAGGGCTGCAGCACACAAAGAACAGGGTCATCCCCTCCTCCCCTCTTGCTGCGGCCTGCAAATGATAAAAAGAAGCGCATGGCTTAAGATTGTCTCAAAACATTTAAGCAGGTTCAGTGCCATCAATTGCAACTACTGATACAAATATCACTTTGCTGCAGAAACGGTAAACACGGTAATTTTGAACAATACAGAAAGAGACATGAGCGATACGCTCTGCATCTCCAAATGGCATTTGGTAGTAGTATTACTGCACAAAAGAGGACCCATTGCACCAAACAATAATACAAGGTCACGTTTTCTTGGGATCTGACTCCTGACTTGTCAATGAGGACATGCCCATGTCAGTGATATACATGGCGGCCTCAACATTTAGGATAGACAATGCCAAAAATAAAAAGGGAAGCAAGATCCGACGTTGACATTAACAAGGCGCAGAATTTTGGCATATTTATTTTTTAACAAGTTATTTAGATTGCATAGCAATATCACATGAAAATGCGATAAGGCAAAACAAGAAAAAGACCTGGAAGAAAACAGCCTCTCCATGCCCACAGAGATTGCAGCGGACAGTCTTGGTTCTGGGAAGAGTTGGATCAGAAGCTACATCCTGCAAGACCTGTGTTCGCTCCCCAGCAGTATGGTGCACCTCGTTCCGATAGACACAGTTATTGTCAGAGACCTCCTGAACCAAACCAGGAATAGTACTGTTAACTTGTAAGCAGAATAAATGGTGTTTGAGGGATGGCAAATTATTCACTTCACTATTCATCAAACAAAGACATAACCAACACTGTAGGACAAGTGTAGTATATTTCAGCGTGTGCAGAACATAATTATTAAGACGGTAAGGCGACCGACCCCCTGTTTATATTTTAGGCGATAAAGTGTAAGGCCAAGTGGCGGTTTAGTTATATAAGTAAATATAAAAAAAATTGATCAAATATTATTTATATATCATTACTTCAAAGTTAATAAACAAGCTAGCACTTATGGCCTAGTAGGCCTAATTTCAGCCTAGTAGAAGCAGAAAAAAAGGAAAGGAAAGAAGCTCACAATGAGCTAGCCCATCCCAATACAGTTTTAGGTTAAAACACAGCAAGCAGCCCCTTGCAACCTAGCAGCCGCCACCCGCCAGCTCTAAGACTGCCTCTCTCCCTCCCCCCGCAGACTACCTCTCCCTCCCTCTCCCCGCAGCTCTCCTCTCTTTTCCTCCCCCCGCAGCCATCCTCTCTCTTCCCTCAGTCCCTCCCCCGCCTGGAGCCACGCCGCCAACGGTGAACTGAGCGCCGCCGCTGCGAGGGAGCAGAGCAAGCGCACTGCCAAGTACGCACCCTGCTCGCCGCCGCCCCCTCAAAACCCTACCTTCCCCCTAAGGCGTCGCCCAACAACGCCTCGCCGACGCCCTGCGCCGCGGTGGACGCCTTACGCTCCAGGGAAAGGTGCGTTAGACGCCTCAGGTTCCGTGCACACCTTAGCGCCTAAGTGACGCTGAGGCGACGCTTCAAGGGCGCCTTGATAAGCATGGTGCAGAAGCGTGAATATTTGCTGTCCTGTTACAGTTGTTTAACTTTTGCTATGCACCATGCAACCAATGAGGAATTAAGTAGCAAAATACGGAAATGAAGGGCACACATAGCATTGGCATGACCCTACTAAAATCCTATAATTTGGAAGGGGGCAGGGAACAACCCCATCCCCATAAACAATCTAGTGCTCATTCGAACCCCATCACTGCTGTGCCCAAACGCCATTATTGTAGTGGTGCACTAACGAGAGGGGTATAGCAAGAAGATTGGATTGGATTGGATTTGTTGGTGGAACAAGGATAGAGGTTACCGAGTTGTACCTGATGCTCGCAGTTGCGACATGCAAAGAACAGGGTGCGCCTGTCCCTGTCCTCCTTGGGGTACAGAATGTTGTTGCTGCACATCCATCCATCATCAAGTAACTGTATGATCAATCTAATGCAAGAGAGAGGAAGATGATTGATGTAGAAGGGTGCATACCACTCGCGACAAAACTTCATGGTGCTCATGGTTGCAGCAGTAGTGTCTTCTTAAAGCCCTGAATAAAAACCAGAGAGATTTCAGATTGTCCAATGGTAGAAATGGAACAACTAAATTTATTGTGTATCTCCGTAGTAAATTACCATCTGATTATTCTTGATAAAGTGACTTACTAATTGCATTGCTATTTCAAAGTGCAAATGGGAAATTTGAGGATATAAGTGAGAAAAATATAAGCTCTACCTACAACCGAGAAACGAAATAGTAAATTTGTGAATTTTCCTTAGCTGTGGTATCTGAAAGATACAGAGACATTTATTAACCTGATGGCATTAACAGTGGCAAAGTTTTCTCCTACGACCTGCTTAAGTTCTGGTTTGTACATTTATGTTCAACATCCAATGTTTGGATAACCCAGCAAACTGATTGTGGGCTTCAGGTTGCTGATTACCTAGCACCCATCAGTACCAAGCAGATAATGCTAGCATTAAGCAATGTTGCACATCTAGTCATCAACTGTTTTTTATAGGAAGAAAAAGGATTGACCTGACCCCATGCGTGAACATTACAATCAGCTAGAGAGAGATAGAGAGAGAGAAAACCCTCAAGGTTTCATTTGCCATGTGGGGGTTATGTTCTAGAGGAGAAATTACCCAAGTGTCGCTCCCTTCCACCTGGGGGTTTAAAACCACTGCTGAAGTTACTTATCTGGGATGACTTGGATTGATACGGAATGGTTCCGTGGCAAGAAACACTGCAAGGTTGCTATCTATAATTTATTACTGTATTTATTTTCTTCTCAATGAACAGATAGCTTAGAGCTGCGCCAATAATTCAAATACCGCCTGGATCAAACTACATATATGTCATATGTCCGGGTTTATTTTGAACACCATAAGTACATACACATCATGTTCAAACGATTAAAACTTGCCAAAAGATCTAATTAGAAAAATATGCTCAGCACTTCTGACATGAAAGTAACTACTTGTTTTCTACTGTAATTGCAATCTAATCTCACGATTGCCTTCACAACAATTATCTGAAGGGAATTTAGAAAAAGCAAATAAGCTAAAAAAATAAAGCGCAAGGATATCTCTTACCAGAGTTCAGGGTTCCAAAATGCTTCCGCCTTGGTGGAGCAGCGGCTGCTGGCTCCCGCTGCCCTCGAGACGCGCGCAGCGCTGCCGCCGGGGCCGGGCGCCGTTGACGATCCACCGGAGGCGGGAGGAGAAAGGCAAGCACGCAGGGTCACCGGCCGGTGTGCAGAGGACCGGGGCCGAGGGCGCGCGGTGACTGGCGAGAGGCCGGAGGGGAAGCCGCTGACGCAGTCGCAGAGCCCGAGCCTGAGCGCCGCAGCCGCCGCCTGCGTGCCGATCGCGAGTAAAAAAGGGAGGGAAGATGAAGCGCCGGCGCTGCGAGATTGAAGAAACGGCGGCGGCTCTGCCCTCGATGGAGTAGCGAAAAGTTCAGGGTAAAGAAACGTGTATTGGGTTTGTGCTGAACTGATAGGCTTTTAGATGTGTCACCCAATTTCTATATATAGAGGCGGTGGAAAATTTAGGGTAAAGAAACGTGTGGTTGAATTGGATTTGCGCTGAATTAGGGCTGTTTGTTTTAGATTATAGTTTATATAATCTAGATTAGATTAATCTAGATTATATAATCCAGATTATAAATCTAATCTGTCTAGATTATAATCTTTATATATCTGTTTGGTAGTCCGGCTATACAAATATAGATTATTGTTATTAACACAAGTCAACAATGCTCTTGTTTTTTATTTGATTTTTTTTTTGCAGGTATATCATTTTATCGATTCGTATAAATATTTTGAAGATAAGAAAATTGAATTCTGCTAGTTCGTACATCTTATTTATGCACAAGAAAGTATCTATAAATAAAATTGCATTCTCCTAGCAAACAATGCATTTGCAATTTGATCTCGAATATTATTCATGTCGACCTCTACCTCATCATCTTCCAATTGACTTATACTATCTTGTTGTGTTGGAGGAATTGGCATATAGTTCTCATCTCGATCGCACCGATCAAACTATTTGTCGGCCAGTTTGCTGTCTCGAATAAAATTATGTAGAGCCATACATGCATGTATTATTTTTTACTGCTTCAACATTAGATAGCTTGGTAAATCTAGTAAAATTCTCTATTTCATCTTCAAAACACCGAAGGAACGCTCGATATTATTACGAAGAGAGGAGTGTAATTGGTTGAATACCTCTTTTGTTCCACTTGCCCGTGGTCCCACTCTAAACTCTGGCAAATGGTATTTCACACCTTTATATGGAGCTAGATAACCCTTCTGGTTTGGATATCTAGAGTCAATGAGGTTAAATTTTCCTACAATTTTATTTCCAACATAAAATAAAAAAACATAGTTTTTAATTCAAAATAAAACATGTTACAAATAATCATACCTAGTGGAGGATGAGGAAAGATGGTGCCATACTTGTGCAAAGCATCATTAAATACTCTCATATCTTGCACCGATTCGAGCCATCCCGCAACAACAAAAGTGAATCTGATGTCGAAATCACAAATAGCTAACACATTTTGAGTCGGATAACCGTGTCGACCCACGTGTTGGACAACTTCTGATGATGGTACAACTACAGGAATGTGGGTATCATCTATTGCACCTATACAATTGTTAAATTGTGGTGCAAACTGATCGCTTAGCAACTTTGGATGAGGTGTCAGGAAATTATGATCTATAGGCTTCACAAGATCCTTAGACATACGATATACACATTCCAACACTTCACTTATTTTTCTACTAATGGTTTCTTTTGACCTTCCAAACCGATTCTTCACTTGAACAAAAGATTGAGGAGCACCAATAGTCCATAGAAACATTGCCAAAGCTTCAATAGATGTCATTTTTTACTTGATGTCAATCCATATGACGATACTAACAAATCATGCAAACTTTTAAACAATTGTTTGCTCATCCTGGACATGTCATAACATTGTATAGGATCACTAGTTGTTCTCATCACCCAATCATATCCAGTCGTCAAAGGTTCTGATCTCACAAATTTGTTCAAGTAAGTTTTGGTGTAGAACATACCATGTCCAAATATAACTGGTTCAAAATTTCTCAAAGTATTAGCTTGATCAAGTGCAACAACCAGTGACATGTCCACCTCATCATCATCACTTGAACCACTGTCCATCTACACATAACATAATACAATAACATAATATGGTTTAGTTCACAATAAAATAACAAGATCTCATAACATAGTTTATGACGATATGTAACAATGTTCATGTTCACCATGACGCTTTAAGGTCTCATAACAAGTATTGTAATTGAAAAATCAAAACAATATATCATAAAATATCTACTAAATGTAGCCTACATTAGCACAATGACGCTTCAACCATAATAGCCTTCCTTCATCTGTCTCAAATGCTTTGAATGTTGCCCTGTTCTGAGCTTTCTTAAACAATTCAGTTGCCATGGAATGTTCCACTGACCCTTGTCTTGCCCCACGTCTAACTGCTATTTGTTGAACTTCCTTGATCTGTTCATCCAAATGCTGACCAAGCATGACCATCTTATAAATTTTACAATTATTCGTTAAGGTCTCATGAATGTCTTGCATAACTTTAACCATTGGATTTTTAGTGTGCTTCCTAGGACTAGTTGCAGTACTAGCATTTGGATGTTGAGAGGGCCTCTTGCTCACAGATGTATTAGGGGAGACATATATGTGTCAGCATCTTCTAGACTCTAGAGTATAGTTTGCAGGCACCTCATCAGCCCCAACTCTTCACCAGGAGCACATTCACCAGAGCCATCCACAACAATGCCTCCAAAAAATTGTTGTAATAGCTCTTCATGATCAGGAGGACCTTTTTTAGTTTTTTTTCTAGTGAGAATTGCCCTACACACACAAACAATAATGGTTAATTCAATGCCATTACAATAACCGCATAAAATGAAGTAATTGTAGAAAATCAAATAAGTGATACCTTAGTAACACGATTCCAATAGTCCTCAAGTTCATCCACAATTTTTAATGCAGGATTCCATCCTAATCCAGTATTTGCATTTAATTGCAACCAAAAACCATATAAACCTTTCAATAAGTCCAATTTATTTTTCAATTGAAGCCTTGAATGGTGCAACCCTATTGCTATGTTGTACTTTTCAACTATGTTGTTGTAACCACGAGTAGTCATGATGCCATTCAGCCTATTACCAGCATTGATTTTTTGGATACAGATTTCACAAAATACTCTAGTGTTCTCAAAAGTCCAAGCTTCTTTGTCATAAGCTTCATTCTACTCAAAATTTAAAACATGTATGCAAACAAAGTTTAGAAATTTAAAACATGTACGGAGTTAAAGTCATGTAGAACAATAGGAAAAAAGGAAATAAATTTACATTATTTCCAATTAGTGGTTCAGCATGCAGTTCCTCTTCGATGGGATGCGAATCGTCATCATGAATTATATTAGATCGTGGAGGCTTGTATGCGCTCCCACGTCCGCAGCCACGAACATAACGATAGACCCTTGCGAACCTTGTGTTGGCCGCTTCTGTCACACTCGGTTTTAAGGAACAAAGCCGGGTGCATCTCATATATGCGCCAGAGAAGACAACACATATAATAACATAGTGCATAGAGATAAATGTCATAAATATCATAAATGTACTTATTACATAGCGGAAGTCTTACAAAAATAAATGATAAAATAAAGCGGACTAAATATTATTCCCTGGCGCCACAAAGTTGACTGGGAGACGCCACCTAGATCAAGTCGAAAGCCCCAGTGCTAGGCGGCTCCTCTTCGACCACATGTTCTTCTCCTGTGGGGGGTGTGAGACAGCAAGAGTGAGCTCACATACGTTCATAGCTCAACAAGTCGTGGGGAATAATGTGCTTGAACTCACCAAAGGTGGGAGTTCAAGTGAAGTGTAAGGCTGATCAACAAAATAAAGGCTGGAGCTGAGCATTGCTTTTATAAGTTGGTCAAAATTTTATTAGCAGTTACTAAGTGTAAGTAAATACCAAATCTTAGTAATAATAAATAAAAGTAATAATAAAATAATCCCAAATGCGATGCAAATGTCAAATTGAGTTTTAGTTCCATAGATTAATCATGTGAGGGTCCGAGCTGCTCATGACCGTGAGCACAGCTAGTATACTAATTTTACACTCTGCAGAGGTTACACATCTTTACCCACAAGCCATGTTACCCATCTGCCAAGAGACAACCAATCTCATACACCTCTACCGAGGAGGCGAGACAGGGTAACACTACGAGGCCTTTACAAAGTTCCACTAGCTTCAGAAATCCCGCTACAGTTTATAGGAAGCTCCAGTGCAGGAATCCCTCGCCTGACCGCCATTGCAGCAGAATCAACCCAAGGACCTCCCTACACTGACCACTCCCATACTGCCCTTGCCCCTTTCAGGTAAGGAAGTCATCCACTAGCTTTCCTAGTTAATCAGCCAAGGGCGTTCCATTAAACCCTTGTGGTAGCACTATTTTCCCGGGTGGTCGCTCCATGTTCCCATTAACATAATGATCTTAACATGAACAATAATAATAAAAAGATAATAAAAGTGTAATCATTAATAATGTATCTCCATACCTAAATCCACATGAAGCAATAGCAAGTACTATCCAAAAATATTTCAGTGGTACAACAAGGTATAAAGATAGCCAAAACTGGGGTAACCTATTGGATCCCATCAAAAATACCCTATGCAGATCATTATAATTAATAAGAACATGGTTGGGAAAAATTAAGTGATCAAGGGCACAACTTGCCTTCAATGAGCTCCTGCTCAGCAACTTCTACCTGCTGAACCTCAGGATCCACAGTAGCTTGCTCGTCTACTCGCATCAACACAATACATACATAGTATAGCAAAAATTAACATCACACCAAACAGGTAAATAAAATATACAGTAAAAATCTACAAATTAAAATAAGAACTTAGGAACATGAATCATTAATTTTGGAGTTATATATTTTAAGTTATGAATTTCTAAAGGTTTTATGTGCTTGAAATAGGATTAAATGATAAATTGATTTTCTTACCGTTTTCATGCCAAAACAGAGACTCTAGGTGATAAACATTAATATTACAAAATTTTAGAAACTTGAATGGATGAATTTGGAGCAAAAATGAATTTAATATGAATTTCTCAAGTTTCTAGAATTATTTTTTGCATTAAAACTAATTTCTATAATTATTTCTCTATTCTTAACCCTTTCTAGACTGGGCCTCGTTTTCCAGAGAGTGCAGGGGGCACGGTGTAAAATTCCTAAGACCCATTGCACACTACCCCAGGACGACAGGTTCATTTCTGTAAAGTTCAGGGCTCCTTTAGCAAAGTTGTCGGTCGAAGGGGGTACGCGCTCATCTCGATCGTTGGATCAACTACCGACCGCCCAGATTACATCGCCCATTAAGTGAACTGGTACGCGCTACTGGCCCTCCAATCGATGATCGACGACCGTGATTTTAAAAGCACGAGATCAAATCTCCCCCGCACAGATCGTATCCAACGGGGGTAACTAATCCCGCGCCCCTCAACTCTAAAACTGAATCGGCGCCGTTCGTCGGTGATCCAGCGGTACAGACATCACCTAACCTGCGATATGATCTGGACCGTTGATCCATTGATCAACCATCCACATCCCATCGTCCTCCCCTGACCAATTACCCCAAATGACCGACGGCGGCGAGGACCTTCGCCGGCGATCCAATTCTCCGGCCCGGGGGCACCAAATACAAATTAACTACTTCTACACGTTGCGGGTATGAAAGCGGGTTCTGGCGAGGGTTTTTTACCGGGAGTTGCCGGCGCTAGCGAGCTGTCCACGGAGAGGGGCGGTTCTGCCCGAGCGCGCACTCCGGTGAGAAATTCCTTCTGATTCGGGGCGGCAACGCTCGCACTGAGGGCACGGATGGGTCTCACGGACACCGGCGAGCTGACACGACCACACACCGGGGACGGAACTCCGGCACGGACGGGTTTCACCGGCGGCGCGAATGCACGGGGTTTGTGGCTTGTGGGGCGATGGTTTTACGGCATGCAGGCGCGAGTGGGTGAGGGAAGGGGGTTTATGGAGCGAACGGGTCCACGGCCACTACGACTTTATAACCCGCAGGGTTGGTCAACCGAGCCGGCGGAATTGGCGGCGGCAGCTCCGGGCTGTTAGCGCGCGAGGAGGAAGAACAGTGACTGTGCGCCCGAGCGGATGACAAGGTGGTCCCACACGCCAGTGGAAGGAAGGGAGGAGCGAGCGCGAACGGAAAGGCTGACCCGTGGGGGCCGCGACTCAGTGAGACATGCGTGCACCCCGCGGCTGACCAGTGGGCCCGCTTGTTGGCGCGCAACGCTAGGGAGGTAGTGGGCCGTGCACGAGGGAGACAAAGAGGAGGTGGGGAAGTGGGCTGGAAAGAAGGAGGTCGACCCAGGTAAGCTCTCCTTTTTTTATTTTATTTTCTGTTTTATTTCCTTTTTGTTTTCTAGGATTCAATTTTGAATTTAAATTTTGGTTTTGAGACTCATCATTTACAATTATATTTGTGCAATTAAAAATACTAAGTCTGAAGATATTTATTTATATATATTATTTATATTTTCATATCTCTTCTCTTTTCCTTATTTTCAAACCCTAATTTCCATTTAGGGTTTAATCCAATCTTTAGAATTATTATCTCATTGTTATTATCCTTATTATTTTATTTAATGCACAAATATATAAAACTCCAACAAGATGCATTTTCTTTTATTTTAGTGTCATTTGTTTTAATTAATCACTCTTAATTTTATGTATGCTCTTTTTATGATGCAAATAAGGCACATAAAATAAGGAGACCTCTATATATCCCTTTTATACAATTTTGAGTATTACAGCTTTCCACGTTCGAAAATAACATCTACAAAATATTATCTTGTCAACATTGGAACAAACAAGTGGGGTTAACAAGAATAGGTAAACGTAACACGACACAACTTGTGAACATCTACAACACACCTGCGACACGATCTGTAGCTTGGTCCTGTGTAGCGAAGTTCGTGGTGGCGAGGCCTCGCTCAGCGCTCACCATGCCAACACTAGCGGTGGCAAGCCCTCGCCCAGCCCTGCGCTCGTCCTCGACGACATCGATCGACGACCTCGGGTAGTTCTAGCCGTGGCCCCTGCCGGCACTTGCGACGTCATGTCCCCCTCGTCGCACGCAAAATTTTCCTCGGCGTCGAGATTGTCCATGGAGGAGCGGGTACGCTAGACAAATCTAAGCGCATATCAGTTTCAATTTCTCTTCATATGCCTACTTGTGCAATTTCAGCAACTCATTTAGGCTGTCTCCAACAAGGGTCTGTATATGGTCCTGTCCGGTAAATTTAGAGGATACAGACATTCGCAACGCCTCCAGCAGTGTTCGGTAAACGATGCTCTAAATTTTACCGTTCGTGGTCCATCCGCTAATTGTGGCGGACTCCAGACGCCCGCTATACACCGGCTGGCAGTGAATCCCGCGCCGACGCCGACATTTCCTCTCCGTCTCTGTTCCCTGGAACCATCTCCACCATGTCGTCGGCGCGCTCGCGGCAAGGATGTCGGACGCGAAGCTAGGACCAGGCTGCCGGAGTCGCCCTGATCTAGGTGAGGACGGCTCGCATCCGTTGGTTTCCAAGCAGCAACCACCCGACGGTGGCATCATCCTCCTTCAATTCGGTAGATCTTAGCCAATCGTCCTCTTCCCCTTTGAATGGTTGCTAGCCTCTCACTTCCCCTTTGAATGGTTGCTAGCTTCTCAGGAACTCCGAATGCCCTGGATCCTAGCCAATCATCCTCCTTCCCCTTTGAATGGTTGCTAGCTTCTCAAGAACTCCGAATGCTCTGGATCCTAGCCAATCGTCCTCCTTCCCCTTTGAATGGTTGCTAGCTTCTAAGGAACTTCCCATTAATAAATTGATGATTATTTTGTCATTGGTGATAAGTCACAGGAAACTAACCAAAACAGAAACAACTGATTTTCCCCTAATTTTGTGTTTCATGCACAGTTTTTTAAATCTACGGTGGATGTTTCCTGTTAAAAGTATTGTGTTCCTTGACAATAATGTTCTAATTTCTGACCGAACAGTAGCAGGAATTTTTAGTAGTCACAGACGATTTTTAGGATCCACCGGTAAAAAGAATTGTATATTGTGAAATCTGGTAACACTGTATATATAGAGGACCAAATTTAGAGGATGTTGCTGGAGAAGAAGAATATATAGAGGATGTAATCTTTTAGAGTGTGCTGTAAAGGACAGAGAATATTCTTTTAGAGGATGAAATTTAGGGGACGTTGCTGGAGACAGCCTTATGCTCTGGTCTAACATTTTTCGTACATCACTGTGATCCCAAAAATAAGTTAGTGAGTTACCTATATATGGCACTGTCAAATGGTAAAACAACCATATAACAAAGGATATGTTGATTTTTAATTAAGATGCACGGCTTTGGAAAGTGTTGAAGTTTAGGAAATTTTATTCTATTTTCAGGTGTAAAGATGAATAACTAAGGTCTCAACAAAAGAAAGCAAAGTGAATTTTTATCTTTTCAAGTTTTCAGAAACATGAATTAGTTCAGGCTGGATTAAGAAATCACACACAAACATAGATCTTCAGCAATAGTTCGAAGGAATTAGAAAGCACTAATGCTGCATTTGTCCACGCAGGAGGAGGGGATTAGATTATGAATTCCCAAAATGGACGAGGGTACGAATTATCAAAAATACAATGTTAATCTCCTTGAAAAATTAAATCCTAATGTCATTCAATATGCGGCCACTGGTTTAAAAAATGGAAAGGGAAATGACATTTTTTCCGACGCATGTCACAGACGAAGAACTTGAACCCTAAGAAGAAGGGGATTGGAATCTGAAATCCGAATACGGACAAGACTATGGTACAATGTTAATCCCCTTGAAGAGACAAAGTTAATCCCCTTTAATACACACCAATCAATCGAAAATGTAAGGAGAAATTGAAGGATGGTGCCAAACTAGATAAAGGAAGCGTGCAACGGACGCGAGACTGCGAGAGCAAGGAGGAAGAAATGACGAAGAGATCGTGGACGAGGATGACCTGTTGCGCGGAGTGGCATGGGCTAGAGAGCGAGCACCTAGGATGGGGCTATACATGTTCAAACGGGCCTGGTTTGCCGGCCGGCCTGAAATCCGGCACGGGTTTGGCCTCGCCCGAACTCGGCACGACACGTTGTAAACCGGGCACATGCCGGCCTGACCTGATCACCGGGCCGTGCCTAGGCCAAAGGTGTGGCACGGCGGGCTAGCTCCGACACGACCCAGTTTTATTTTTTTCTATTTTTCATATAAATATATATATTATACTTGAATATATATATTATAAAACATAAGAAACATTAGGGATGAAAACGGTTTCGGAATTTTTCGGAATTCCGGAAACCGATTTCGAAATTTTTCGATCGGATTCACCGGTAACGGTATTTTTCGAAAACGGAATCGGTTTTCGGAATTTTCTGTCGGAATCGGTATCGGAATCGGCGTGATGTTTTACCGACCGTTTTCATCGGTTACCGGTTTTTGTCGGAAATTACCGGATTTGTGTCTCGAAAATTTCCGGAATTGTGTCTCGGAATTTTTTCGGAATTTTTTTCGGAATTTTCCAGCATGTGATTTTTTTCGCATCGCCTGTACATCTCTGGATAAGGATTACTTATTTTTGTATTTTTTTGGACGCTTTAAGATTTTTTTGGGGTTAGATGGTATTGGAAGGCAGTTGAGATTAACGATTTGGTCTCTCGAACGAATCCACCATTTTCTATGCACATGTTATGTATTAGTAATATATAATGATAGAGAGCCGACAGTCTGTCTTTTCCACACACTAGATTTTAGGGTTTTCCTGTGAGGCTGTGAAAAAACCCTTTATGTGAGGAAAAAATGTTTCATGAGTAAGCATGTCATGTCAACTAAATCGAGTGGATATTGTAAAATTTGAGTCTGTGAACTTGTGATCTTTATGAACTTGTTATACTGTGAACTTGTTATATTGTGAACTTATGATCTTTGTAAACTTTTTATATTATAAATTTGTGATCCTTATGAACTTGTTATATCATGAATTGTGAACTTGTGGTATTTGTGATCTTTTGTCAATTTTGTTTTATTGTGAAGTTTGATATGTTTACCGATCGTATTTTAGATTTCGACCGTTACCGGTGTATTTTCCGCACCGAACTTTCGTTTCCGAAATACCGATATCATTTCCGTTTCCGGAGTTACCGTTTTCGATTTTGTTTCCGATAAAAAATATGAAAACGGTAATGGTTTTAGTGTTTACCGACCGTTTCCGACCGTTTTCATCCCTAAGAAACATGTATTTTTGTTAGTTATATGGGTGTAAATAAATATTTAGAGCTAATAAATATGGTTTAAACCCTAAAATATACATATTTTAGGATATTTTTATCATTTAAGCATCATATACTGTTATAGGCCCGTTAGGCCGTGGGCCGACCTGTCACGATTATTAACCTAGCGTGCCGTGCCTGGCCTCGCTCGGGGCTCATGGGCCGATACGACACGACCCGCTAGCTAATTCGAAGCGGACCGGCACGGTTCCAATCCGGGCCGGGTCGGCACGGTCCTAATCCGTGCCGGGCCTAACTGGTACAGCCCACCCATTTGGATATCTATAGATGGGGCTGGGGAGCGGCGGTACAATGCAACGACGGGGTGGCGGTGTGGACTCCAAGCAGCGGCGGCAGTGTGGACTCCCAGCCAGCGGGACTTTGAGATACCGATGGGTGAAAAAGAGGGTGGCAGATTAACGTAATTTCAATTCACATAAGCATGGGCAGTGTGTATTTTATCAAAAATAATTTTAAATAAGCTACTCTTGAGAAGATTATATGATTATAATAATCTGAGTATTTGATTATCTAATCTGGACATATAATCTAGATGTTTGTTTACTCTTCGGATTATTTATGTTAGATTATATAATCTGACTAAATTATAATTTAAAACAAACAGGACTTTAATAAGCTTTTAGATGGGCCACCCACCTTGTATATGCACAACTTGATGCTCATGCGGCCAAGTCTTGCGCTTTAATATCAGCCGTATGTCCTGGTTCCAACGGGAGCCAGATATCTCATTCCTATTAGGGTTGATTTGGTGATAAGGGGATCACGGAGGGATTGGAGGGGATTAAGGGGGAAATGAAATAATTTCTCCTTCAATTCCCTTCAATCCTCCCGTGATCCCTTGTTACCAAATCAGCCCTTAGCGGGGGCAAAGCTCCACGGCCGCCGGCCCACCGTTAGATGGCACATCAACAGTTTGCACGCGGGTCAACTCTCGTTGCCTTCCTCGAGAACAACCTTTGCGTCGACCGCTCGCATCTTCTCGAAGATACTATCTTCCTCCTCCTTGAGAAGTCTAGCCTCTCAGCACAGTGGGCGCCTTCGTCAACACCCTGACCTCCGTGATTATCTTGAGCTTCGCCGCTACGTCAAACCCCTCAAGAACTGGTCAACGCCGAGGTGGCCACGCAAGCATCAGCCATGGAAGAGGCTTCGAGTGAGCTCGTCGAAGAGGCGGAGACGCGTGGAGGTCGGGCTTGTTGAGTAATTAGATATTTTCTATATTAAATTCCAAAAATAAATTATGAACAACAATAAGTAATTTAGGTATCTATTCCACAACTAGTAACTTAACAGATTACCTAACAATCTCTACTACTTATTAAGGCTCTAAAAGTAGTCTGTCATTCCTTGTTCTGCCACCATCCCAGTTCTGTTATTCCCATCTGTTCTGCCATTCCCATCCGCGATCCCCCCGCTATTCTGCCATTCTCCCTGTACATGTGGGCCCACGTGACAGCCTCTCCTCGACACCGAGGCTCCCATTCCCATCGCAAAAAATCGAGGTGTAGAGACTGGCAAGAGAATTTGACCACGATTGCTTCTTCTAAAGCAACACAGCTTATAAGCTGGTACCGCGATTGTTGGCTGGTCAGTATGGTACTATATTTTGCAAGTCGTGATGACGACAGCAGCCAGCAACTTATTTGGCGCGGCCCACGTCACATGCCTAGCAGGTCGCACGCCTCTAGCCCCGGCCCAGCCTGACGTTCGAGTCTCCCTCTGTCGCTATCCCTGTCCAGCGGGCCTCCCTCCACCTCTCCCTTCAAGCACTCCCTCGCTTCAGTCTCCCGAGACGTGGCGGTGCCTTCCTCCTCGCAACCTCTGCACCATCTTCGGTCCACGCCCGCACGCTACCTCTCCACGACCTCCACTCCGCTAGATCTAGTCCTCCTTTCTCTCTAGCATGCACGCTTGGAGATCGTGGAGGTGAATGAGAGGGCGTCATCCGAAAGAGGAAAGTTTGGGGAAGCGTGCTTGGAGGTCGACACCATAGCTCCAACTTCGTGCGAATGGGCTCCAAGCCGCTCCAGATCTGCGTCCAGGCTGTGGCGGCGATGATCGAGGACAAGATCCACGTCCAGGCTGCTGCGGCGACGACGGAGGCCTCAATCCGGGTCTAAACCAAGGTCATGGTGGCGACGAAGGTGGAGGCCGAGGTGGAGGGCGATGCTTCCACTCTCAGTCTTGGGGTGGGGTCGTGGGGATGACAGATGAGAGTGGGGTGCGGTGGTGGCTCGTCGACATCAGCCATTGGCACCCTTCCCCTGCCCAGTTCGATGATGCACCCTCCCTCCTACTACTTCACGATGGCACCACCATCTCCAGGTACCGTGCCGATGGAGGAAAGGAGAAACAAGGTATTTTGAAGGTACCGAAAAGGTCCGGGCAGGATGAGATTAGATCGGCAGGATGACCATGTTGGATGAGTTTTTTTGGAACGAGAGTATCCCCATATCTTGGCTTCGAAAAATTAGTACCCCGAAGGAAGCAATTGGAATCCAGGTATTATAACACTGTCTCTTTTAGACTTTTGTTATTGTTCCACGTTTTACCATCGTATACAACAATCAACCGTTAACTGTCTAAGCCATTTCTCGTGTGGATGAACTTGCTCTTCCGGTCTCCGTTCTTCCAAACAGATCGGGCTCCGACACCCTCGTTCATTGTCCTCCTATTACCCGCCTCACCCTCGCCTCCTGTGGCTTCGAGCAGTCTATGGCTTATTGCCCGCTTTCATGGAGTCCGACAAAGCTCAATTAGCCGTTGTTGATTGTCTTGAGGCAGCTAGGCGTGCTAGCGTCACTGCCCGCAAAGCTGTCAAGTCTGCAATTGCCGCCGCCGAAGCTGCCAATTGCCTCGAAAAATTTAGTTGTGTCTTCTGTAATTTGAACTGGCCAATGGCCTTTGTTGTTGAATGATTATATCTTCTATAATTTGAACTAGCTAGTGTCCTTTGTTTAGTTTGTGTTTGTACCATTATGGTGAATGATGTGGTGGATGCACCTAAATTCAGATTGAACTGCATTCATTTTTATTGTCATTTCGAGGCCCTAAATTCAGATTGTGTGCATGTGTGGACTGCTCCCATCAACTGAATGAAAAAGTTAGATACCGGGAACAAAGCAACCTATCATGAGCTACATTTGGATAGTCGACAATCAACAGAAATAGGTGCATACCCAATTTCTACTGAACATTCAGTTAACAACATGGACAAATAAATACAACCCATCCGAATTTGCACAGCCAACTTCTACTGAACATTTAGCTTTCAGGACACAAATACCCAACTAAATACACATGAACACAACTGTCCTCATTCAGTTTTCAGGACACAAATACAACAAAGGTTTCAATTTTCCTAATTCACTACAGCATATTACAGAAGAACTAATGGGGACAAGCATCCCTAGATCTTCTTCTTTGGAGTTAGCTTTTCCACATCTCTTCTAACTCTACTCGGTGGGGAATTTGCACAACCAACTTCTACTGAACATTCCACTGCTGGCACAAGTTTAGAAGAAGTAATGGGGACAAGCAGCTCTGAAGATAAAGGAATAACGACAAGCTCCTATGATGTAGAAGGCATAGAGACAATCTCCTATGATCTCGTCGAGGGGGATGAGCAGCAGCGGATCCATTGCCGCTGACGAGTGCATGAACCAAGAGCCGTCAGCCTACGATGACGAAGGAAGAAGAGTGGAATGCGTGTCGGCGACCCATTTTGAAGAACGAGGTAAGTGAGGATAGAGGGGCTCTGCCGTTGTTACAGAGCCGATGACGCTCTTAAACTGCTAAAAGTGACGAGGAGAGCAAAAATCCAAACCTGCTGGCATTATAATACCAGGATTCCAATTGCTTGGTTCGGGATACTAATTGTCTGAAGCCAAAAGATGGGGATAGTATCGTTCCAAAAAACTCATGTTGTATGAAGAGGAGGAGAATATCGGGTTGCTGTAGCTCGAGGGGAAGCACACCAGGTTCATCTACAACAGTGACGACAAGATTGAATGGGAGAAGGTGGCAGATGCGGCTGAGACGAGGGCGAAGCTTGGCGCAATGATACTCAGGGGAAAAAACAAGACTATTGGCGCAATGATGCTCAGGTTCATCTACAATAGTGAATAAATTCCTCTACTATCTAGCATATTTTGTGTTCAAGCAATGTCGTAGTTGGTAGTTGCAAAATTGTTGCAATATGAGGAAACAAAGAAGGCTTAGTTAACAACAAGAATGTAAATATGAAGTAGTACATGAAAATTAGTGGGTACAGACTTAAATTAGTACTCCCTCCATTTTTTTATTTGTCGTTGTTTAGTTAAAATGAACTACCGAGCGACAAATATTCGAGAACGGAGGTAGTACATGCTTCCCCTTCCTTTTTGTGAGCGCAAATACTTACAACTGCTACTGTCTACCAATATTAAGTGATTAACATAGTATTGTTCTTCCCTGTTGTTTTCAGTTTGACGCAATCCATGGATTCAGTACCAACAAAACTATTGGAGTACCTGTGCTCTATCAATAACGAGTGAATATGGAAACTCACAATGATTATATGGTGAACTCATGTTTCTTTTTCTAATACAAGGAAAACTGTAAAGTCTTCATTTTCCCCTTTCTTGTCAGTATTTACGAACAAACAACCATTACAAACGAATATAAAAATGTATTGTTGTGTTCGACAAATGCTTACTGGCAGTTTGAACAATGAAGATCAATGTGTTTTGTATTATTCTTTGAAATTGTTTCTGTTACTGATTAGTTAATGTCTATAATACTTTGATGGTTATGTATTCATCCATATTAATTTGTTTGATATTATTGAATACGAATGAATCAGTACTATTTCTAATAAGACTCGATTATCTAATGCGTGTTTATTAATACTTTTAAGCTCAATAATTTAATCCCAATTGCACATATGGTTTTTATTTTGGAAAACTAAAAGTAAAATAAAATGATAATGTCGTACATACTTAAATTGTGAAAAAATATGGTGCCATTTAAACCATACGTATGTTAAGTAAATTAGAATTATTCGTTTGTTTCATACTGTATTCATACGTCGTAGCTGTAGCTGTAGGAGGCCGCTACAATCGCTATTTAGTTCCATGTGTGATATATATTTAGACATTTGATTGTTAACTCGCACAAGATGTGAATCCTCCTTTGACATTCTAAAAATTCTATAGAAATTTTAATTCAACCATCAAACAGTGTCAAACATAAATGGTTGCTAATTAATGGTGTTCTTACTTTCTTTCAGGTGCTACTCCCAAATTGTGTGTTCCGTCTCTGGGGAAACCACGAATCCTTTAGGCCCCGTTCGCTTACTCTGGAATGGTTCCTTTGGAATCATTTCAGCTGGATTGACATATTTATCTGTACTAACATTGATTAGCTGGAAGAGTTCTAGGTCTCAATCCGATATAAACGAACAGTGCCTTAATATGGTTTCGAGAAGGAGGTAATGACTAATACAAAGATAAGGACCCTCAACTTTATCGAAAGTTTTAAAGGTGTTTTGAGGATCTTGCTCTAGCGGCAATAATTGTAGGATGTGTGTAAACTGCACGTGGAGGTGTCTTCTGTAGTTCCGTGGAACAATTGTAGTGCCATCAAATAATTCAAAAAGTGGAAAATACAAGGCAAATTTTACTGTTGATCTGACTTCCATAAAAATTGGATCATTGGATGAGTTATTGAAAGCAAGGAGAACTGTTGTTGCCCCTCCTTGGGAAGGCTCAAATCTGATCCCTAGGGATGTGTTGTGGTCTGACCCTTCCCTGCAGATGGGTCTTTCTCCGAATAAAGAACAAGGCATTGGTTTGCTTTGGGTCCTGATATCACTCAGCAATTTCTGAGAACAAATCATTTGAAGGTTCGTTTTATTTCATTTATTACTCTTCCTGTTATATTTCAAATTGTTTGAACAGTAGAAATATTTTTTACTGGCGCCAGCACCGGTGGGTATGCCTCCTTCGCCTCTTCTCTGTTTCTTCTTTCTCTTTAGTAGGAAATTTTTAGGGAAAAAACTTGATGGAGCTCTGTTGCGGTTACTTGTAGCTCTCTGCTAATTAACCCTAATTTTGTTAAAAACATTTGAAGACAAATTGAATCTCGGAAAGAAAATTTCTTTGCATGATATTGGTTTTCTAATGACCCCCATGTGCTCATATGCAATTTGGTCACTGGTCTCCCAAAAGAAAATAGAGATGGAGAGACCGTAGTAGATCTTGCCCATTATGTAGATGTTCTTTCATGCATTTATTTATGTGGATGGAGACCGTAGCAGATACGATTCCAGTGGATGGAAGATTTGAACGTTTTGTATTCTCTTGCAACACAACATCTGATCATGCTATTATATGGATAGAAAGAGAGGCCCAACAAGCATTTGATGTAAGTCTGCATTTTGTCATCGAAATTGACTTATTTCCTGTTGAAATGCTTGTTAGTGTCGTTCAGTATTAGGTGCTTGCGTAGAAGTGTGTTCTAGGATCTCCATACCTTCTATGGATGAATATATGAAGAAACAAGCAAAAAGGTTGACCACTCTCACATTTTCCCCATTGAAGCTATGTTGGTATTTGCACCAAAATTTTCCAGTTCTCTAATTTGCTTGATTATTTCCCTTAGGCTCTTGTTTTGTCAAATATAAAAGTTCATCTCGACTACAGGATGGTATGTGGGCATATCTGATTAAATATAACTATATTCATGTATTGTGCTTACTTTTGTTTGTTTGCAAAAACTATCGGGTGTATATGTGTACAACCTTGTCCTATACTGTCTCCGCCCCTAATTTTTTATGCACTTCTTCGCAACCAATGATGCTTATATCAAACTTATATGATGAACTCCTCTCTTGTGGAGCAGAGGCCATACAATGTCATTGGCAATTTTGGCTATAATTACTTGGATCAATAATCCAGCTAGAATATGTTGTTGAATCTGTCTGATATCCCTATCTGATGAACTAGGATGATTTTTTGCCTCGCACAGACATTCCTTTGGAATACATCTTCAAGTCACTCTTCTAGTAATGTAACTAAACTCTTATGTATCACCAACATGATTGACTTTGGTCTGTCGAATTTTATTAGATTAGGTAATATACCAATATTTATCTCTTTACATGGCCCATGAGTTTACAAATTACAACTATTTCGGCTCTTGTAATTAAAAATAATTGCTTGTTCAAAAGTTCATTTGAGTTTTCTAATGTGGAATTACATAAGCAACATATATTTCTTAGTAAGGACTAAGGAGCTTAAATAACAACATTTGGAAAGGTATCAGTTTGAACATTGATTGTTAATAAAACCTAGGTTTAGGCGAACTTCTTACAAATAGAAATCAGGCAACACAATATTAGTTTCATGATTTTTTGGTATGTACTCAGGGTCGAGGATTTCATTACGCAAGTTGGAACCAGATGTGTATTTTGTTATGGTTTTGCTTTTCCATACATTTGCTCATACTTCATAGTGTGTCCCAGTTAGCTCTTATGCTGAACAAACATATGTTTGTCATATGCTGCATTTTGATGATTTGTAGGTGCAAAACAATATGATAAAGTTTGAAAAAACTGAACACAACTAACCAGGGAAATCGCACCGGGCCAAGACCTCCAAGGCTACGCTGTCACTACCAGTTAATACGACGCCCTAGGGGGCCAATCACTAGCAACACGCCGGCAACGCCTACACTTTCAGGGCCGCTCAACCCTCTTCTGTCGCTGCTGTGCACCATGGCTCCTCTTCTATAGGTGATTGATTCTTCATCTCCTCCATAGGTGATTCACTTATTGGCACCACTAACAATGTACTACTAGAATGGGATAATCTGATTGTATGTGTACTCTGTCATCAACTTGTTGCTCTAAGAATGTTGCTGCATTTAAGGTTAGTGAAAGGTCTCCTCCAGTTATTTGACTATGTCTAACCTATGTTAGTGATACATGGTTGTGTGTATATTCTATGTATACTGTCCTAGCACTGGCAATGTATATTACTGGCAAAAGAAGGGGTAGGGAGAGAACAATTAAGTGTTACTAACTCCACCAGAGTCAATTTCTTCATCTTAATTTCTTATCCACATACTTCAAATGTTTTTTCTCTACATATTGTTTTCTTTGTCCTCTAGGGATGTTGGATATGGTAATCAAAGAATTATACTTTATATATATAATTCTAGTGATGCACTTTGAAGTTTGAATTTGTATATATTTGGTTATTTATTATGCAGGTATTTTGCTTGGTGCTGTCCATGGCATGGTGGAGGCTCTTTTCAGGAGATACATAGAATAAGGAATGGATGAGGAATCATCATATATGAATACTGTAGAGAGCATCAAGTTTTGCTCGAGGTATGTTTGCTTCTCCTATCTCCTCCCTCTCCCTATCTATCAGCATTATCTCATATTGCATTGGGATAGAAGAGTTCGTCAACTTTTGCTCACTATTAAAGTTTATTCTCTATTTGATTCTGCTTTCACTTTAATAATTACAAGATTCAGTTCATACTTGGGTTTTTTCTCACAGTATTGTCTTCAAGCAGGGTATGCAGAACAGTACAGATGCAATAATTCCTTCTCTGTTAGTGGCACATTGTCAATGGTGTGTCTAACAACATTCTCAACCACATCATCCTAGCGAACAATGAGAACAAGCCTGTCACAAATATCCGTGACACTCAGGAGGTAAACATAGTCCATGATTTTTGTTTTCAACCTCTCTGATTTGGAAAAAATGTTGTCTTGCTGCCTTACACCCTTTGACAACAATGTAGATATGCCTTGAACAAGGCCCTCATATCCTCAATATATTCAAGGATTATCATGTCAGCAAAACATCCATCCTGAATGACCTTGCCTTCTACAAGAGCCGCCAGAAGTTGATGCAGGATAAGAGGTCAAAACAATAGCAACTCTAAAAGCAGGTATGTTTGAAGTCCCAAATGCATCTGGTTGATAAAGAAAGGATAAAGTGTTTCTCCTTCCAAGATGCAAACATAAAACATAAGAAAGTACTAAAGTTCGATCACTATAAAGTTTTGTTTCAAATTAACCATCAGTCTAAATTAGGCAGACAATCTAGATATAAGATGAAGTCTAAGACTATTAAGTTACTGCACAATTTGTTCCGCACATTGTTGTTTAGCTTCATAGCAATCAACACATTGTGATGGTTTGTTATCCTTGAAAGATGCTAAGTTGCTAGCCTCTCCTCTTGTATGCCATTAAACCATACTAAAAGACTAACATGAATGACTTCATTGCTCAAAATTGTTGCTTTTGTTACTTTTAAAGACCAAATCGTTTTCTAGCCTATGTGCTTGTGCCGTGTTGTTATGCAGTGTTTTTTGTATAAGGTGCCCATATAGATTGTTTTGCCCATCGGGCATTTCCCTCTTTTTAATACAATGGTAGCTCTCTAGCTGGTTCCTTTTAAAAAGACCAAATCATGCTAAGAATGAAGTTTAGCCCTCTAAAATAAATTTTAACAAGGATATTTATCAAGTAACTGTGGACACTTTCTACGCACATTGTTGTTTGATAATTCCTCATGACGTTACAGAAGGAAAATAAAATTTGTTTGTTTGATAAAACATGGAATTCCTATTTTTTATTTGTGTCACTGAGCGCTTCTATGTAATATATATTTGTTCTTGAAGGCATTCATTCTGTTCTTTCTTTGTTGAGCCGACATCACCTTTGGCTATGTATTCCTGTTTCTTGGTTTCATTTCTTGCTGAGACGCATATCCTTGTATGATACAAACTAACTGTTATGTCCCTTTAATTTTCAGTCTAGAGGAACTGTTCATGAATTCTCTGATTCAAAGTTTGGTAAGTAACGTAGCATTATTTTTTGTTGGTTTTGGGTAACTCTTAATAGTTGTGATTAAATTCGGTGTTCATCTGTTGTAGGTCATGTTTTTGCATTTGGGGAATCTAGATCTTTATCCATAGCTAAAAAGATCTTTGCAGGTCAACAACTCTTTTGTAGGACGTCCTCTTCGGTGTTGTCCTCTCACGCTGGCCATCCGCTGCATCACTACATTGCCATGATGGACCTGCAGGAGCGCAATGAGCGGTTCTTCTAAAAGCTCCTCATCGACAACGTTGAGGAGCTACTCCCCGCTGTCTACACGCCCATTGTCGGCAAGGCATGCCATAGGTACGGTAGCATCTACCGCCACCCGCATGGGCTCTACATCAGTCTCAAGGACAAGTAATTAAGTCTCTTTGTTCTCTCTCCCTCTCTTCATGTGTTCTTCCTCAACTCTATACTTAATGTGCATTTACTTTTCGATCAAGGGCAATTAAGTTTTATCACTGGATGGACGACGCCACTGCAAGACGGTAACCAGCTCTCTCTTCTCTAGCGCGCCACCAACGTCGACTCTCTCTCGAACGTAGCCATGTCTTGAATGTTCGTCGTCAAGAGGTCAGTCATGGGGATCTAGGAATCAAGGGTCCTAGAGTTTCTGTCAGAGTTTTGATGATTCATTGCCCCGCAACCTGCAATGTTCTGTCTCTGACTACTCCACCGCCCCGTCGTACACTAGGTGTGGAGACCTTTGACATTCCCTTCACCGGCGACGAGCACCCAACATTAGGTACCCACCCATTTCTTCCCTTCCTGTTGCGGGCCATATCATTGACTTTCGTGGCTACAATCGTGATAGTTTTGCTTTAATCATCCTCTAATAACCCAGTAGATATCTGATATTTCCATACTTATTTGATAACATCTCTTCAAAGTACCTATCGTTGATTTACTCAAGCTGAGTTGATTATTGATTCTTCAAGCAGAATAAAAAAGTTGATTTCATTTATATTCGAGGTATTATATGTTCCCGTTGCAAGCTGATGTTGAGTTCGGCGGGGGAGGACCCTGTCAATGACGCAGGTGAGAAGCCAAAATATCACCACTATCTTCTGGAATATCAACGTCAACATTGCTCTGGTCTTTAACAAAACCAACTTTTAGTTCGAGATTGCTATATTTTATTATATAATTAACAAGTCTATTCCACATTCCTTGTAATATGTACAACTCAATAGTCACTATCTAGCTATCGAGTTATTGTGTCAGATTTCTGTTGGAACATCACCAGTTGTTCAGGTCACATGACAAAAGTCTGGAGGCATGTATACCGTACTCTTTTGTGTTTGTTTCCAATAAACATATTGAACATAATAGTTGAAAGGTAAATTTCTAGTAAAAAAGGTAATTTTACAACACATATTTCTTCAGCATAGTCACAACTCACAATCACCACATTCAGGCATTCACCTTCCTCTATTCCATGTCTACCTATGTATGACACTAGACGTTTCCTCTATTCCAGGCAACTCTTCAACTTTCTATTCCAGGCAACTCTTCAACTTGCAGGATTCTTTCTTCCTTGTTATGTAACTAGGTATATGCCCGTATGGGGGATACTTGTACATGGATATGTCCTTGTTTAGTGATGCTATCAAGAATCAACTCAACAATCATAACAAGTGAGTGAGTTGATCTAGGTAATTAGTGACAAAAATCAGCCATGCACCAAATAACAAGTGAGTTTAGTGCTTTCTATCTCAACTATGATGGTTCAATCCCACCATCTTATCTTCATGTCTCTATCTTCATCACTACATAGTTAGATCCTTTAATATTTTGTGCATGCTGATTTTTGTCACTCATTACCTAGATCAACTCACTTATTATGATTGTTGAGTTGATTCTTGATAGCATCACTAAATAATGACATATCCGTGTACAAGTGTCCCCCGTTGCAACGCACGGGCATATACCTAGTATAATTATAAAAATGCAGCACATCTATGATGTCAAATGTATTGATCATACATCCTGGTAGACAACGTGCAGCAGGGTCGACAACATCAAAGCAGCAAGGTTGGCGACTTCGAAGCAATAAGGTCGAGGATGATGTCGTTGACGATCTCGACGAGAAGGGATGACGTTGTTGACGAGATCGACGAGAAGGTCGCGAGCACTCGCGTGAAGACACTTCCCAAAAACCTTATTTGCCCTCTCCTAGTGCAGGATCTCAAAGGTGAGACCAACTCTCTCGATCGCAGATGCACGTTGGTGCTCGGGATGAAGAGAACTACGATGGCGGCGCAACTGTGAGCAAAGGCGAAAACTTAACTTAGTTGGATTGGGATTGTGTCTAACAAGGGCTAGCACGTGCCTTATATAGGGCCACGTCCACGAACTGATAAGCCCGAGATCTGATCTGATCGTGATCCGATAAGGTTGCGATCAGATAGCTATCTCCTTTGTCATACATGGGTTTTGTGATTTTCCTAGAATTTAAATGAATTTCTCAATTGGGTCAAGCCCATAAATCCAACAATCCCCCACTAGATCTCAAATGTCTATTTATAGTTTTGCCACTGTTCACTAATGTTTAATATACTAGTGTTTTAGCAGAGACTGTTAAGTTGAACTTTCGCCTAGAACTCGAAGCTACATCAATCCACAACTTGAACAATGGACTATGCCTTGAATTGCAAGTTTTGTGTGAGTGGGTTTCACTTAAAGCCATAACCAGTACTTGGCTTCCAGTAGTCACATTCTTGGGTGGAGCATATATGTCGTACTCCAAGGTCTCTTCATGAGTTTACTAGAGATCACCCATATCTCATAGACAACGACATTAGATAGTCTAACTCATATAGGTGTGTTCTTTCAAGAATGTTCT
This sequence comes from Zea mays, assembly GCF_902167145.1. Lineage (NCBI taxonomy): Eukaryota > Viridiplantae > Streptophyta > Magnoliopsida > Poales > Poaceae > Zea > Zea mays. The sequence continues at coordinate 110,276,012 of NC_050097.1, read as the reverse complement.
GCAGGACAACATCTTCGCTAGTAAAAGCCAATAGAAACACATTAAGACATAAAACCAACCTGCCTTACAACATTTGAGAGTATTGCATCTTTACTTAGATAGGGTCAAAAGTTACTCTCCTCAGTTCACCAATGGCTTGTTTTTCCTAAGACCTAATTTACGGGATCTCCGATCACATAGACTAGGTTTCCACCATGGCAACTCATACGGGTCTCATACCCATCTTCCTCGATGTGATTTCTATCACATTACGCGGTAGTCCCTTTGTAAAAGGATCTGCTAGATTTATATTTTTTGAAATATGTCACACTTATAACTCTAGAGTTTCTCAACTTTCTGACAGACTTCAATCGTCTTTTTACATGTCTTGATGACTTTCCATTATCCTTAGAACTTGTCACTTTAGCAATCACTATCTGATTGTCACAGTTCATAAGAATAGCTGGTATTGGTTTCTCAACCATCGACAAATCCATCAAGAGTTCACGCAACCATTCTGCCTCAATGATTGCTTTATCAAGTACAGCGAGCTCGACTTCCAAGGTTGACCTCGTCAAGATGGTCTTCTTGCATGACCTCCATGATACCGCGCCTCCACCAATAGTAAAGAAATAACCACTGGTGGCATAAAGCTCGTCTACATCAGATATCCAGTTCGAATCACTATATCCTTCAAGTACCGCATGCTGATTAGAATAGTGAATTTCATAGCTCATTGTACCATGCAAGTGGCACATAACCCGCTCAAGTGCATATCAATGATCAGTCCCGGGGTTTGACATGAACCTACTCAATTTTCTCACAGAAAACGAGATATCGGGCCTTGTTGCATTAGCAAAATACATGAGTGAACCGATGATCTGAGAATATCTCTTGTTCTTTCATAGTGTCACACTGGGATCATAAGGTGTTGGAGAAGGTTTGCAATTAGAGAAGCCAAATTGCTTCAAAACCTTTTCAACATAGTGAGATTGTGAGAGAGTAATCCCACCATTTGCCTTAATCAACTTGATGTTTAGAATCACATCAGCTTCTCCAAGATCTTTCATATCAAAACTCTTTAAAAGACTTGACTTCATTGATCACATCATTGTTTATGCCAAATATCAATATATCGTCAACATATAGGCACAATATAACTCCTCCGCCCCCACCATAGCGATAATACACACAAATGTCGGCCTCATTAATGGCAAAGCCTACAAAAGTTAGAGTTGTGTCAAACTTATCATGCCACTGCTTTGGTGCTTGTTTCAGGCTATACAAAGATTTCAATAACTTGCAAACATTGTTCTCTTGGAATGACCCCGAACCCTGGGACCCACCGGTTAGTGAGCGCACTGAGGAAAGAGCCCTTGATCGCTGGGGCCGTTAGTCAGTTGAAAGAGGTAGGTGCACCAAACCTAGGACCCGTCCCTAGTCAAACCCCACGGCATCGAGCCTGGGGCCGAGCGTAGCAGAGCCTGATAAGGGAAGATAGGCATGTTGGAAGGGAACCACTCGAATGGATCCCGCGCCCGGCCCCTGTTGACCACCATGAATGACCTGCTCCATTAACGATGCCTGACACCGAGCTATAGTGGGGCATCGGCTCGCTTCCCACTCATGACCTACGAACTCCTTGGGCCACATAGCACACATGACCTATGATCCCATGGATTGTAGCGCATTAATGGCCCGCACCCTCAGACTGCGGCGCTCCTATGGCCTACCAGAATAGGGCTGAGTGCGCAGACCTCCCGCAAGGCACTACACGACGGACTACACCGAGCCCCAAGCTATGGAAGCCTGGGGTCAACATAGCCAGAATGATAGCGCCTGGGACCATCGTCGCCCCCATGATAAATACACGGTAGCCAAGCAGCCCCAGGCCCCATGAGTACGCATGCACTCACACGAGGTAAAACATTGGTTTTACCTTTGCCTTACGGCTCTGTAACACTCTAAATTTGGGGTATAAAATTTCTTCTCTAATATCTACGAAATTTAGGTGTTACCTCTTGTTTCTCTCTCTAGACGTCTTCTCTATCCCTTTTGATTAGAGTTATGTCAATTAGGTGAGGAATTAACTATTTATTTATTATAGCAAAACCTATGTGAGTCATGAAATATTGCATCATGCTGAGCCTAAATTATTCTTTTTTTGATGCACATGTTTGGATTAATTTGAATTTGGTTTGAATTTGATTTGAATTCCATAAGAGAAAATAAAAAGAAAAACAATTGGAAATACCAGAAAAATAGAAAAACCTATTCCAGCCTAGCAGCACAGTCCGGCCCAGCTAGCCGCTCGCACGCGCGCCCGCGCCCGCTGACAGGTGGGTCCCACCTGTCGGCGCCGCACCCCACTCGCCCACTCTCTCTCTCTCTCTGATCAGTGGGTTTGCCCCGTCGGTACCGTTGCACGCTCACACGCGCCCGCTCTCGCTGCCCCGCGGGCCCCGCTCGTCAGACCCGTCCCCTACCCCGCAACCGCCGGGTCAACGCCCATGGCGTGCGCGTCGCACGTGGTCAAACCGCGTCCACGCCCCCACGACTCACCCACATCGCCCGAGCGCTAGGTGAAGACCCCGCGCCCCCTAGTTCACCCTTGGCCCTCATTCGCTCTCTCGCTACCCTCACACTCACCCAGATCGCAGCGTCGCCACCACCATTGCCCCATCGTTCCGCCGTCATCGTTGGGCTTCTGCCATCACCTCGGCCATGGTGAGCTTCGCTGGAGCCTTGTGCATCAGGAACCCGCGGTGGTTTCCCCTTTCCTCAACCCCTCTGCTCGGTCTGCGCTCAACCTCTCACCTGCGCAGGTCAGAGTTCGCCGCCGTCGCGGTTTCTCATCGTCCGGCGGCCGGAGCCCCCTCGCGCCGTGCCGAGTTGCCCCAAGTGCCGTCTTTGGGTAAGCAACCTTTCCCCGCCTTCTTCTGCACTAATTTTGCCTCACCGTGGGGAATTTTGGCTCGCCAAAGTCACCCCTCGTCGGACCGCCGCGACTTCACGGCATCTGGCCAGTACCGCCCCTCCCCTTGCCCAGACTTAGGTGTAGAGCACCCCTACCCTCTTCCCGAAGCCCATGCTAGCCTTAGCGCGGCAGATTACCCCCACCGCGACGGGTATTGCTCGCCGAAGTGGCTTCTGGCCTGCCCGAGGTTCCCCCTCCGTCGTCTGCCTGTCTCAGTGCCGTTCCTGCAACCCTAACCTCGCCATAGTGCTCGCCAAGTACTCCTCAACCTCCTTGGCTACCCAGACCACCCCAGCGCCCCTAGAAACCCCAATCTGCCTCACCTCCGGCGACTGCGTCGCCGCGGGCGTGAACAGTGCCGCCCCTGGTCGACCGAAGCAGATAAAGCCCCCTGGCGCCCGATCCTAACCGTCCAACCTTAATCTGATGGCCCAAATGTGCGGATAACAGTTTGCATGGTTTGTGGAACCAGAGCCGTTGATTTGAGATCTAGTGGCCAGCGTGCCCCGCGCCCTCAGCACACCGCTGACCCGTGGGCCCCGCGTGTCAGTGCCTCGACCCACCCCGAGCCCACCTGTCAGGCGCTCGCGTCTGCGCGCCTGCGCCCGCCTGCGAGATCTAATTCTGGCCGTTGATCGTGGATCTGACGGCTGGCAGGACTCGATACCCCTTCACGTGGTCTTTTTGTTAAAGAGACCCTCGACTTTCTAAGATTGAACCCACCGTCCCTAGTTTTCACACGCAGGCCCCTGAGAATTTGCAGAAAACCCTCGCCCTTTTGTTTTATTGCAGGATTAGACCTAGTTTTGTATTTTGAATTCCAAAACTTGTTTATCTCATATATTTTGCATATGAACTCCAAATTGAGTGATTCAAATTGCAAAATATTCATAAGATTATTATCTATCTGTTTAAATTATAATCATTCACTGTCTGTGAAAGGGAAATGTGCCTTTGGGCCATTTCTATAATTGTTTTGGTGATTAGATGTCCAACACATTGTTTTAACTTTATAAGTGCCAAGATGCAAATCAAGGAACAAGGTATGTCTCCGGACTTAGTAAACTGTTTTTGAGTACTAACATGTTTATCTAAGTGCTAGAGACATGGCCAAGAAAAGAGAAAAAGGGCTAAAGAAGAAGTGGTTGTGACCAGCCAAACCAGCACCAGCCTGGCACACCGGACTGTCCGGTGGTGCACCGGACAGTGTCCAGTGCCTAGGCTGGCCCTACGACGAAGTGGCTGCTCTCGGAATCGGTGGGGTGATGTGGCTATAAATCACCAGACTGTCCGGTGGTGCACTGAACTGTCCGGTGAGTCTTCAGCGCCCGTGCCCAAGCACTTTGGCGATGAACTCGTCGCTCTCGGTAAAAGGAGAAGGCGCCGCGACTAAAATTCACCGGACTGTCCGGTGAGCCAACGACGCCCGCGACCAACGGTCATCTGCGCGATCAACGGGCGACACGTGGCTGAGCCAACGGTCGGATGGTCACACCGGACTGTTCGGTGTGCACCAGACAGTGTCCGGTGCGCCAACGGGACCAAAGATCCAAAGGTCGGCTTCACCAGAAAACGAAGGAGATCGAGCACCGGACATGTACTGTTCATGTCCGGTGGTGCACTGGACTGTCCGGTACGCCACCCAACAGAAGGCAAGAATTGCCTTCCAATTTGATCTCCAACGGCTCCTAGCTGCCTTGGGGCTATAAAAGGGACCCCTAGGCGCATGGAGCAGTACACCAAGCATTCACTAAACATCCTAAGACTCCCAGACTTCGCAATCACGCAATCAGTTCATAGTGTTAGAGATTTGAGCACCGTTCGAGTTGTAAACTCCCTACGCTGTGATCTCGTGCTCACGTCTTGGCTTTCATGTGTGTGTTTGCTGCAATTTGAGTCTTGCGTGTGTTGCTTTCCCTCCCTTAATTCTGTGCTTCTTGTGTGATCAACATTGTAAGGGCGAGAGGCTCCAACTTGTGGAGATTCCTCGCAAATGGGAAGAGAACTCTAAAAAGAAAATACCATGGTATTCAAGTTGATCATTGGATCACTTGAAAGGGGTTGAGTGCAACCCTTGTCCATTGGGATGCCACAACATGGAAGTAGGCAAGTGTTACTTGGCCGAACCACAGGATAAAAACAACGTGTCTCTTGTGTTGCTTTTCTGTGTGATTGATTCCATCTCAAGAACTCGCTTTATAACCACTTGGTTTAATCTAACTAACATATTATAAACCAAGTCTATGTTATTAGTATTGAATTTTGCAGGATCACCTATTCACCCCCCTCTAGGTGCTCCCAATTGATATCAGAACCGTACTCTTCATCTAAGGGACTAACCGCCCGAAGAGATGGATCCTAAGGGCAAGGGGATGGTGGTCAACGACAAGGAGAAGGAGTCCCTCTTCAACGAGCCAAGAGACGACAAGCCCACTGACTCAGGCTCGAGTCACAAGAAGAGGGACGGGAAGAAGAAGAGGCGCATCAAGAAGATCATCTACTATGACAGCGACGCCTCCTCTTCTTCACCAAGGGATGACGATGATGACTCCTTGTTGAAAAAGAAAATGGTCAATCAGAATTACTCTTTTGACTATTCTCGCATTCCTTACAATTCAAATGCACATTTACTATCAATTCCACTTGGAAAACCTCCACACTTTGATGGAGAAGATTATTCTTTTTGGAGTTATAAAATCCGTAGTCATTTGGTCTCCCTCCATCCTAGTATCTGGGAGATTGTAGAAAATGGAATGCACTTTGATAGCACTGATAACCCTGTATTCATTAATGAAAAAATACACAAAATGCCCAAGCTACTACTGTTTTGTTAGCATCTCTTTGCAGGGATGAATACAATAAAGTGAGCGGCTTGGACAGTGCTAAGCAAATCTGGGATACTCTCAAGATATCACATGAGGGTAATGACTCCACCATGATTACTAAGATGGAACTGGTGGAAGGCGAGCTAGGGAGGTTCGCGATGATCAGGGGAGAGGAGCCAACATAGACCTACAACAGGATCAAGACCCTGGTCAACAAAATCCGAAGCTACGAGAGTACAAGATGGGCGGATCATGATGTTGTCAGACTCATGCTCAGGTCATTTATAGTTATTGACTCCCATCTTGTAAATCTTATTCGTGAGAGCTCCAGGTATACCAAGATGACGCCCGAGGAAATCCTCGGAAAATTCGTGAGCGGGCGCATGACAATGTTACAATACGCCCAAGCCTTCAATGACCTGTGTCAATACGCAGGCTATCATGCTGACACAGATGAGAAGAAGAGGGACAGGTTCAGGAGGGGCCTTAGTACTAAGCTCCGCGACCGTCTCAACGCAGTAAGGGCCAACAACTACAATGAGTTAGTCAACATGACAATTTCTCAGGAAGACTGCATCACAGCCTGCTAGGCAAAAAAGAAGAGAAAGACCCCTATGGCCAGATCTTCAGCTCAGCCTCAGCGCTTCCGGATTGTGTCCGACACTCAGAGTAGGGGACCTCAGCGGCAAGGACGATAGGTGATCCGACCACAACAGCAGCAGCAGGCACCCGACCGCTCTCAACCCCCAGCTCCGAGGAACAACAACCAGCCACAACAGCAGTACCGTCAGGCCAATGACAACAGATGTTTCACTTGTGGCAGCACTGGACACTACGCCAAGAATTGCCCCAAGAACCCGTAGAGGCAGGGGCAAAATGCAAATCAGAACCAAGGCAAGAGGCAGAGGGTGCAAGTGAGGCAAGGCAGGCTGAACTTCACCACGTTGGCTGATATTCCGGAGGGAGCACCCGTCATGACCGGTATCTGTTCTATTTTGAATTATCCTGCAGTCATTCTTTTTGATTCTAGTGCATCACATAGCTTCGTCAGCGCAAAATTTAGTGTCAAATGTCAGCTAACATTTTACCACACAAATGGGGGCATTACAATTGCAACACCAGGAGGCAGGGTTGCCACCTATCAACTCAACCGGCACGTGCCAATAAAGTTGGGTAGTCTTGTTTTTAAAACCACTCTCCTGATCAAGGGATTGGAGAGCATGTATATTATCCTAGGGACTGACTGGTTATCCCGACACCATGCCTTGATTGATGTCGTAGCAAGAGCCATTGAAATACACTCACCTTTTTGTGGAGAAATCACATTGTACTTGCCTAACTAGGGTTGTACCTATTGGGACCATGCTTCGTCGTCGAAGGTCCTGCAGGAAGAACCAGCTTCGGCTGAAGCTGTCTGTACGTAATGCCGAAGGGTGCCGTTCATGAAGCTTCGGAATTACAAACCGACTTAAAGATAGAATGACCTTTTAGTCCATAAGAGTTTGAGTCGTTGTTGTAAACTTTTATGAGGGGTATGATTGTAATTGCTCACAGGCTGTGTCCTGTGCCTATAAATAGTGAACAGTATTCTTTTACTGTTCACGCTTTCCTGTAATTGCAATCACATCTCTCGGAAATTATTCCTTGCCAAGGCAGAGGTATAAATGCATCTAAACATTATATTTGAATACATCAAATTTATATAATATATAAAAATGGTGTTGTTTACTTCTAATTTACTTGTCTTTAATGCTTTATGTCTTGTGTTATTTTATACTATCTCTGAGAGTTCAATTACGAAGATACAACCTTCGTAATTGTGTCATTTTAACCTTCGTCCGAAGTTCATTAAATCCATGGGGAAATAATGCTTCAGCGGACGAAGGACATTAATATTTAACATTTTATGTTGCCTTGTTCTTAATTCATAGCATTTGAGAATAAGTCCCCAACATTGGCGCCCACCTCCGGTGAATTCACTTCCACTTTTTTGAGCTGATGGCTTCGTTCAACATTCAAGCTGGAGCTGCTTCGGCTCCGAAGCTGGTACTCCTGATAACAGGCGGTTCATGCTCAGAGCCAGCTAACAAGAAGCAGAAGAAGGAGGCACAAAGAAGGGTACAACACGTCGGGGTGCAAGGACCCTTCATCAAGTCAAGATGGTCTCACATTCCTATTACCTTCTCCCAAGAGGATCTTCAACTCAAGGATTACCCACACAACGATGCTATGGTTATCTCTTGTGTCATCAAAGGATTTCTGGTCCACAATGTTTTGGTTGATACAGGCAGTGCAACTGATATCATATTTGCTAAGGCCTTCAGACAGATGCAAGAGCCCGAAGATAAAATTCTTGATGCCACACATCCCCTTTGCGGCTTCGGAGGAAGGCAGATTGTAGCACTCGGCAAAATCTCAATGCCAATAACCTTCAGATTTATCAACAACACAAGGACTGGACAAGTTATGTTTGATATTGTTGACATGGAATACCCTTACAATGCAATCATTGGTCGTGGTACTCTCAATGCCTTCGAAGCAATTCTTCATCCAGCTTATCTTTGCATGAAGATACCTTCGGACCAAGGGCCCATTGCTATTCATGGAAGTCAGGAAGCTGCCAGAAGGGCCGAAGGAAATTGGACAGACTCAAAAGCAATCCATAATATAGATGGAACTGAAGCTTGTGAGCAATACAAGTTCAGAAGGGAAAAGGCTGCTTCGGCTGATCAACCGAAGCCCATGCTCTTATGTGAGGATATAACAGAGCAGAAGGTGCTATTGGGATCTCAATTGTCCGAAGAGCAGGAGAAAACCTTGATAAGGTTTTTGTTCAACAATAAAGATGTTTTTGCTTGGTCAGCTAATGATCTTTGTGGAGTTAACAGGGATGTTATTGAACACTCGCTCAATGTTGATCCATCCTTCAGACCCAGAAAGCAGAGGCTTCGTAAGATGTCTGATGACAAGGCCAAAGGTGCTCGAAATGAAGTGAAAAGACTCCTCAGTGCCGGAGTTATTAGAGAGGTAAAATACCCAGAATGGTTGGCTAACACTGTTATGGTGAAGAAGGTTAATGGTAAATGGAGAATGTGTATCGATTTTACTGATCTCAATAAGGTCTGTCCGAAGGACGAGTTTCCATTGCCAAGGATAGATTCCTTAGTTGATGCAGCAGCTTCATCAGAGCTTATGAGTCTGCTGGATTGCTATTCAGGCTATCATCAAATCTGGATGAAGAAGGAGGATGAACCGAAAACCAGCTTCATAACCCCTAGTGGGACATATTGTTACCTTCGGATGCCTGAGGGGCTTAAGAATGCTGGAGGAAGTTTCAGCAGAATGACGGCGAAGGTCCTCCATTCTCAGATAGGCAGGAATGTGCTAACTTATGTTGATGATATCATTGTAAAAAACACGAAGCAAGATAACCACATTGCTGATTTACATGAGACTTTCGCTAATTTTAGAAAGGCTGGTTTAAAGCTGAATCCAGAAAAATGTGTCTTCAGAGTAAAGAAGGGGAAATTTCTTGGTTACCTAGTTTCAACAAAGGGAATTGAGGCTAATCCAAGCAAAATCGAAGCTATACTTCGAATGGAACCACCAAGTACAAAGAAGGGGGCTCAAAGATTGACAGTAAGGCTGACATCTCTCAACAGATTCATATCCAAATCAGCAGAGAGAAACTTACCATTCTTCGAAGTGCTGAAGTCAGCCGAAGTCTTTCAATGGGGACCAATCCAGCAGAAAGCCTTTGAAGAGCTGAAGCAATATATGATAGATCTAACAACATTAACTCCACCAACGCCAGGGGCTCCTTTGTTATTATATGTGGCAGCTTCGCACTCAGCGGTAAGTGCAGCACTTGTCCAGGAGAAGCTTGAAGGCCAAGTTAAGAGGCAGGCCCCAATATATTTCGTATCCGAGGTTCTTAGTTTATCAAAGAAAAATTATACAGAATTAGAGAAGGTACTGTATGCTGTTTTGATGGCCTCCAGGAAGCTTCGGCATTATTTTCAAGCTTACAACATAATTGTTCCTTCTTCGCAACCTCTGAAGGATATTATGAGAAACTGAGAAGCTACTGGAAGGATTGGAAAATGGGCTGCAGAGCTCAATGAATTTTGTATTGATTATGTCCATAGATCTTCGATTCAGTCCCAAGCGTTGGCAGACTTCATTGCTGACTGGACGCCAGGGGCTCAGGAGGAAGAAACGAATAAAGATGCCGAAGCATGGACAGTGTTTTGTGATGGGTCTTGGGGAACCTTCGGAGCAGGAGCGGCTGCTGTGTTGGTTTCACCATCCAAAGTTAAAACTTGTTATGCGGCAAGACTTGATTTTAGTTGCACAAATAATATCGCCGAGTATGAAGCTCTGCTCTTGGGTCTTCGGAAGCTAAAGGCAATGGGAATCAGAAGGGCAATTCTTAAAACTGATTCTCAAGTTATTTCTGGTCATGTTGACAAGAGCTATAAAGCAAGAGACCCGAAGCTTGAAAAATATCTAGATACAGTCCGAAGGATTGAGGCTTCCTTCGAAGGTTTCTCTGTCAAAAATATTCCTCATGGAGAAAATGAATATGCTGATTTATTGGCCAAGTCAGCAGCCCAGGGGCTGCCTATACCTTCGGAAGTATTTTTCGAAACAATAAAAGCACCTTCGGTCGAGCTTCTTGAAAGAGCAATCCTTAACATATCCCCTGTTTATAGCGAAGATTGGAGAACTGAGATCATCTCTTTCCTTCAGGGTAATTTTCTTTCAGACGACGAAGCTAATAACAGGAGAATAGAAGCAAGAGCTCGACCATATGTCATAATAGAAGGGGAGTTATATAAGCGTGGGGTCTGTTCCCCATTGCTCAAGTGTTTATCCAGATCCGAAGGTATAGAATTAATGAAGGAAATACATGCAGGCCTGTGTGGATCTCACATTGGATCTAGGCCCTTGCTTGGGAAAGTTTTTCGCCAAGGATTTTATTGGCCAAAGGCAGCTTCGGATGCAGCGGATCTGGTCCAAAAGTGCGAAGGTTGTCAGAAATGTGCAAAAGATCAAAAACAACCTTCGTCTTTAACCCAATTAATACAACCCACTTGGCCGTTGCAAAGGTGGGGCCTCGATTTACTAGGCCCATTACCACCAGCACAGGGGAACCTAAGATATGTAGTAGTGGCAGTGGAATATTTTTCCAAGTGGATTGAAGCAAAGCCCTTAGCCACAATAACTTCATTTACTATTCAAAAGTTTTTCTGGCAAAACATTGTTTGTCGCTTCGGAGTGCCGAAGGCTATTACTGTGGATAATGGGACACAGTTTGATTCTGAAGCCTTCAGAGAATTTTGTGATCAAATTGGCACAAAGATCCATTTTGCATCAGTCCGACACCCAGAGTCAAATGGACTTGTCGAAAGAGCTAATGGGATCATAATGACAGGAATAATGAAGTCAATCTTCAATCAGCCCAGGGGAAAGTGGCCAGACGAGTTAATCAAAGTGGTGTGGAGTCATAACACAACCATGTCAAGGTCAACAGGCTTTACGCCCTTTAAACTATTGTTCGGTGATGAAGCAATAACCCCGGAGGAGGCCAAAGCAGGATCAATAAGAACAGTAGCCTCGATAGAAGGCGAAGACGAAGCTGATTCCTCTATAGAGAAAGATGCTATAGAAGGGATCAGACTTCAAGCTGTGGAAAACATCAATAAATATCAAGCTGAAACAATAAAATGGCGTGACAGAAAGGTCAAGCTGAAGAACATTGAACCAGGTCACTTGGTACTTCGAAGAGTAGCCAACCCTGAGACAGTAGGCAAATTACAGCTGAAGTGGGAAGGCCCCTTTTTGGTAGTATCTTCGTCAAGACCCGGCTCCTACAGATTGAAGGATATGGACGGCAACGACATTCCTAGATCATGGAATGCGGATGAGCTTCAACGATATTATGTTTAGTTTGATGTAATTTTTTATATTGTTTTTTGTGGCACCCTTTTCCTTTCCGAAGGGGGAGAAAGGTTTTTAATGGGGCCACAACATGTAATTTTCCTTATTTCAATTCTATGAGAGTGATATCCCCCAAAAAATGTAAATGTAAATGCAAAGGAAAAAAGAAAAGGAAACAGGGAGAAGCTCAAAAGTCGTTCCTAAGGGAATGCAGAGCTTACAGCGAAAAATAAGCGCTGATTCCGCTGAAAGTAAAAGGCGAAGAAGCTTTTAAGGGAGGCTTACAGCGAAAAATAAGCGCTGATTCCGCTGAAAGTAAAAGGCGAAGAAGCTCCTAAGGGAGGCTTACAGCGAAAAGTCAACGCTGAAGGGCTATGATTTTGGTTTTTTGAATATATGTTTTGATATTCATTCGCACAATACATCTCATCATGTCATTTGCATTCATAAACATGCATTTAGACATACATAGAATCATCATTATACCGCACAAAAAACACAGACGCTTCGGCAATGAGGAAAAACTGCGAAGGGAAAATTTTTATGCTTCATTGTGTACGAAAAGAAGGGAAGGTGTTTTTCGCCTTCGACTCAAAAGAGAAGTTTCATCCACAACAAAGCAGATTGTATGAGGATAAAGGAGACAAAATATATTACAAGGTATGTACAAATTTACATGAGTTGTTCCATAACTATATTACAAGAGTTTTTCCAGAATTTTTGCAGGAAAGTATATTGTAAGCAACTATTAAGCTTCAGGCTAGGCTTCGTCAAACTTCAGCTTCGTCAAACTTCAGCTTTGTCATTCTTCAGCTTCGTCATCCTGCGTATATCAAACAGCAGAATAAGAAAGGTGCAAATTTCAAGGAGAAGGTAAAAGTAACAAGCATAGGTTTCTTACCGGCTTAAGATGGCTTCGAGCTTCGTCACCTGCCATTTTTCGCCTGCCACTTACCCAGATCTGGGTCATGAATCTATTTCCAATGCTTCGGGCTAGGCTTGGGATATCTATCAGATCTGATGCTGACAAGCTGAAGTTTGGTCTATTCACAATATTTCCATGTGTGCAGCCAGCCTTCAGAAAAGCAGTAGCTATGCCCCGAGAAGCTACCAGGGCGCAGAAGTCGGTGTGCCCACCAATAACTTCGTCAAGGGCATCAACCTCGCCTTCAATATATTCTAATGTGCTGGGCAGATTTTCAGCTGAAGGTGTAAATTTTGCAGAGCTGGCTCCGACAGAATGAAACACATCCTTCAGCCGCTGCACGCATCGGCTGCCGAAGCTTAAGCATTTCTCTTGAAGTTCTTTGAAGGATTTCTGCAAATTTGAATTTTTATCCACCTTAGTTTTCAGGCTTGCTTCAAGATATTTCTTTTCTTGCTCAAATTTTTCTGACTGTTGGAGCAATTCATTCTTTAAGTTGTTATTCTCAATTTGGACTTCAGCCAAAGAACCCTCCATAGTCTGAATAACAAAATCTTTCTTTTCTAATGCACCTTCGTGCTCTTTAACCATGATTTCAAGGTCCTGGATGGTGAAGTCTTTCTTTTTCAGATTAGCTTCGTAATTTTCAACTTTTTCAGCCAAATCTTGGATGACAACTTTGTTCTTCTCTTCTTCGAGATCTTGTTGCATTTTTAGAACCTTACTTAATAATATGCTCTGTCGAAATGATCTTCGTTAGAAAACGACCTAAAAGATAATAATAATAAAATAACAAAAATATTTATTACCTTGAAGTTAGCATAAAGCAAGCTTCCGGCGATATGGTGTCGTTGGTAACGGCAGAGGTCCGCTTCTAGCTTCGGCAAGCCAATGTTTTTGCAGAGAGTTCTAACAATTTTAGCTTCGCTGCGGTTTCGAAGGCACCTCAGCTTTCCTTCGTTAACCCCACCGAACAGTGTAGCCCCTGGCTTATATCCGCAGGCTATGACACATTTTTTAGGCTCTGCTTTTTCAGCGTCTGTTAGTCCTTGCCCAAGTAAATCTTGAAATTCAAAATCTTCTTCCTCCAAAATGTCTTCAGCTTGCTTTTTCCCCTTTTCAGTAGCTGTGCTCGCCGCAGCCACAACAGATTCTTCCTCAGTCATTTTTAGGAGTATGTTATCAATAGCTTCAAGTGTGACCTCTAGGTTCGGATCCTCTGTGGCCCCGATTTCAGCCCCGGAAGCTTCGGCTGCGCCAGTTTCAGCTTCGAAGGTCTCCGCTCTGGTGGCTTCGGCTGCGACGCCTTTAGCTTCGGCGGTTTCGGCAGTCTGGTCAATAGCAATTCTTGATGCTGGTGTTGGTGACAGTGTCCCATGAATTACATCTGCTATCTGAATAATCCTTCGTTTTTTCGGCAGTGCAGGACCTTCTTCTGCCGAAGCTGCCTTGTCCTTCTGAAAAAACTTCGTCAGTTCCAGTGCCAGCGGACTTAGCTTGACAGGCAAGGGTTCAGTCATTACCTTCATAATCTCTTCTACTTCAACAGCAGAAGGCATTGCAGGAGTACCTTCTCCTCGAACCAACGTTTTTGGTTCTGGAGATGCAGTTTTCCTCTTTCTTGCAGTGGCCACCTTCGGCTCAGGGTTCAACTCTTCAGGGCTAAGTTTCCCAGAATCTTCCCTTTTCTTTTTGGCTACCTTGGCGACTTCTTCGTCAGCAGCGCTGGCAATTCTTTTTCGCTTCGGGCCTCCAGCATCTCCACCCAGTCGACCATAATCAGCATATTCAAATCCTATAGCATCGAGCACCATGTTCAGCCTTCGCTTCGGCCGAGTGCCGAAGGCTGCTGTCATCAGCTGATCCTCTTTTTTGGAGTAATTTCCAAGGATTTCATTACTCATTACTTCGATTGTATCGAGCCATTCTTGGCAGGGTGCTTTAAAATATTTCTTAAACTTATAATAATAGGGCAGTCGCACAAGCTCCCCCTCTTTCTTTTCTCCTTTAAGCTTCGGCATAGTCCACTCCTTCATAGTTGGAAATACTCTGAAGGCCAGAAATTCCTGCACTAAATCTCTAGTGCCTATGTGTTCTGCAATAATTTTGAATTCAGCTAGTGCGGTCCAAGTTGGACCTTCTGCTGCCATATTGCATCGGGGTCTGGTTTCTCCGAAGATCAGTTCAAGAGGGCTCTGTACCAGCTTCTCTTTGTCATCGTCAACTTTGACATAAAACCATTCTGACTTCCAGCCTGCCGGCCATTTTCTTCGGTAGCTAATCACAGGAAATTTTGTGGTTTTCCGATAGGCAAAATTATAACAACCAAAATTTTCATGCAACCCGTCCTTTCTAGCCTTGGTCTGGTAATGCAGCTCATGAACTCGACAGAAGCTGTCGGCAAATGGCTCCACCGCCTGGCTTCGGAGAGCCCAGATATAAACGCTAAGTCTGACAATGGCGTTAGGAGTCAGTTGGTGAAAATAGATCCCAAACTTTTGCAGCACATCAGAAATCATTCTATTTAAAGGAAATCTCAACCCAGCTTTTAGAAAACTCTTGAAAATAACTATTTCATCCTTTTCTGGCTTCGGGGTAGTTCCTCTCCCGCGAAGCGAATCAGCTTCTTCTCATCTTCACTGAAATAGCCCGACTTCACCATTTTGGAAAAATCAGCCTTGGAGATAGTCGACTTTCCGAAGTCCAAATGGCTAGGTTTGCTCGGTACTGCGATATGGTAATCACCATCAGAATCAGCTCCCTCAATATCTTCTTGTTCCGCTTCGGCAGCAGCTTGTTCTGTTTCGGCAGTGGGGATTCTTTTCGAGGTCACCAGTCCGGATCGCTGCATTGCTTCGGAGATAGGAACAGTCTCCGTACCTTCGGCTTCGTCTCCCTCACGCTCAACTCTAGCAGTAGAGCGCACTCTGGCCATTTAATTTTGAATTTCTTGAAAGATTTCTTGGGAATTAAATAACCTTTTCTCCCGAAGCTTTTCTTTTGACGAAGTAGGCACTAAAATGGAGCTTCGTCTGAATGTGAGAGTCAAGCTTCGGCTATGGTTAAAATTTTTGGCAGCAAAACAGTGCAATAGCAATGAATGCTGTGGTAACTTCACACCTACCTGTCTGTTTATATAGTGCTGCAGGTAAGAAGGTGAATCGTCAGGATTTTTACACCAGGCAAACAACTGCTCGCACCCGCTGCGCGGTGGGCCGTAAAGACCAAAATAGCGAACCTGCATGGTGGGACCGCTACGCGCTCGGAAACTGTATCGTTTCTCGACAACGAGCTCAGGGAAGGTGTTTTTCGGACCTTCGGCTTCTTGAAGCCTAAAAGACTTTTTTCACGGATCAAGCTCGTTACGAAAAACGATCTGGCACCGCGAAGGGGCTACTGTTGGGACCATGCTTCGTCGCCGAAGGTCCTGCAGGAAGAAACAGCTTCGGCTGAAGCTGTCTGTACGTAATGCCGAAGGGTGCCGTTCATGAAGCTTCGGAATTACAAACCGACTTAAAGATAGAATGACCTTTTAGTCCATAAGAGTTTGAGTCGTTGTTGTAAACTTTTATGAGGGGTATGATTGTAATTGCTCACAGGCTGTGTCCTATGCCTATAAATAGTGAACAATATTCTTTTACTGTTCACGCTTTCCTGTAATTGCAATCACATCTCTCGGAAATTATTCCTTGCCAAGGCAGAGGTATAAATGCATCTAAACATTATATTTGAATACATCAAATTTATATAATATATAAAAATGGTGTTGTTTACTTCTAATTTACTTGTCTTTAATGCTTTATGTCTTGTGTTATTTTATACTATCTCTGAGAGTTCAATTACGAAGATACAACCTTCGTAATTGTGTCATTTTAACCTTCGTCCGAAGTTCATTAAATCCCTGGGGAAATAATGCTTCAGCGGACAAAGGACATTAATATTTAACATTTTATGTTGCCTTGTTCTTAATTCATAGCATTTGAGAACAAGTCCCCAACAGTACCCATTCTTGTGCCCTTACCATGGTAGAGTCACCCGTCGAGAGGATTCCAGTGGTCTGTGAGTACCCCGATGTTTTCCCAGATGAATTTCCAGGGATGCCACCCGACAGAGACATAGAGTTTGCAATTGAGCTACAACCCGGAACTGCCCCTATATCCAAGAGACCCTATAGGATGCCTCCAGCGGAGTTGGCAGAATTGAAAAAGCAGTTACAAGAGTTGTTGGACAAGGGATTCATTCACCCAAGTACTTCACCATGGGGATGTCCGACATTATTCGTGAAGAAGAAGGATGAGAGTCTGAGATTGTGTGTGGATTACCGCCCTCTCAATGCGGTGACTATTAAAAATAAGTATCCGTTGCCCCGCATTGATGTATTGTTTGATCAGTTGGTGGGAGCTAAGGTGTTTTCCAAGATAGACCTTCGCTCTGGCTATCACCAAATCAAGATCAGAGCCAGTGATATTTCAAAGACAGCTTTCTCTACCAGATACGGACTTTATGAGTACTTGGTGATGTCATTCGGGCTGACCAATGCCCCGACATATTTTATGTATTTAATGAACTCAGTATTTATGCCAGAGCTGGACAAGTTTGTGGTGGTCTTCATTGATGATATCTTGGTCTATTCAAAGAATGAAGACGAGCATACTAAGCATTTACACATCGTACTTCAGCGACTGCGCGATCGTCGCTTATATGCTAAATTGCCCAAGTGTGATTTTTGGCTGAGGGAAATTAAATTTTTGGGTCACACCATTTCTCAGGATGGGATCTCAGTTGATCCTGAGAAAGTGCAAGAAGTGATGGATTAGAAGCCTCCTACCACCGTACGGCAGATTCAGAGTTTTCTGGGATTGGCAGGATATTATCGGTGGTTCATTCCAGATTTCTCTAGGATTGCTAAGCCAATGAAGGAATTGTTGAAGAAGGGAGTAAAGTACGAATGGAGTCAGAAATGTGAGGATGCCTTTCATACATTGAGGCAGCATCTAACAACAGCACCCGTGCTAGCACAACCCGACAACATAAATCTTTTGATGTGTATTGCGATGCTTCGGGTACTGGATTGGGTTGTGTTTTGATGCATGACAACAGAGTTATTGCCTATGCATCCAGAGCACTTAGGCCTCATGAGCAGAACTACCCCACACATGATCTGGAGTTAGCAGCCGTAGTTCATACTTTGAAGATATGGAGACATTATCTAATGGGAGCTCATTGTAACATTTATACTGATCACAAGAGTCTCAAGTATATTTTCACTCAGGCTGATCTTAACATGAGGCAGAGAAGATGGTTGGAATTTATCAAGGACTATGATTTGGAATTGCATTACCATCCTGGCAAAGCCAATGTTGTGGTAGATGCCTTAAGTTGAAAAGCCCAATGCAACTGTGTAACGATGGACTCTAAGATCGCCACTCTGTTTGATGAGTTACGCAAGCTGAACATGGAAGTTATTTCCCCTGGTACCTTGAATTATATCTCAGTAGAGCCCACTCTACATGAACAGATAGTCCTGGCACAGATTAGTGACAAGGAGGTTCAAGTCATTAAGGAGATGCTCGAACAAAAGGTCGATAAGTACAAGTGTTTTCGTCAGGACGGCAAGGGAGTTCTATGGTTTGAAGACCGACTGGTTGTTCTTAAGAATCCAGAACTCAGGAAGAAAATATTGGATGAAGCTCATCTTTCCAAATTTTCGATGCACCCCGGCAGTAACAAGATGTATCATGATCTCAGACCTTTGTATTGGTGGACCAGAATGCGACACTTGCCAAAGAATCAAGGCTAGTCATTTGAAGGTAGCAGGTACCTTACAACCCCTTCCCATACCGTCTTGGAAATGGGAGAACATCAGCATGGATTTCATTGTGGGTTTACCCAACACATCCCGGCACCACGATTCTATTTGGGTCATTGTGGATAGGCTAACCAAAACAGCTCATTTCTTGCCAGTACATACCACCCATAGGGCAAAAAAGTATGCATAAATCTATATTGACCAAATAGTGCGTTTGCATGGAATACCAAGGACCATCGTGTCAGACAGAGGAGCACCGTTCGTAGCACATTTCTGGGAGCAGCTGCAAGAGTCACTTGGAACCCATGTGGTAAGAAGCTCAGCATATCATCCTCAAACTGATGGCCAGACGGAAAGAGTAAATCAGATTCTGGAGGACATGTTGCGAGCCTGTGTGTTACACTATGGTAAGAATTGGGATAAGTGCCTTTCTTTGGCGGAGTTCTCTTATAACAACAACTACCAGTCCAGCTTAAAGATGGCACCTTTCGAGGCCTTGTATGGGAGAAGGTGTAGGACACCGCTAAATTGGTCACAAGCTAGAGATAGGGAATTATTTGGACCTGACCTAGTACTGGAAGCCAAGGAGAAAGTCAGAGTCATTAAGAAGAACTTGGAAGCTGCTCAGGCCAGGCAGAAGAGCTATCATGATGATAGAAGGAAACCTCTACAATTCGAAGTGGGAGATCATGTATATCTTAAGGTGTCACCCACCAAAGGTGTTCAGAGATTTGGGATCAAGGGCAAGTTAGCTCCTCGCTATATTGGGCCCTATGAGATTAAAGAGGCTTGTGGACCTGTAGCCTACCAGTTGAAGTTGCCACCTCAGATGTCACCAATTCATGATGTGTTCCACGTATCTCAGCTATGGAAGTGTGTCCGCTTACCCACAGAAGTGCTACCTGAACCAAAATTGGAGATAGAACCAGACTTGTCTTATCAAGAGCACCCCGTCAAGGTATTGGACCAAAAAGAAAGATCAACTCGAGCAAGGTCAATCCAAATGTATAAGATTCATTGGAGCAACCATTCAGAAGAAGAGGCTACGTGGGAAACTGAGGATTTTCTACGTTCTCGCTTCCCCGATTTTCTGCCTAAAGGAATCGGTACGTAACCCAAAACACCCACCCTCACCTGCCCTTTGAATCTAAATGTAAGAGAAACATAGTTAACAAGAGTAGAGTAAGATGGCAAAATAAATCTAGAAGGACTTCCTTCTGAAGTTGCAAAGAGGATGACATTCGAAGAGCAGTTAACTAGAGAAACTTGGTTAAAGGAAACTGCAACACACCAACACACACCTTCTTGGTACCCCACTAGAGGATCCCTACCCAATCTCAGGACGAGATTCCTTTAAGGGGGAGGGCTGTAACACCCCAGGTGTTACCCAAAGCCCTGCCCAAAGAAGCACATGTGTCCTACTTAAACTATATGCTAAAATGGGAAGTGAAGGAACTCAAAGTTTTAGAGGCATGGTTAAGATAAGCATTAACCATGACAAGAAATAAAATCCTATCCTTCATACAATGTTCACCCACAAACAAGATTCTAAAACCCTAAATCCTTCTTAAGCCCTTAAACCCTAACCATGGGATTAAAGGGGAAAGAGTGGGCAAATAATCAAAACACAAAAAGGGACCTTTACTAAGATGAAGTGTAATAGTAAACCTACAAATTTTTTAAGAAAATTATTGCAAAAAGGCCCAACAAAAACCCCAAAACAATTCTCCAAGAGGGGAACACACATGAGCCTTTTCAAAATTTTTCTAAGTCCCAAAACCACCCTAGCCCAAAGATCAAAGGTGTTCACCTTTGTGCTGATGCCAAAACCACTTGGACCAAATAGCAAAAAGTACCCAAATCACCCAAAGCACCTCCCTGAAAAATTTGAATTCAAACCAAGGTTGTTTGACATGGTTTGACATCGGTTTTGTCACTGGTGAACAGTGCCGACAGACTTGACTTGGCGCTCGCATATCTCACAAGCTAGGGCATATATCCCATTGGAACTTACACAAACTAGCTAGCCCTAGGTGCCAGGAAGAGATCTTACACAAGACCCTTGGCGAGATTCGCACGTTTGTGCCCCCTGCAGGCGCTTGAACAAAGGCAGAAACAAACACACACATGTTCGACGCGTTCTGGCGCGCCAGAGCACGCCCTCGGCGCTCCGCCCACGCGCGTAGCCCCGCGCCGTGCCAACCCCGCGTCCACGCCCGCGCCTATAAAATCCATCCCGACCCTGACCGTACACCCCCGCGCGTTGCTGACCCAACCCGAGCTCAAGTTTGCCGGAGTTTGCCCCGTGAGCGAGGTGCCAGCGGCCGCGCGAGCCATGGCCACCGTAGACCAGCCAACCCAGCCACTCCCCGCCCCGTCCGACCCTCGGGGTAGCCTTTACGGACCTCGGTGGAGCTCCCAGAGCCGGGGATTGAACTCTACCTCACTGGAGACACCGGATCGACGTCGCCGGACTTCAACCGACCGCCTGCGCACGTAGACCGAGCTCCACTGTAAGGCTTCCGTCGATTCCTTGCACTGGTAGCGTCCTTAGCACCCCGTGAAGCTTCTCGTGCCACTAGATTGAGCAATACCGCCGTGAGCAGGCCGGAGCGTACGCCGCCGACAAGCCCGACCGCCTGCGCACGTGGCCCGACCAATTTCGGGCATCACCGTCGACGAGTCGCACCTCGACGTGATCGCCAGGACCTCCCGGATCTAACCCCGCCCTTCACCGGACCTTCCTCACCGCCGGTAAGCCACGCCACCCTGTTTATCCCCGCGGTTACTGTTTCAAGGGGGGAGGGAGCTCAGTGGAAAAGAAGAAGAAGCCGGGGGGTTTTTGAATAGTCAGTGACTCACATGAATAGTCCCTCAGGGGTATGGTTTAAGACTTAGTTAAGGGATAACCCAGGGACCTCGGTGTAAACTGGTTTTTCATTAAACCTTTTAAACATTATTTATTTAAATACAGACAGAGCTTGCAAAATTCATAACTCCAATTTTATCCAACCAAATTTGGTCAAACAAATTTTGCTAGGTTCTAAATAATATGAACTACTTAGGAAAAATACCAAACACCCTAAGTACTGCAAGACTTTTTAAGGTTTTGATTTAAATAGTAAACTGACCAAAAGCAAAATAAAGAAGGCAAAAATAGCTACACTGTTAGACTGAGGTCAAGAAAAATTAGAGAGATACTTAACCACTAACTATCTTGTTTAAAAATAATAGACCCCTCAGTACACTAGATTAGGGAGAGGTTTAACATTAAAACTTATTTTGATTTAAACTTAAAGAAAATGAAAAAGGGAGTTTAAAATAAGGACCAGAGGCCAACCACATTTTTGTTAGCTTACTTTATTAACATAGTTCACTAATTTTTTTTTGTTAAGACCTCTGTTAGTACAAAAGAAATGCACCACATTTTATTTCATGAAAACAAGGAAAACTTAGAAAAATCATAGAAAAATAACCCTAAGGAGAACCCACCCCAATCTTTGGGATAACTAATAATATGCTAGTAGGAATCTAAGAAAAAATATAAGTTTTGTTGTTTGACATTTTTCAAATAACAAGTTAGTTATAAGTATATTTTTGACATTAAAATTTAGAAAATCACAACTAAATACCCAGTGGGTCTTTTTCTGTGATTTTTGGCACACAGACCTATTATCACCCATGAATCTTAGCAAAAATAAAATTTAGTCCAGAAACCTCACTTAAATCAGAGCTATAGTGCAAAGTGCCTGTCGGGGACCATAATTAGGGGTACCCTCAAGACGCTTAATTCTCAGCTGGTAACCCCCATCAGCATAAAGCTGCAGAGGCCTGATGGGTGCGATTAAGTCAGGGATCAGTCCATACGAGTGACTCGATCACGCTTCGCCCGAGCCTAGCCTCGGCCAAGGGCAGCCGACCTCGAGGGACTTCTGTCTCGCCCGAGGCCCCCCTTTTAACGACGAACGCATCTCCGGCTCGCCCGAGGCCTTGGCTTCGCTAAGAAGCAACCCTGACTAAATCGCCGCACCGACTGACCGAGTTGCAGGAGCATTTAACGCAAAGGTGGCCTGACACCTTTATCCTGACGTGCGCCCCCCGGCAGAGCCGAAGTGACCGCCGTCACTCCGCCGCACCACTGACCGGTCTGACAGAAGGACAGCGCCGCCTGCGCCACTCCGACTGCAGTGCCACTCGACAGAGTGAGTCTGACAGGCAGTCAGGCCTTGCCAAAGGCGCCATAGGAAGCTCTGCTCCGCCCGACCCAGGGCTCGGACTCGAGCTAAGACCCGGAAGACGACGAACTCCGCTCCGCCCGACCCCAGGGCTCGGACTCGGGCTAAGACCCGGAAGACGACGAACTCCGCTCCGCCCGACCCCAGGGCTCGGACTCGGGCTAAGACCCGGAAGACGACGAACTCCGCTCCGCCCGACCCCAGGGCTCGGACTCGGGCTAAGACCCGGAAGACGACGAACTCCGCTCCGCCCGACCCCAGGGCTCGGACTCGGGCTGAGACCCGGAAGACGACGAACTCCGCTTCGCCCGACCCCAGGGCTCGGACTCCGCCCTGGCCTCTGCCGAACGACCTCCGCCTCGCCCGACCCAGGGGCTCGGGCTCGGCCTCGGCCACGGAAGACAGACTCGACCTCGGCTTCGGAGGAGCCCCCACGTCGCCCGACCTAGGGCACAGGCCCGCCACGTCAACAGGAAGCGCCATCATCATCCTACCCCGAGCCGACTCGGGTCATGAAGAACAAGACCGGTGTCCCATCTGGCTAGCTCCGCCAGATGGGCAATGATGGCGCCCCACAAGCTCTGTGACGACGGCGGCTCTCAGCTCTCTTACGGAAGCAGGGGGACGTCAGCAAGGACTCGACCGCTCCGACAGCTGTCCCTCCGCCAGGCTCCGTTGCTCCTCCGACAGCCACGACATCACGCCAGCAGGGTGCCAAGATCTCTCCGGCTGCCACATTGGCATGTACTTAGGGCGCTAGCTCTCCCTCCGCTAGACACGTAGCACTCTGCTACACCCCCATTGTACACCTGGATCCTCTCCTTACGCCTATAAAAGGAAGGACCAGGGCCTTCTTAGAGAAGGTTGGCCGCGCGGGGACGAGGACGGGACAGGCGCTCTCTTGGGGCCGCTCGCTTCCCTCACCCGCGTGGACGCTTGTAACCCCCTACTGCAAGCGCACCTGACCTGGGCGCGGGACGAACACGAAGGCCGCGGGATCTCCACCTCTCTCACGCCCGTCTCCGGACACCTCGCCTCTCCCCCCTTCGCGCTCGCCCACGCGCTCGTCCCATCTGGGCTGGGGCACGCGGCACACTCACTCGTCGGCTCGGGGACCCCCCGGTCTCGAAACGCCGACAGTTGGCGCGCCAGGTAGGGGCACGCTGCGTGCTGACGAACAGCTTCCCGTCAAGCTCCAGATGGGCAGTCTCCAGCAACCTCTCCGGCCCGGGACGGTGCTCCGTTTCGGGAGTCTTGAGTTCATGTCCTTCGACGGCAGCTACGACATGATACTCCTTCCACCGCCGCGCGACAACGACAATGGCGGCCGACATCCCGCCCGCCGGCGGCGGAACCGACGACATCTTCCCCGCACGGTGGAAGAACAACATTCGAGCTCGCCCCGTCCTCTCCCCCGCCAACGGAGGAGGAGGCGGGGCAACCAAGGCCAAGCGGGAGGCCGCGCTTCGTCGGCTGTCGAGCGAATCGACGTCCCCAGCGCCCCGACGGAGGGCACGCCGGGCGTCGACCTCGCGTTCAAGACGAAGGCAAGCGCCGTCCCCCCGTGACACGCTGATCCCGAGCAAGAAGACGACGCCAGCACGCTCGCGGAGAGATTGCAGGACGTCGCCCTCGTACCTGAGACGACGGTGCAACCAGTCCCCGATGTGACTACGTCGCTCCTCGTCGACCAAAAGGTACGGACTAACTCCCATCTTACGTCATTTCGACTCGGCCTCAACCCGCCAAGCGACCTCGCTTTGGCGGGCGCTCTCATTGAGGCGAGTGCAACCCCACTGGGGTTTTGTATGCGGTCGCCTTGGGACCGATTGACGGACGTCTCGACCTACGGGCCCTCTGGGTCCGAGGAAGATGACGATCCCAGCATCTGTTGGGATTTCTCTGGATTTGGCAACCCTAGTGCCATGCGGGACTTCATGACCGCATGTGACTACTGCCTCTCCGACTGTTCCGACGGAAGCCACAGCCTTGGCGACGAGGACTGCGGCCCAAGCCGCGAATGTTTCCACGTCGAGCTAGGGGATCCCTCCGAAGGCAACCATCTTGGCATGCCGGAGGACGGTGATTTTCCTAGGCCGGTGCCTCGCGCCGACATCCCGCGGGAGCTAGCTGTGGTCCCCGTTCCAGCGGGGGGTCACGACCCACAGCTCGAGCAAGTCCGCGGGGCGCAGGCCAGGCTCGACGAGGGAACAGGGGCGCTTGAGACGATCCGCCGGGACATCGGGCAGGTATGGGCGGGCCAACCCCCGGCCGGAGAAATACGTCACCTGCCCCAAGGTCTCCAGCACCGCGTCGCCAACGATGTCAGGCTCAGGCCGCCGCCCGCATCCAGCGGGGTTGGTCAGAACCTGGCAGCCGCAGCGATGCTCCTCCGCGCGATGCCGGAGCCATCAACCACCGAGGGTCGGCGAATCCAGGGAGAGCTCAAGAATCTCCTGGAAGGCGCTGCGGCCCGACGGGCCGAGAGCACTGCCTCCCGGAGGCAGGGATACCCCTCGGAACCTCACGCCGCGACTTCCCGATTTATGCGGGAAGCCTCGGTCTACACCGGACGCACGCGCAACACCGCGCCTGCGGCCCCGGGCCACCTCGGCAACGAGCACCATCGACGCGACCGTCGGGCCCACCTCGACGAAAGGGTGCGCCGAGGCTACCACCCCAGGCGTGGGGGGCGCTACGACAGCGGGGAGGATCGGAGTCCCTCGCCCGAACCACCCGGTCCGCAGGCCTTCAGTCGGGCCATCCGACGGGCGCCGTTCCCGACCCGGTTCCGACCCCCGACTACTATCACGAAGTACTCGGGGGAAACGAGACCGGAACTGTGGCTCGCGGACTACCGCCTGGCCTGCCAACTGGGTGGAACGGACGATGACAACCTCATCATCCGTAACCTCCCCCTGTTCCTCTCCGACACTGCTCGCGCCTGGTTGGAGCACCTGCCTCCGGGGCAGATCTCCAACTGGGACGACTTGGTCCAAGCCTTCGTCGGCAATTTCTAGGGCACGTACGTGCGCCCCGGAAATTCCTGGGACCTTCGGAGCTGCCGGCAACAGCCGGGAGAGTCGCTCCGGGACTACATCCGGCGATTCTCGAAGCAGCGCACCGAGCTGCCCAACATCACCGACTCGGATGTCATCGGCGTGTTCCTTGCCGGCACCACCTGCCGCGACCTGGTGAGTAAGTTGGGTCGCAAGACCCCCACCAGGGCGAGCGAGCTGATGGACATCGCCACCAAGTTCGCCTCTGGTCAGGAGGCGGTTGAGGCTATCTTCCGAAAGGACAAGCAGCCCCAGGGCCGCCCATCGGAAGAGGCTCCCGAGGCGTCTGCCCCGCGCGGCGCCAAGAAGAAGGGCAAGAAGAAGTCGCAATCGAAACGCGACGCCGCTGACGCGGACCTTGTCGCCGCCGCCGAGTACAAGAACCCTCGGAAGCCCCCCGGAGGTGCTAACCTCTTCGACAAGATGCTCAAGGAGCCGTGCCCCTACCATCAGGGGCCCGTCAAGCACACCCTCGAGGAGTGCGTCATGCTTCGGCGCCACTTCCACAGGGCCGGGCCACCCGCGGAGGGTGGCAGGGCCCACGACGACGACAAGAAAGAAGATCACCAAGCAGGAGAATACCCCGAGGTCCGCGACTGCTTCATGATCTACGGTGGGCATGCGGCGAATGCCTCGGCTCGGCATCGCAAGCAAGAGCGCCGGGAGGTCTGCTCGGTGAAGGTGGCGGCGCCAGTCTACCTAGACTGGTCCGACAAGCCCATCACCTTCGACCAGGCCGACCACCCCGACCATGTGCCGAGCCCGGGGAAATACCCGCTCGTCGTCGACCCCATCGTCGGCGACGTCAGGCTCACCAAGGTCCTGATGGATGGGGGCAGCTGCCTCAACGTCATCTACGCCGAGACCCTCAAGCTCCTGCGCGTCGATCTGTCCTCCGTCCGGGCAGGCGCTGCGCCCTTCCACGAGATCATCCCTGGGAAGCGCGTCCAGCCCCTCGGACGACTCGACCTCCCCGTCTGCTTCGGAACGCCCTCCAACTTCCGAAGGGAGACCTTGACGTTCGAGGTGGTCGGGTTCCGAGGAACCTACCACGCGGTACTGGGGAGGCCATGCTACGCGAAGTTCATGGCCGTCCCCAACTACACCTACCTGAAGCTCAAGATGCCGGGCCCCAACGGGGTCATCACCGTCGGCCCCACGTACAAACACGCGTTCGAATGCGACGTGGAGTGCGTGGAGTACGCCGAGGCCCTCGCCGAGTCCGAGGCCCTCATCGCCGACCTAGAGAACCTCTCCAAAGAGGTGCCAGACGTGAAGCGTCATGCCGGCAACTTCGAGCCAGCGGAGACGGTTAAGGCCGTCCCTCTCGACCCCTGTGGCGACACCTCCAAGCAGATCCGGATTGGTTTCGGGCTCGACCCCAAATAGGAAGCAGTGCTCGTCGACTTTCTCCGCGCAAACGCCGACGTCTTTGCGTGGAGTCCCTCAGACATGCCCGGCATACCGAGGGATGTCGCCGAGCACTCGCTGGATATTCGGGCCGGAGCCCGACCCGTCAGGCAGCCTCTGCACCGATTCGACGAGGAGAAGCGCAGAGCGATAGGCGAGGAGATCCACAAGCTAATGGCAGTGGGGTTCATCAAAGAGGTATTCCATCCCGAATGGCTTGCCAACCCTGTGCTTGTGAGGAAAAAAGGGGGGAAATGGCGGATGTGTGTAGACTACACTGGTCTCAACAAAGCATGTCCGAAGGTTCCCTACCCTCTGCCTCGCATCGATCAAATCGTGGATTCCACTGCTGGGTGCGAAACCCTCTCCTTCCTCGATGCCTACTCAGGGTATCACCAGATCCGGATGAAAGAGTCTGACCAACTCGCGACTTCTTTCATCACGCCGTTCGGCATGTACTGCTATGTCACCATGCCGTTCGGTTTGAGGAATGCGGGCGCGACGTACCAGCGATGCATGAACCATGTGTTCGGCGAACACATCGGTCGCACAGTCGAGGCCTACGTCGATGACATTGTAGTCAAGACAAGGAAGGCTTCCGACCTTCTCTCCGACCTTGGAGTGACATTCCGATGTCTCAAGGCGAAAGGAGTCAAGCTCAATCCTGAGAAGTGTGTCTTCGGGGTGCCCCGGGGCATGCTCCTGGGGTTCATCGTCTCCGAGCGAGGCATCGAAGCCAACCCGGAGAAGATCGCAGCTATCACCAGCATGGGACCCATCAAGGACTTAAAAGGCGTACAGAGGGTCATGGGATGCCTAGCGGCCCTGAGCCGCTTCATCTCACGCCTCGGCGAAAGAGGTCTGCCTCTGTACCGCCTCTTAAGGAAGACCGAGTGTTTCGCTTGGAACCCTGAGGCCGAGGAAGCCCTCGGGAACCTGAAGGCACTCCTTACAAAGGCGCCTGTCTTGGTGCCCCCTGCTGATGGAGAAGCCCTCTTGGTCTACGTCGCCGCTACCACTCAGGTGGTTAGCGCCGCGATTGTGGTCGAGAGGCAAGAGGAAGGGCATGCACTGCCCGTTCAGAGGCCAGTCTACTTCGTCAGCGAGGTGCTGTCCGAGACCAAGATCCGCTACCCACAAGTTCAGAAGCTGCTGTATGCTGTGATCCTGACGAGGCGGAAGTTACGACACTACTTCGAATCTCATCCGGTAACTGTGGTGTCATCCTTCCCCCTGGGGGAGATCATCCAGTGCCGAGAGGCCTCGGGCAGGATCGCAAAGTGGGCGGTGGAAATCATGGGCGAAACAATCTTGTTCGCCCCTCGGAAGGCCATCAAGTCCCAGGTGTTGGCGGACTTCGTAGCTGAATGGGTCGACACCCAGCTACCGATGGCTCCGATCCAACCAGAGCTCTGGACCATGTTTTTCGACGGGTCGCTGATGAAGACGGGAGCCGGCGCGGGCCTGCTCTTCATCTCGCCCCTCGGGAAACACCTGCGCTACGTGCTACGCCTCCATTTCCCGGCGTCCAACAATGTGGCTGAGTACGAGGCTCTGGTCAACGGGTTGCGGATCGCCATCGAGCTAGGGGTCAGACGCCTCGACGCCCGCGGTGACTCGCAGCTCATCATCGACCAAGTCATGAAGAACTCCCACTGCCGCGACCCGAAGATGGAGGCCTACTGCGATGAGGTTCGGCGCCTGGAAGACAAGTTCTTCGGGCTCGAGCTCAACCACATCGCTCGGCGCTACAACGAGACTGCAGACGAGCTGGCTAAAATAGCCTCGGGGCGAACGACGGTCCCCCCGGACGTCTTCTCCCGGGATCTGCATCAACCCTCCGTCAAGGTCGACGACACGCCCGAGCCCGAGGCACCCTCGGCTCAGCCCGAGGCGCCCTCGGTTCGGCCCGAGGTACCCTCGGCCCCAGGGGCCGAGGCACTGCATGTCGAGGAGGAGCAGAGCGGGGCCACGCCTGATCGAAATTGGCAGGCCCCATACCTGCGATATCTCCGCCAGGGAGAGCTACCCCTCGACCAAGCCGAGGCTCGGCGGGTAGCTCGACGCGCCGAGTCGTTCGTCTTGCTGGGCGACGAGGAGGAGCTCTACCACCGGAGCCCCTCGGGCATCCTCCAGCGATGCATCTCCATCGCCGAAGGTCAGGAACTCCTGCAAGAAATACACTCGGGGGCTTGCGGCCATCATGCAGCGCCTCGAGCCCTTGTCGGGAATGCCTTCCGGCAAGGCTTCTACTGGCCAACGGCGACGGCTGACGCCACTAGAATTGTCCGCACCTGCGAAGGGTGCCAATTCTATGCGAAGCAGACCCACCTGCCCGCTCAGGCTCTACAGACGATACCCATCACCTGGCCCTTTGCTGTATGGGGTCTGGACCTCGTTGGTCCCTTGCAGAAGGCGCCCGGGGGCTACACGCACCTGCTGGTCGCCATCGACAAATTCTCCAAGTGGATCGAGGTCCGACCCCTGAACAGCATCAGGTCCGAGCAGGCGGTGGCGTTCTTCACCAACATCATCCATCGCTTCGGGGTCCCAAACTCCATCATCACCGACAACGGTACCCAGTTCACCGGCAAAAAATTCCTGGATTTTTGCGAGGATCACCACATCCGGGTGGACTGGGCTGCCGTGGCTCATCCCATGTCGAATGGGCAAGTAGAGCGTGCCAACGGCATGATTCTACAAGGGCTCAAGCCTCGGATTTACAACGGCCTCAACAAGTTCGGCAAGCGATGGATGAAGGAGCTCCCCTCGGTGGTCTGGAGCCTGAGGACGACGCCGAGCCGAGCCACGGGTTTCACGCCGTTCTTCCTGGTCTATGGGGCCGAGGCCATCTTGCCCACTGACCTGGAATACGGCTCCCCGAGGACGAGGGCCTACAACGATCAAAGCAACCAAGCTAACCGAGAAGAATCGCTGGACCAGCTGGGGGAGGCTCGGGACAAGGCCTTACTACACTCGGCGCGGTACCAGCAGTCCCTGCGACGCTACCACGCACGAGGGGTCCGGCCCCGAGACCTCCAGGTGGGCGACCTGGTGCTTCGGTTGCGGCAAGACGCCCGAGGGAGGCACAAGCTCACGCCCCCCTGGGAGGGGCCATTCGTCATCGCCAAAGTTCTGAAGCCCGGAACATACAAGCTGGCCAACAATCAAGGCGAGATCTACAACAACGCTTGGAACATCAAACAGCTACGTCGCTTCTACCCTTAAGATGTTTTCAAGTTGTTCATATACCTCGCACCCACGCAAAGTTTAGTCATCAAGGAAGGGTCGGCCTCGCCTCGGCAAAGCCCGACCCTCCCTCGGGGGCTAAAAGGGGGGAGACCCCCTCTGCGTCGAATTTTTCCTCGAAAAAAGATCTCTTGTTAGCAGAATTTCTTTCGTGCTTTTTGACTACTTCGAAAAGCGGATCCTGGAAACGACGGAGTACACGTAAGCAGCCAAGGCTGACCGAGCCGAGGGACTCCTACGCCTCCGGGATATGGATACCTCACTCATCACCTTCTGCGATAAGTAACTCGCGTTCGGATAAAGCGACTCCGTGGACCGAACAAGTCTTCACATTCGGAAGCTCTTCTGCCGAGGCGGTCTTTCAAGCCTTCTCGACTGAATCGGTGATAGGGCCTCATGGACGGGCGAAAGCACGCGTTAGCGGCAAGGCCGACCGAGCCGAGGGACTCCTACGCCTCCGAGATACGGATACCTCACTCATCACCTTCCGCGAGTAGCAACTCTCGCCCGCACAAACATCCCTGTTACCGACAAAAAAGTCCAAACGCTCGGAATAAGAGGAAAAGAGACGCAGCTTTACAAGCGCAGCGAGGGTGTGTTTTCTGGCCTCAGCGGCCGCAGAAGGCACACGCTACAAGACAATCTGATCCTGCAGGCTCGGGTCTTCACGCTGAAGGGGGCTGCAGCACCCTCGGCATCGACGACGCCTTCAGCAAGGTCCGACCCAGCCTCGGACGACGACGTGATCCAGGGGCTTCTCCGGGAATCTGGCCCGAGCAGGCGGCTCGACCGGTTACCCATGGGACCTCGGCCAACCATCTTCCAAGGGCGCCAGCCCGACCCGAGGCCTCGGCTGATCGACTCCGGCGTCGGCCCCGCTGACGGGCAACCCGGCTAGGCTCCGGCCAACCAGGTTCCCATTTTCGAGCCAACTCCGCCTCTGTTCGTACTGATATCGCTACCCCTGGCCTCGGCTCATCGAAGAGCGGCCAAGGGGTTCCTTTAACTAAGCTAGAGGAGCCTCAGACAACAAGGCCGATCGAGCCGAGGGACTCCTACGCCTCTGGGATACGGATACCTCACTCGTCACCTTGACACGGGGCGACTCATGCTTGGTGAAGCGGTTCAGATAATCGACAGGCGAGACTTAGTGCTCGAAAATAAGGAAAAAACACGGCTCCGTGCCGAAATTACATACATGTTCAGGCCTCGACAGCCACAATGAACAAGAACACTGGCATTCGAAATGCCATTAGAAATGGAACTCCGGTTCCCCCTCCGCAGGTATGAACAAACTCACTCCATGGGGAAGGCCTGCGGAGCAACAGAAGACTGACGAGCGGCTCGCCGCCGCCCGCTCTGACTACAACGACGACGACTCCCGCTCCGGATGGCCGAGCCGCAGCAGTGCAGGCCTCAGGGTGGGCGCTGCTGCAATCTTGCCCTCGCCCACGCCGACGCTCGAGGGGCGAGGACAAGTACGAAGAGCCGGAGGCCTGGGGCGCGGATGGTGGCGGTGATCCCGTCGGCGACGGGGACTTCTCGAGCCGCCTCCGCCTCGGCGCTGATGGCGGGGGGCCACCAGCCCCCCGGCAGATCCCCACTCAAATCCTCCCAGACGAGTGGGGCACCAGCCTCTGCGCGAGGGCGCCATCCCGGTGCAAAAGCAGGGCCACCCCAGAACACGAACGCCGCCCTAGCCGCGCGCGGCATCGTGGGTGGTCCTCCTGTGCACACGGCGCGGCAGCCGCCCTCCGGCAGGGGGGGCCGCCGGGGGCCAAGCCGACGACTCCGACACGCTGGAGGTGACGACGCCCGCCGTCGATCAGCCCCACGTTGTCTAAGTCTGCGCCGCCCACAGGGCCAGTGAGCGCCCTCTCCCTCGAACACCGCGGGAAGGGGTGACCCGCGAACCTGCGTGGGAGGTAGAGCGCCGGCTCAGCCCGGCCCCCACCACAGCGAGGATGATGAACATCCTTGAAGCTGAGGGTGGGACCAAGATCGCAGCCCGGCTTGCTTCTCCCCACCCAGGAACTGGCGGTCACCGTCGTGGGTGACCACCAGCGGGGGGAAGCGACCGGGCTGCATGATGAAAATCCTTGAAGCCGAACGATGGCTGAAAGGTACCAACTCCCACGGAGTTGCGTTCCTCCAACGAGGAGGCGGAAAGACGGCGGATACCCCCCATCCGGGGGCTTGGAAGATGGAAAGACACGACGCATAAGGGAGGAAGAAGACATGGTTGCCTTCCGAAAGGGGTCGCCCTCCTTTTAAAGGCAACTCTCCCTACGTGCGCCCCCAAACGCCACAGGCTGAGTCTTCTCCAACACGCTCCAAGGCCCTCCCCTGCGGCTCGGGGGCTGGGTCCCGCATGTCATGCAAACCGGCTCAGAGCAGAAGAAGCCAAACCGCCGCGCGCGGTGCACGCGACCGCCCAGCGGTTACAAGCGACCCCCACTTTTGCCCAGACCAACGGGCGAAAGGGGCGGGCAGCCATGCAGGCGGCATGCAACCGTGCCAGGTGGACGCGCTTCTCCGACTTCTGACACGCCAGCTTGGAGGCCCAGGCCCACGCGTCACGCAACCAGCGCGCCAGTTGCTGCATGCAAGCAACCGCACCGCCACTTGCACCACCGTCGCACCTCTTCGGTTGCGGAACCTATGCCGCGACTCGAGGCGACCCAGCGCACGACCCAGCAGCGCCAGCCTGGCGCGACGGTCAATGCGGCCGAAAGTGGGCCGGCAGTAATGATGGTGGCAGGCGGGCGGGAGCAACAGTCACGTCGTCGGCCAGGCTCACGTCCCATCCAAGGACAGCAAGAGAGCCTCCTCCCACGGCGTGAAGACGGTGCGCCCGTGATCCGTTCCTCGAACGGCTCGCGCACGCGCAACGACCGCCCCACCAACCACTCGCCCCGTCGCATTAACCCCGCGGCGGGATAGGCGGCGCCTCTGGCAGGAGAAGCGAACGACGCTTCGCCTTCGCCGTAATAACCGCGCCAAAAAAGGTACGCCACATCGTTCGATTTCGTATCCTTTTCCTTTTTCCTCTTTCTCTATCTCTTGCAACAGGGACCGGGAAAGGGGGATACCCCGAAAAGGATCCTTCTCTGCGAAGGAACCGGGCTCCGAGCCCCCCCTACTGATCAGAGGTTCGAAGGGTGGCCCTCCGAAGGGTTCAACAGTCGCCTCAGATCGCGTGGGCCCGACACCCACTACTGGTCAGGGGTTCGAAGGCCAGCCCCCCGAAGGGCTCCATGGCCGCCTCAGGCTACTCGGGCTCCGCGCCCATTACTGATCAGGGGTTCGAAGGCTGGCCCCCGAAGGGTTCACAGTCGCCTCAGACGCCAAGCGAGGGATGACCAGGGGTACGTTCGATACATAACCGAGGCTCGGGCTGCGCTCCCGAGGTACCCTAGGACATTTCCGAGACCAGCGGGAACGATCTTGTAACGGAATCCCATCGGAGGGAGGCATCGAGCCCTCGGACCCCGTCGCCAGGGGACCGGGTCCGGCAGATCACCCGCAGGTACTTTTGGGCGTGCCTCTGGGCCCCTAGCCGACCCCCAACGAACGGGGCACGGACGTCCACTCGGATTACCCGCTTGCAGCTCACTGGAGACACCACGTTCGGTGCCCATCGAGGGTAACATGGCGCTCTCCCCCCTCCTCCTTGCGGAAAGGCGACATAGGGGCGTATGTAAAAAGCCGAGTCTGTCCCTGACCGCCCTCTTGCCCTGTGCGGAGGCTCGGGGGCTGCTCTCGCAAACCCGGCTCCGGCCAAACCGTTGACAGCGTCAACATACCAGCCCGAGAGCTTGGGCCCCGACCGTGCACCCGGGCTACGACCAGTTCGCATGAGGGAACAACCAGACCAGCCGAAGCATTACGCAAGGCATTAAGACCTCGAAGGAGTGAAACCACTCCTCCGAGGCCTCGGGGGCTACACCCGGCGGGTGCGCTCGCGCGCACCCACCGGAACAAAATGCAACCGAGAAAGGCTGGTCCCCTTGCAAAAAAGTGCGACGAAAGCCTCCAAGCGAGTGCTAACACTCCCTTCGAGGCTCGGGGGCTACTGTCGGGGACCATAATTAGGGGTACCCTCAAGACGCCTAATTCTCAGCTGGTAACCCCCATCAGCATAAAGCTGCAGAGGCCTGATGGGTGCGATTAAGTCAGGGATCAGTCCATACGAGTGACTCGATCACGCTTCGCCCGAGCCTAGCCTCGGCCAAGGGCAGCCGACCTCGAGGGACTTCCGTCTCGCCCGAGGCCCCCCTTTTAACGGCGGACGCATCTCCGGCTCGCCCGAGGCCTTGGCTTCGCTAAGAAGCAACCCTGACTAAATCGCCGCACCGACTGACCGAGTTGCAGGAGCATTTAACGCAAAGGTGGCCTGACACCTTTATCCTGACGCGCGACCCCCGGCAGAGCCGAAGTGACCGCCGTCACTCCGCCGCACCACTGATCGGTCTGACAGAAGGACAGCGCCGCCTGCGCCACTCCGACTGCAGTGCCACTCGACAGAGTGAGTCTGACAGGCAGTCAGGCCTTGCCAAAGGCGCCATAGGAAGCTCCGCTCCGCCCGACCCAGGGCTCGGACTCGGGCTAAGACCCGGAAGACGGCGAACTCCGCTCCGCCCGACCCCAGGGCTCGGACTCGGGCTAAGACCCGGAAGACGGCGAACTCCGCTCCGCCCGACCCCAGGGCTCGGACTCTGGCTAAGACCCGGAAGACGACGAACTCCGCTCCGCCCGACCCCAGGGCTCGGACTCGGGCTAAGACCCGGAAGACGACGAACTCCGCTCCGCCCGACCCCAGGGCTCGGACTCGGGCTGAGACCCGGAAGACGACGAACTCCGCTTCGCCCGACCCCAGGGCTCGGACTCCGCCCTGGCCTCTGCCGAACGACCTCCGCCTCGCCCGACCCAGGGGCTCGGGCTCGGCCTCGGCCACGGAAGACAGACTCGACCTCGGCTTCGGAGGAGCCCCCACGTCGCCCGACCTAGGGCACAGGCCCACCACGTCAACAGGAAGCGCCATCATCATCCTACCCCGAGCCGACTCGGGTCATGAAGAACAAGACCGGTGTCCCATCTGGCTAGCTCCGCCAGATGGGCAATGATGGCGCCCCACAAGCTCTGTGACGACGGCGGCTCTCAGCTCTCTTACGGAAGCAGGGGGACGTCAGCAAGGACTCGACCGCTCCGACAGCTGTCCCTCCGCCAGGCTCCGTTGCTCCTCCGACAGCCACGACATCACGCCAGCAGGGTGCCAAGATCTCTCCGGCTGCCACATTGGCATGTACTTAGGGCGCTAGCTCTCCCTCCGCTAGACACGTAGCACTCTGCTACACCCCCATTGTACACCTGGATCCTCTCCTTACGCCTATAAAAGGAAGGACCAGGGCCTTCTTAGAGAAGGTTGGCCGCGCGGGGACGAGGACGGGACAGGCGCTCTCTTGGGGCCGCTCGCTTCCCTCACCCGCGTGGACGCTTGTAACCCCCTACTGCAAGCGCACCCGACCTGGGCGCGGGACGAACACGAAGGCCGCGGGATCTCCACCTCTCTCACGCCCGTCTCCGGACACCTCGCCTCTCCCCCCTTCGCGCTCGCCCACGCGCTCGACCCATCTGGGCTGGGGCACGCGGCACACTCACTCGTCGGCTCGGGGACCCCCCGGTCTCGAAACGCCGACAGTGCCCTTTTACCCTTACTTTTGTTATTTTTGCACAAGGAGTATCTGAATTAATTTCAACCTCAAATTTTTAGAATAAACCACAGAGGTTAATGTCTACCCACTGTAATTTTTGTAACATTTTTAGAAAATGTTAAATTGCCATGATAGTTCAAAGGAACTCAATAAGAAACATAATAGAAAGTAAAATGAGAATTATGGGGGAAATTAGTGGTGTGCAAATTTAAATCCTCCAAGAGCCCAAAACAAACATCTAAGGGATGACAAAAGTTTTAAGTTCATTCAAGACCCTAAAATAGGTATATGAAACCCTTAAGGCCGACAAAGAAAACCCTAGTGTACCCACTATTTTAATACTGTTTCACCATACTTAGTGTGTACAAATTGGCATATCATTAATATATATGTACCTTATTGCATTCGATAGATTGTAATCTCGCTGACGGAGAGTACATCCTCGTTCCGGAGCAAGGAGTTGCTCATGAGGTAGTCCAGGAGCCAGCACCAGAACCTGCCATCGAGGATCTGCCTGCCCCAGCTTTGGAAGGCAAGCCCCGGTCTTATGCATAACCATTATATATGCTATTTTACTGCACTTAATGTTTGTAGGCTTGTACTGTGCACTTAAGTGTAGGAGTTGACTGAAACCCTAGTTGCATGAATTCAGGATTCCCTTTGAGATGGATACTAGTATGCTAGGTCGAGTAGCTGCTTTACTAATTAGGGCTCGCGGTAGAAGTCGAGTGATTTTTCTAGCACTCGCGCGAGGTCAGGAATTGATTGTATCCATTTTTATATCGGAATGATGATGGTCTGTGGACAACGGTCCATGGGGATGCGTTGTTTACAAGACGAAAATTGGAATAAGGATTAAGGTGTGGTACCGTGTGTCAAGCGTTTGAACGTACTAAGCACATGCCGAGAAATATGGTAAATCGGTAAGCCTAGTACCTGAGTGAACCTGGCAACAGACTTTATCCCTCATGCGACCTGAGACGTGGTCTCCCATTCCGGTTATGGTGGGTACAAGTGCGGTCACTGCACGACGGCAGTCGGGGTCAGTGATGCATTGTACACCAAGGCGGTGAGCCCTGTTCTATTGACGGGGAATCGATGGGGACGGTTGATGTGTGTGGGGACGGAGTGCCTCGCCACGTCGTGTGTTTAGGTTTACCTTGCAAGGTTTAAAACTCGATTCGAATCGTCTGCTTCTCACAGCTAATGAGAATGCTTGATCCATGCTGCTACATTGAGTAACAAGTGGAAATGTGTTGATTTGGCAAAAGATGTTGATTGATAAAAATGTTTGATACCATGTATGAATAGCTAGATACACATTTAGTCTTAAGAGAGTCACACTAAAACTTGAAAAGCTAAAACTTGATTTTAGACTCAGCTAGTGCTTTTGGCAAACCAAACCCCTCAGCCAAACAGCTGCATGTCTAGAGGTAGAGGAGTAGACTCCTCACATCGGGTAAGTCTAGCTGAGTATTAGTATACTCAGCCTTGCTTGTGGCATAATTTTTACAGGTTCCCTGGAGGATATGGTTGCTGGAGTGACTTGGACGTCCATCTTGCCACCGGGTTGGACAGTCGAGTGGGACCCTACCTCAGCAGGGGATGAGCCAGACTTCCCCATCCCTCCGTTTATTTACCGTTAGTTATATTCCGCGGCATTCCGAACAATGATCACTAATTTTGCAAAACTTCGTGTGGCGGAACTGCCCGAATCATTCCAACTAAAGTGCCTAAGCCCCGCTTTAGAGGTTAGACCGCACTTAAATGGGAAT
This sequence comes from Zea mays, assembly GCF_902167145.1. Lineage (NCBI taxonomy): Eukaryota > Viridiplantae > Streptophyta > Magnoliopsida > Poales > Poaceae > Zea > Zea mays. The sequence goes on along the minus strand of NC_050097.1, from coordinate 110,238,112 downwards.
AACCCGTCAATCCCTCGGATCTAGTCCGACACGGCCACTGACAGGATCAAGTACCACAATCTCACTCGATGGTGAGTCACAGAGCAAATACAATAAAGCATAAAACCATACATGCCAGAGTATTAAATTATTACATCGTCATCATCGTCGGAGTTTTTGCAAAAGTAACCGTCATTGTTCGAAGTGCAGCGGAAATAAACTAACGGTAAATAAATAGAAGGATGGGGAAGCCTGTCCCATCACTCCTCATGCTCCTCCTCAGCCGAGGCAGGGTCCCACTCGACAGTCCAACCCGGTGGCAAGGTGGACGGCCAAGTTATTCCAGCAACCATTTCCTCCAGAGAACCTGTAAAAAATTATGCCACAAGCAAGGCTGAGTATACTAATACTCAGCTAGACTTACCCGGTGTGAGGAGTCTACTCCTCTACCTCTAGACATGCAGCTGTTTGGCTGTGGGGTTTGGTTGCCAAAAGCACTAGCTGAGTTTCTAAGTCAAGTTTTAACTTTGTCAATTTAAGTGTGACTCTCTTAAGGCTAAAAGTGGACTATCTATTCATACATGGTAGCAAGCATTATTAGCAATCAACAGCTTATATCAACTCATCACATTTCCACTTGTTACTCAATGCAGTACGATGGATCAAGCAGTCTCATTAGCTGCGAGAAGCAGACGATTCGAATCGAGTTTTTATCCTTGCAAGGTAAACCTAAACACACGACATGCAGGAGCACTCCGTCCCCACACACATCAACCGTCCCCATCGATTCCCCGTCAGCAGAGAGGGGCTCACCGCCTTGGCGTACAATGCCTCACTGACCCCGACTGGCCGTCGTGCAGTGACCGCACTTGTACCCACCATAACCGGAATGGAAGACCTCGTCTCAGGTCGCGTGAGGAGGGCAATCTGCTGCCAGGTTCAATCAGGTACTAGGCTTACCGATTTACCATATTTCTCGGCATGTGCTTAGTACGTTCAAACGCTTGACACAGGTATCCGCACGTTAATCCTTATTCCATTTTCCCATCTCGTAAACAACCAATCCCCATGGATTGTTGTCCACCAACTAGTATCATGATAGTGTGAAAGTGGGTACAATCAATTTCCTGATCTCGCGCGAGTGCTAGAAAAATCACTCGTCTTCTACCGAGATCCTAATTAAATAAAGCAACTACTCGACCTATCATACTAGTATTCATCTCAAAAGGATTCCTGAGATCATGCAACTAGGGTTTCAAACAATTCCTACACCTAAGTGCACAATCAATCCTACAATCATTAAGTGAAGTAAAATAGCATAAATAACAGGTTATGCATAAAACCGGGGCTTGCCTTCCAAAGCAGTGGCAGGCAGGTCCTCTGGTGCAGGCTCGGGTGCTGGATCTGGGGCTACCTCCTGAGCAGCTCCTTGCTCCGGCACGAGGATGTACTCTCCGTCAGCAAGGTTACAGTCTATCGAAATGCAATGAACATGTATGTCATGATTATGCAAGATTTAATAACATTAAGCTAAAAGAAACTAAGTCAAGAATTAACTTAGGGTTTCCTGGTTATGTGGGGCTTCTAGTGGTATATATATACATAGACTTATTACCTTTTAAGCTTAGGTTTTCTTTTAGGATAACATAGTGGATTTGTATTGTCTTTATAGATTTCAGTGGACAAATTTATAAAGGTTTTAGGATGACATTAATTTCCATTATTCATTTTCCTTTCTTTAATTTCCATTTAGGGTTTCTAGTGTAGGTTTGAACTACGACAGTGTTTTAATAATTTCCAAAAATTCTGTAAAAATTACAGTGGGTTGTCATTTGCTATTCTAGCCTGTTTTAAGAATTTGAGGCTTAAAGTACAAAGGCTAGGCTTGAAACAAAAATAACAATAGTTATGCAAAATGGGCCACTTTACACTACATCTCTTAGTTAGGGGTAGGTTCTGTCCTAAAGGTTATTTTTGCTGGCATCCCATAGTAATAATAGGCTTCTGTGCTAAAAATCACAGAAAACTAAGGGGTGGTTATTTAGTTATGATTTTCTTAAGTTTAATGTCAAAAAGGCACTTTCCACTACATTATTATTTGAAAAATGTCAAACAGCAGATTTCATATTTTTCCTAAATTCTCCTTAATAAAACATTAGTTATCCCAAGGGTGGGGGTGTTTTTACCTTGGGGTTATTTTTGTAGAGTTTTTCTAAGTTTCACTTGTTTTATTAAAACAAAAGGTATCCTACTTATTTTATACTAAATCAGGGTATGATATATTTTTCCAGTGAACTACCTTAAATAAGTATCCTAACAAAAATAGAGGTGCTCTCTGGTTCTTTGTTTAAATTACATTTTCTATTTTTCTTACCCTTAAGCATATTATGAAATAAGGGATAAAAACTAACTTAATGGAGTGGACAGAGAGGCTTAACATTTTCATTTGGGTTAGTAGGTAGATACAAACTTCTCAAAATTTTCCTAACCCTAGTCAATTAGTGCAACTAATTTTTGCCCTATTATTAAGCTTTTGGTCAAAACTATAATTAAATCAGAGCTCTAAAGTTTTCTATAGTACATAAGGGGTTTTATATTTTTCTTAAGTAGGTTACATTATTTAGAGTCTGAAAAAATTGGTTTGACCAAATTTGGATGAGTTAAACAGAAGCTATGGATTTTCAAAGTTTCTGTTCAAATTAAAAACAGATTTCATAAAGGTTTTCTGGAAAAACAGTTTACACCGAGGTCCCTGGGTTTAAACTAAATCAACCTTCGCAAATCTACCCTCGCGCCACTATTCCCCTGTGTCTCTGACATTTCACAAAACCCCCTGACCTTCTCTCCCTCTCACCCGCAGTCCTTCCCCCTATGCAAACAGTAACCGCGGGAAAGAAAAGGGTGGCGCGGCTTACCGGCGGCGAGGGAGGTCCGGTGAAGGGTGGGGTTGGCTCGGGGAGACTCTGGTGGTCACGTCGAGGTACGGCTTGACGTCGGGGATGGCCGGAATCGCCCGGACCACGAGCGCAGGCGGGTGTGCTCGTCGACGGCGAGTGTACCGGCCAAACTACGGTGAACTGGTTCAATCCAAGGGCACGGTGAGCTTCACGGGGTGACGCAGCGACGGTGTGCACAAGGAATCGAAGGATGGTTGAGTGGTTTACCCGGTCCACGTACTCCGGCGGGGTTGAGAGCTCCGGCGAGCGTGGGCTGGCCTCTCCGGCGAAGCAAACTCCGATTCCTTGCTCGGGGAGCCTCACGGAGGTGTGCACAGTCTTCTCCGAGGGCTGGACGGGGTTGGGAATGGCTCTAATGGCCGGTCTACGGTGACAGGGGGATTAGGCGGCCGCGGACTCGCTGCGCACGGGCAAACGGCGACGAGCGAAACTCCGGTGAGGTTTGAGGGTGCGCGGAAGAGTGTAGTCGAAGCCTGGGAGGGCTTTATAGGCTCGGGCGCGGGCCACGGCGCTGGTTTGGCTCAGGCGCGGCGCTGGGCATGCGGGGGCGCGCGTGAGCGTGCTCTGGCGCGGGCAGAAAGCGTCGAACACGTGGAGGTGTGTTTCTTCCATTGTTCAAACGTCTCCAGAGATCGCAAACGTGCGAATCTTGCCATGAATCCGGCGCAGACCTCTTCCTGGCACCTAGGGCTATCTCACATGTGTGAGTTCCAATGGAGGATACGCCCTAGATCAGGAGATAGACGGGCGCCAAATCTGGCTTGTCTCACTGCCCACATTGCGACAAAACTTATGTCAAGAGCTGTCAAACGTCCGAGTCTCGGCTTCCACTTTTTCCAGGGGGTGCCTTAAGTGGTATACCACATTTTTGGTATAGAACCCAAGTGGTTTTGGCGCCATCTTCAAAGTGAACACGGTTGAACTTTAACTTAGGGTTAGAATTTGACTTAGAGGGAAATAGAGAGCTCTAGCTCTCTCTCCACTTGGAGATTTGAATTGGGGTCTCTCCAGGGGTCTTTTTGCAATATTTCCCTCCCCTAATTGATGGTTACAAGGTTAGTTAAGGTTTGGGTAAAACTACTCATGCTTTGCACACTTGTTCACTCTCTTTCCCCTCTTACCTAGGGTATTGGGAGATAGGGTTTAGGAGAAGTCTAGGGTCCTTCTCCCCTCTTATCCAAGGTAGTAAGTGAGCAAGGATTTAGAGTAATGCTCCTTATGTCATTGGCAACTTTATTAGCACTTGATCTCCAAGTTCTTATGTGTTGCCCTAAGCCTTTACCCCATATAATTCACAGTCCTTAGTGGCAAGGTGTGCTCTAGCCATGGTAACACCTAGGGTGTTACAGCCCTCCCCCCTTAAAGGAATCTCGTCCCGAGATTTTTGGTAGAGTCCCTTGGAGGGTGCTTGAAGGTGTGCTGGTGCTGTTTTCCCTTTATACTTAAGTTTCTCTTATTAACTGCTCTTCGAATGTCCTCCTCTTTGCAACTTCAGAAGGAAGCCCTTCTTAAGTTAAATCCAAAACTTAGACTATCCTTGTTATCTAAGTTTTTCTTATAATTGAATTCAAAGGGCAGGTGGGGGGTGGGGTTTTGGGGTAACATACCGACTCCTTTGGGCAGAAAGTCGGGGAAGCGAGAGCGTAGAAAATCCTCAGTCTCCCATGTAGCTTCTTCTGCTGAATGGTGACTCCACTGAACCTTGTACATTCTGACCGACCTTGCCCGAGTTGATCTCTCCTTTTGATCTAATACCTTGACGGGGTACTCTTGGTAGGACAAGTCTGGTTCTATCTCAATGTCTGGTTCCGGTAGCACTTCAGTGGGTAGACGAACACATTTCCGCAGCTGAGATACATGGAACACATTATGAATTGCTGACATGTGAGGGGGTAATTCCAATTGGTAGGCTACGGGTCCACAGCTTGCCTTGATCTTATAGGGTCCAATGTAGCGAGGAGCTAACTTGCCCTTGATCCTGAATCTCTGGACACCCTTGGTGGGTGATACCTTAAGATAGACATGATCTCCCACCTCAAACTGTAGAGGCTTCCGCCTCTTATCATGATAGCTCCTTTGCCTGGCCTGAGCAGCTTCCAAGTTCTTGGTAATAACCCTGACCTTTGCCTCTGCCTCGAGTACCAAGTCTGGCCCAAAAATTTCCCTTTCTCCTGCTTGAGACCAATTTAGTGGGGTCCTACACCTTCTCCCATATAATGCCTCAAAAGGTGCCATCTTCAGACTGGACTGATAGCTATTATTGTAAGAAAACTCTGCCAAAGACAGACACTTGTCCCAATCCTTCCCATAATGTAGTGCACATGCTCGCAACATGTCTTCCAAAATCTGATTTACCCTTTCTGTCTGGCCATCTGTTTGTGGGTGATATGCTGAGCTTCGGATTACTTGGGTCCCAAGTGATTCTTGCAGCTTCTCCCAAAAGCGTGCCACAAACAGTGCTCCTCTGTCAGATATAATGGTCTTTGGAATACCATGCAGTCTTACTATCTGATCAACATAAATTTCAGCGTACTTCTCTGTCTTGTGGGTGGTGTGCACTGGCAAGAAATGAGCAGTCTTGGTCAATCTGTCCACGATAACCCAAATAGAATCATGGTGTCTGGAGGTATTGGGTAATCCCACTATGAAGTCCATGCAAATGTCCTCCCATTTCCAAGATGGTATGGGAAGGGGTTGCAAAGGGCCTGCTGCCTTCAAGTGACTAGCCTTTATCCTCTGGCAAGTTTCACACTCGGATATGTACTTGGCAATTTCCCTTTTCATTCTAGTCCACCAATATAGAGATCTGAGATCATGGTACACCTTGTTGCTGCCCGGGTGCATAGAGAATTTGGAGAGGTGAGCTTCATCCAATATCTTCTTTTTGAGCTCAGGGTCCTTGGGAACAACCAATCGATCTCCAAACCATAGAATTCCCTTGCTGTCCTGTCGGAAACACTTGTATTTTTCTGCCTTTTGCTTGATCATATCCTTGATAACCTGAACACCCTTATCCTCAACCTGTGCCCTGACTATCTGTTCTTGCAACGTGGGCTCCACCGAGATATAGCTTAGGTCACCCGAAGAAACAACTTCCAGGTTCAATCTGCACAACTCATCACACAGGGTGGTAACTCCCACATCCATGCTCATACAATTGCACTGGGCCTTTCTGCTCAAGGCATCTGCCACAACATTGGCCTTACCTGGGTGGTAATGCACCTCCAAATCATAGTCCTTGATTAACTCCAACCATCTCCTTTGCCTCATGTTCAGATCTGCCTGAGTGAAGATGTATTTGAGACTCTTGTGATCGGTGTAGATGTTACAGTGAGCTCCCATCAAGTAGTGTCTCCATAACTTAAGAGCATGAACCACAGCTGCCAATTCTAGATCATGGGTAGGGTAGTTCTGCTCATGGGGCCTGAGTGCTCGGGAAGCATAAGCAATCACTCTGTTCTCTTGCATCAAGACACATCCCAATCCGGTACCAGAAGCATCACAATAAACTTCAAATGGCTTGGTGTTGTCAGGTTGGGCCAGCACTGGGGCTGTTGTCAAATGCTGCCTCAAGGTATGAAAGGCATCTTCACACTTTTGGCTCCACTCAAATTTGACTCCCTTCTTTAACAGTTCAGTCATTGGTTTGGCAATTCTGGAGAAATCCGGAATAAATCGTCGATAATACCCTGCCAATCCCAGAAAACTCCAAATCTGCCTCACTGTAGTCGGGGGTTTCCAATCCATTACCTCTTGTACCTTCTCAGGATCAACTGATATCCCATCCTGAGAAATTGTGTGACCCAAGAATTTAATCTCCTTCAGCCAGAACTCACATTTAGACAACTTAGCATAAAGATGATGATCGCGCAGTCGTTGAAGCACGATGTGCAGGTGCTCAGTATGTTCATCTTCATTCTTGGAATAGACCAGAATATCATCAATGAAAACGACCACGAACTTATCCAATTCTGGCATAAACACTGAGTTCATCAGGTACATAAAATAAGCCGGGGCATTGGTCAGCCCGAAAGACATCACCAAAAACTCATACAGCCCATATCTGGTAGAGAAAGCCGTCTTGGGAATGTCACTGGCACGGATCTTGATCTGATGGTAACCTGAGCGAAGGTCTATCTTGGAGAATACCTTGGCTCCTACCAACTGATCGAACAGAACATCAATGCGGGGCAGTGGGTATTTGTTCTTGATAGTCACCGCATTGAGAGGGCGGTAGTCAACACACATCCTCAAACTCTCATCCTTTTTCTTCACAAATAATGTTGGACATCCCCATGGTGAAGTACTTGGGCGAATAAACCCCTTATCCAACAATTCTTGCAATTGCTTCTTCAATTCTGCCAATTCCGCGGGAGGCATCCTATAGGGTCTCTTGGAGATAGGAGCAGTCCCGGGTTGCAACTCAATTGCGAACTCAATGTCTCGGTCAGGTGGCATCCCTGGTAATTCTTCCAGAAACACATCCGGGTAGTCACAGACCACTGGGATCTTTTCCACTGGGGACTCTAACATAACAAAGGCACAAGATCGGGTACAACCCTGGTTGGGTAAATACAAAACAGTCTCGCCATAAGCAGGGGAATGGATTTCAATGGCTCTGGCTGCAATGTCCAATACTGCTTGATGCCTGGTCAACCAGTCAGCTCCCAAAATAATATCCACGCTATCCAATCCTAAGATGAGAAGGGTGGTTCTAATCACCAGACCACCAAATTTTATAGACACTTGCCTGTTGATTTGATAAGTGGCAACTCTGCCTCCTGGTGTTGAAATTGTAATGCCCCCATCGGTATGGTGAAAGGGCAACTGGCATTTGGCACTAAACTTGGCACTGATAAAACTATGTGAAGCACCGGAATCAAAAAGAACAATAGCGGGAAAATTTAAAACTGTAAAGATACCAGTCATGACGGGTGCTCCCTCTGGAATATCAGCCATGGTGGTGAAGTTCAGCCTGCCCTGCCTCACTTGCACCTTCTGTCTCTTGCCTTGGTTCTGATTGACATTCTGCCCCTGCCTCTGCTGGTTCCTGGGGCAATTCTTGGCATAATGCCCAGTGTTGCCACATGTGAAGCACCTGTTGTCATTTGCCTGGCGGTACTGCTGCTGCTGTTGATTGCTCCTCTGAGCTGGAAATTGGGTGCGGTTGGGTGCCTGCTGCTGCTGCTGCTGCGGTCGGATCACCCATCGCCCTTGCTGCTGCTGGGTCCCCTGCCCTGGGTGTCGGACACAATCCTGAAGCGCTGTGGCTGAGCTGAGGGTCCTGCCACAGGGGTCTTCCTCTTCTTCTCTGCCTGTCTAGCTGTAATGCAGTCCTCTTGGGAGATAGCCATGTTGACCAACTCATTGTAACTGTTGGCCCTGACGGTGTTGAGACGGTCACGGAGCTTAGTGCTGAGCCCCCTCCTGAACCTATCCCTCTTCTTCTCATCTGTATCTGCATGATATCCCGCATACTGGCACAAGTCATTAAAAGCCTGGGCATACTGCAACACTGTCCTGTTGCCCTGAGTGAGTGCCAAAAACTCATTGAGCTTCCAGTCCATAATCCCGGCTGGTATATGGTGTCCTCTGAAAGCTGCCTTGAACTCCCTCCACTCCACCTCTCGGTCCTCTGGCTGCATAGCAAGAAAATGATCCCACCAAGTCCTTGCGGGTCCGCGAAGCTGCTGGGTGGCGAACCTGACTTTGGTGACCTCTGAGCAAGCTCCATGGAGCAGTGGGAATTTGGATTCCACCACTCGCAACCATACATCTGCATCAAGTGGGTCCTCTGCCCTTGTGAACAATGGAGGCTGGGTGCTGAGGAACTCCTGATAGGTAGCCGCCGCGGGGTGACGCTGATGGTCTCCACCACCATAGTGCTGAGGTGGTGGCTGACGCTGAGCCAGCTGTCTCAAGATCTCATTCTGCTGAGCCATGAGCTCCTGCAGAGTGGGAGGCGGTGGCGGTGGAGGAACGTGCTCATTCTGGCCACGACGCTGTCTCCCGGCCATCTGAAAAAAACCACATACATGCTCAACACCACATCTCCAAGTTCAAGATTTTATCGCGGAGAAAAAGTTAAGACAACACGATAGACTCCGGCTTCAACAAAAGGATTTTAAAAAGGCACAAATTCTTCCTTCCAAATTTAAACTGATGACAGCATCCATCAAACAAGCTTTCAAGAGAGTTTAGCATGATTACATCAATTGTCCCAGAATGACTCAACTCTATCTAGCCTAGTACCCCAAGGGTGCAAAAGCTAAGCTAGCTGCGAGGAGTCCGACCATCCAACTTCTAATCCTATCCTGAAACCTAGTGAGCGAACGAAGCAACACTCGACTCGGGGGAAGGTGGTCTTCCCGAGCCAGCAGTGTCCACACTAGAGGCAGGCTCATCTCCTCCCTCAATGTCGACATCCTCGTTGGCCTCCTGGTCCTGGATCTCCTGGTGATGCATGTCCAGGTGCTCGTTAGCCTCAGCAAGCTGCTGCTGAGTGTTAATGAGATGATCCTCTAGAACCTCGATGGTGTTCTCCCTGGTGCCCACCAGCTCCTCCAACTCCTGAATATCAGTGGATAGCTGCTCCACCTGCAAGTCCTTCTCCACCATTTCTTGAGACAAATCGACCACGAGTTCCTCTCTGTTATCCAATGTAATCTTTGTTGCCTCCAGCAGTGCCATCAGATGGGACATTGCCTCACCGCGCATCACCTGCAGACGGTACAGAGCATTCATGCACCGCACGGTCAAGTGCGCAGTCTGTCCTGGGTAGATGGGCCAGATGTCCTTGGCATGCTCCACCCGATCTTTCCACATTGGGTCGTCTTCCCTCTCAGCGGGGAATAAGCCAATGGGGTGGGTGGCCAGCTCCAAAGGATGGAACCCGCAGAAAGTGGTCAATCCATGCAGAGCGATCGCCTCGATCGTGTCCTCAGCACGGTATCCAAAAGACTCGGAGTCCAAAGAGCGCCAGCCTGGCTGTAGGGGATGAGGCTCCAAGGTCATCCTCACCCTACAACGGGGCACTCGGTGCTTCTCGAACTGCTGCACCGCGTACTGAGGGGGTGTCGTGTATCCGGCCCCCTGAAGTACCTCCCACAAAATGCGGGGAAAGCCCTCTCGTGCAAGTCCGTCAGTGTGGGTCAGTGCATTTCTGTCATCGGAGGATCCGTGGGAAGTCATCTGTGTACGATTAAGCGTAAGTAAAAGAAAAGAATTATAAAAAGAACAAGGAAAATAAAACTCAGCCTTTTTCTAGTTAAATGAAAAGGCACTGAGTTGTTATCTGGTTTTTAAGTCCTTTACTCAGTTATCCATTTGCTTAATTAAGAATGCATGCATGCTCGTCCTGAACGACCTCACAACAAGATAAAAGGAATAGGGAGGAATTCCCATCCTGTAAAAGTGGCCTATAGGGCCTAGTTACTTAGCCACCTAGCTACCCTTCTATTACCCTAAGGCTTCACGTCCTAGGTCTATCCTGCTCGTCCTACTATCTATCCAACATTGTTTCTATCAAGTTTTACTTTGGAAAAGGATGGTATTCATGTTTTATTGATTCCTCTGTGGTGGTACAAGCTCCGATACCAGCTGTGGCGGAACTGCCCGAATCATTCCAACTTAAGTGCCTAAGCCCCGCTTTAGAGGCTAGACCGCACTTAAATGGGAATAACCCGTCAATCCCTCGGATCTAGTCCGACACGGCCACTGACAGGATCAAGTACCACAATCTCACTCGATGGTGAGTCACAGAGCAAATACAATAAAGCATAAAACCATACATGCCAGAGTATTAAATTATTACATCGTCATCATCGTCGGAGTTTTTGTAAAAGTAACCGTCATTGTTCGAAGTGCAGCGAAAATAAACTAACGGTAAATAAATAGAAGGATGGGGAAGCCTGTCCCATCACTCCTCATGCTCCTCCTCAGCCGAGGCAGGGTCCCACTCGACAGTCCAACCCGGTGGCAAGGTGGACGGCCAAGTTATTCCAGCAACCATTTCCTCCAGAGAACCTGTAAAAAATTATGCCACAAGCAAGGCTGAGTATACTAATACTCAGCTAGACTTACCCGGTGTGAGGAGTCTACTCCTCTACCTCTAGACATGCAGCTGTTTGGCTGTGGGGTTTGGTTGCCAAAAGCACTAGCTGAGTTTCTAAGTCAAGTTTTAACTTTGTCAATTTAAGTGTGACTCTCTTAAGGCTAAAAGTGGACTATCTATTCATACATGGTAGCAAGCATTATTAGCAATCAACAGCTTATATCAACTCATCACATTTCCACTTGTTACTCAATGCAGTACGATGGATCAAGCAGTCTCATTAGCTGCGAGAAGCAGACGATTCGAATCGAGTTTTTATCCTTGCAAGGTAAACCTAAACACACGACATGCAGGGGCACTCCGTCCCCACACACATCAACCGTCCCCATCGATTCCCCATCAGCAGAGAGGGGCTCACCGCCTTGGCGTACAATGCCTCACTGACCCCAACTGGCCGTCGTGCAGTGACCGCACTTGTACCCACCATAACCGGAATGGGAGACCTCGTCTCAGGTCGCGTGAGGAGGGCAATCTGCTGCCAGGTTCAATCAGGTACTAGGCTTACCGATTTACCATATTTCTCGGCATGTGCTTAGTACGTTCAAACGCTTGACACAGGTATCCGCACGTTAATCCTTATTCCATTTTCCCATCTCGTAAACAACCAATCCCCATGGATTGTTGTCCACCAACTAGTATCATGATAGTGTGAAAGTGGGTACAATCAATTTCCTGATCTCGCGCGAGTGCTAGAAAAATCACTCGTCTTCTACCGAGATCCTAATTAAATAAAGCAACTACTCGACCTATCATACTAGTATTCATCTCAAAAGGATTCCTGAGATCATGCAACTAGGGTTTCAAACAATTCCTACACCTAAGTGCACAATCAATCCTACAATCATTAAGTGAAGTAAAATAGCATAAATAATAGGTTATGCATAAAACCGGGGCTTGCCTTCCAAAGCAGTGGTAGGCAGGTCCTCTGGTGCAGGCTCGGGTGCTGGATCTGGGGCTACCTCCTGAGCAGCTCCTTGCTCCGGCACGAGGATGTACTCTCCGTCAGCAAGGTTACAGTCTATCGAAATGCAATGAACATGTATGTCATGATTATGCAAGATTTAATAACATTAAGCTAAAAGAAACTAAGTCAAGAATTAACTTAGGGTTTCCTGGTTATGTGGGGCTTCTAGTAGTATATATATACATAGACTTATTACCTTTTAAGCTTAGGTTTTCTTTTAGGATAACATAGTGGATTTGTATTGTCTTTATAGATTTCAGTGGACAAATTTATAAAGGTTTTAGGATGACATTAATTTCCATTATTCATTTTCCTTTCTTTAATTTCCATTTAGGGTTTCTAGTGTAGGTTTGAACTACGACAGTGTTTTATTAATTTCCAAAAATTCTGTAAAAATTACAGTGGGTTGTCATTTGCTATTCTAGCCTGTTTTAAGAATTTGAGGCTTAAAGTACAAAGGCTAGGCTTGAAACAAAAATAACAATAGTTATGCAAAATGGGCCACTTTACACTACATCTCTTAGTTAGGGGTAGGTTCTGTCCTAAAGGTTATTTTTGCTGGCATCCCATAGTAATAATAGGCTTCTGTGCTAAAAATCACAGAAAACTAAGGGGTGGTTATTTAGTTATGATTTTCTTAAGTTTAATGTCAAAAAGGCACTTTCCACTACATTATTATTTGAAAAATGTCAAACAGCAGATTTCATATTTTTCCTAAATTCTCCTTAATAAAACATTAGTTATCCCAAGGGTGGGGGTGTTTTTACCTTGGGGTTATTTTTGTAGAGTTTTTCTAAGTTTCACTTGTTTTATTAAAACAAAAGGGATCCTACTTATTTTATACTAAACCAGGGTATGATATATTTTTCCAGTGAACTACCTTAAATAAGTATCCTAACAAAAATAGAGGTGCTCTCTGGTTCTTTGTTTAAATTACATTTTCTATTTTTCTTACCCTTAAGCATATTATGAAATAAGGGGTAAAAACTAACTTAATGGAGTGGACAGAGAGGCTTAACATTTTCATTTGGGTTAGTAGGTAGATACAAACTTCTCAAAATTTTCCTAACCCCAGTCAATTAGTGCAACTAATTTTTGCCCTATTACTAAGCTTTTGGTCAAAACTATAATTAAATCAGAGCTCTAAAGTTTTCTATAGTACATAGGGGGTTTTATATTTTTCTTAAGTAGGTTACATTATTTAGAGTCTGACAAAATTGGTTTGACCAAATTTGGATGAGTTAAACAGAAGCTATGGATTTTCAAAGTTTCTGTTCAAATTAAAAACAGATTTCATAAAGGTTTTCTGGAAAAACAGTTTACACCGAGGTCCCTGGGTTTAAACTAAATCAACCTTCGCAAATCTACCCTCGCGCCACTATTCCCCTGTGTCTCTGACATTTCACAAAACCCCCTGACCTTCTCTCCCTCTCACCCGCAGTCCTTCCCCCTATGCAAACAGTAACCGCGGGAAAGAAAAGGGTGGCGCGGCTTACCGGCGGCGAGGGAGGTCCGGTGAAGGGTGGGGTTGGCTCGGGGAGACTCTGGCGGTCACGTCGAGGTACGACTTGACGTCGGGGATGGCCGGAATCGCCCGGTCCACGAGCGCAGGCGGGTGTGCTCGTCGGCGGCGAGTGTACCGGCCAAACTACGGCGAACTGGTTCAATCCAAGGGCACGGTGAGCTTCACGGGGTGACGGAGCGACGGTGTGCACAAGGAATCGAAGGATGGTTGAGTGGTTTACCCGATCCACGTACTCCGGCGGGGTTGAGAGCTCCGGCGAGCGTGGGCTGGCCTCTCCGGCGAAGCAAACTCCGATTCCTTGCTCGGGGAGCCTCACGGAGGTGTGCACAGTCTTCTCCGAGGGCTGGACGGGGTTGGGAATGGCTCTAATGGCCGGTCTACGGTGACAGGGGGATTGGGCGGCCGCGGACTCGCTGCGCACGGGCAAACGGCGACGAGCGAAACTCCGGTGAGGTTTGAGGGTGCGCGGAAGAGTGTAGTCGAAGCCTGGGAGGGCTTTATAGGCTCGGGCGCGGGCCACGGCGCTTGTTTGGCTCAGGCGCGGCGCTGGGCATGCGGGGGCGCGCGTGAGCGTGCTCTGGCGCGGGCAGAAAGCGTCGAACACATGGAGGTGTGTTTCTTCCATTGTTCAAACGTCTCCAGAGATCGCAAACGTGCGAATCTTGCCATGAATCCGGCGCAGACCTCTTCCTGGCACCTAGGGCTATCTCACATGTGTGAGTTCCAATGGAGGATACGCCCTAGATCAGGAGATAGACGGGCGCCAAATCTGGCTTGTCTCACTGCCCACATTGCGACAAAACTGATGTCAAGAGCTGTCAAACGTCCGAGTATCGGCTTCCACTTTTTCCAGGGGGTGCCTTAAGTGGTATACCACATTTTTGGTATAGAACCCAAGTGGTTTTGGCGCCATCTTCAAAGTGAACATGGTTGAACTTTAACTTAGGGTTAGAATTTGACTTAGAGGGAAATAGAGAGCTCTAGCTCTCTCTCCACTTGGAGATTTGAATTGGGGTCTCTCCAGGGGTCTTTTTGCAATATTTCCCTCCCCTAATTGATGGTTACAAGGTTAGTTAAGGTTTGGGTAAAACTACTCATGCTTTGCACACTTGTTCACTCTCTTTCCCCTCTTACCTAGGGTTTTGGGAGATAGGGTTTAGGAGAAGTCTAGGGTCCTTCTCCCCTCTTATCCAAGGTAGTAAGTGAGCAAGGATTTAGAGTAATGCTCCTTATGTCATTGGCAACTTTATTAGCACTTGATCTCCAAGTTCTTATGTGTTGCTCTAAGCCTTTACCCCATATAATTCACAGTCCTTAGTGGCAAGGTGTGCTCTAGCCATGGTAACACCTGGGGTGTTACACTCCGATGATGTTGTAATAATTTTAAGTACTCCCTTAATGCATTGTTTTATGCTTTATTGTATTTGCTCTGTGCCTCACCTTCGAGTGAGTACGTGGTACTTGATCCTGTTAGTGGCCTTATCGGACTAGATCCGAGGGACTGACGTTTTATTCCTATTTAAGTGTGGTCTAGCCTCTAAGGTGGGACTTGGACACTTAAGTTGGAATAACTCGGACGGTTCCGCCACATCCTCCTCCCTCAAACTCTTGCAGCCACACCACCTAACCCTAGCCGCCCCCATCTCCTCCTGCCCAAGGTGCCATTCCTTGTCGCTTGGATCTACGTCGCGTGGTGCAAGTCTCCAATTGGTTTTGGTGGAGGGAGGAAGGAAAGGGGGAGAATCCAAGGTGATTTTTGTGTTTATCTCTTGTTTATTTGTGCTGCAATTCAATTGAATAGATGTTGCGTATGCGAATGGGTAGAGGTGCTGTCCAGAAATTTAGTGGGTGGGCGAACAGCAGTAGTTATAGCAGTTTCTGGGAATTTTTCGTGGGTAATTAATGGGAATCAGTATGAGAATCATGTAGAGCTTTGTCATACCTTTCCAATGAGTACTTATGCACTCAATTCGGAGTAATAAATTAGGAGATATCGCCGTTTGAATCCGGGTATGTGGCTGTCCAAAGAAACAGATTTCTGCAGGTGGGCGTACAACAGTAGTATTAGCTGTTTCTGGGGATTTTTCGTGGGTAATTAATGATAAACAGTATGAGAATTATGTATAGCTTTGTCATACCTTTGCAACAAGTACTTATGCGCTCAATTCGGAGTTATAAATTAGGAGATATCGCTGTTTGAATCCGGGTATGTTACTGTCCAAAAAACAGATTGCAGGATGTACCTTGTGGATGGTTTTGGGCTAATTAGATGTTGGGGTTTAATTATAAGTTGTATACAAAACTTGTGGGGAATTTTATGTAGATGCCTCTGGAGTTTTTGGTTGTTACCTCTACTGTCATAATTTTAAAGATATGAAATTGTTAAGCGGCGCCGCTGCAGTTTGGTGGGTGTGGGAAGAGTTGTTACCCGCGGCGGGGTTTGAAATTGTGCGTAGGTGCGGCATCGTTTATGAACATTGTTATGTGAAATTTGTGCACTGAGTTGTGTGTCAAAAACAGGTGATGGACTTCCGGATCGTGCTTAGGGCTTTGTCCAAACTCCCCGGTGAAGGTAAGTAAAATAGTGGTGGTTTATACCATTGATTGATTTATGTGTCCTATGCTTAATCACGTCCTTGTCAAATGTATTCATACTTGTACTCCATTGTTGGAAATGTGACTCGAAGTTATTCATGTTACATTATTTTTCTTATGTTGAAGATGTGGTTTGAGCATGTTACACGTGTTGTCTTATCATTTTGAGGAAGTGGAAGTTTATGTCTACCACATGTGGGTGGAGGATCTCATGTTGTTGTCATGCATACTGCATACATCATCTTTTGCATGGAAGTTTTGTCGTGATCATATGGTCCGACCGTACCGATACACTCAGCATCATACATTGCCTGAGGAGGGTATGATGTAGCTTCATACCCTAGTGGTATGAAGGCAGAAGTCATTACTGCATCTGTAGCCATGTGCATTCAAGGGTGAAGTGTGGAACCTGTTGTGGTCAAGTGGATAGTGTGGGTCTTTACTTGGTGATTCACTTCTTTGAAACTAAGTAATTGGTTACTTGTGTACTTGCGGCAAATTAATACTCAGGAAGGAAGTTGTGAATTACGTGGTTGTTTAAGCATGGTTTGGTTACATAGTCCCAATTGCTGTTTGACCTTTTTACTTGCTGAGATGTGTCATCTCACTCTTGCATTGTTTGATGCAGGCACTTGATCTTGCTTTTGGGAAAGGAGGGATGTAGCAGCACGGCCATTTCAATTTTAAATAAATGTACCACGTTTAGTAATGATGTTAAACATGGGTTCAAGTCCAGTGGATTAATATGTTTTAGGCTTCATGGTAGTCGAATTTGTTGGGTTGGCCGGGTTCCCTCTCTTTCTATTTGGTCATGAATGTTTATTACTGTCTCTGCATCCTGTTTATGTTTCATGGATTGTCTTTCCTTTACATTATGTTAAACTTTATGTCCCTCTCGTTTTGCTACTTACAAGAGAGGTGCTGCCAGATTTTGTTTTATTTTCCATCTCTATTACTTTTCTTATGTGGTATAAGTTTTTGTGGAAAGGGGTTTTTGGTAACATTCATTGTGTGGGATCAATGGGGTGTTACAGTTGGTATCAAAGGGATAGGATGCAGGTCCTAGCAAGTGGAATAATAATAAATTGACACACTGCACATGTAGGATGGGTTTCCTGCTTTACTATTGATATATTATGTTATTGTCTGTGCTGGTTTGTCATTATCTGATGAGGTGCTATGCCAATCTTATTTACTTATTTTTCTCACCCCTGTGGCTACAGCTATGCCGCCTCGTAGGGCTCATGGCAGCCCGCAAGTTCCTAGTGGGGACTCGATGAGTCCGGCGGCAATGCTAGCCGCGAGGCAGGCCATGCAGTAGGAGCTGGCCATTCTGAGGCAAGCTATTTCTGTTGCCCCTGCGGGTGCTGATGATGGAAGAGTGTCCGGGGGCGCTGTCCCCGTGGGTGCTGCTCCAGGTGGTGGGGCTGAGGTGCCTCTTCCCGTTAGTGGTCTTCCTCTGATGCAGTGCATGGGCATGAAGTTGGACACTTTTGATGGAAGTAGTACTCCGGTCGAGGCGACAGATTGGCTAACTTATGTGGAGGATAAGATGAATGTCTTTGAGATTATGTATGGTGATCGTGTTCGCTTTGGCACACAGCTGCTGAAGGGAGAGGCTCAAATTTGGTGGAGAGGCGTGCAGGCAGCACACTCCTCACCAGGAGTCCTGTCTTGGGATGTCTTCATCAGGCAGTTTGAAAGGAGGTTCTACCCGGTCACCTTCCTGGAGAAAATGAAGATTGATTTGCAATCCTACAAGCAAGAGAAGAAGTCTGTCACAGAGTATGAAGTGGGCTTCAACAAGATGGTCTGCTTTGTCCCTCATGTGGCTTATAATGAGTTGGAGAAGGCGAGCCAGTTCCGTCAGGGCCTGAAACCTTCTATCAGGCATGCCCTGGGAGCCTTTCCGTTGGTGGATTTATGTACTACAGTGGAGCAGGCACTGGGTGTGGAGATGCAACACCAGTATACCATGGAGTCACAGAAGTCCTTGGGTGTTGACCAGCCTCGTGGCCAGGACGCGAGGAGGGGCAACTCTGGAGGTCCATCCCACAAGAGGGGCAAGTCTCAGCACCAGCGCCACCACCTCTTCCATGGCAAATCCTCTGAATCGGGTGCTTCGGGAGGAAGTACTCAGAGGTATTGGGCTGTTCCTAAGCCCGGGCTGGGGCTAGTGTGTTTCTGTTGTGGTGATGCGCATCGCCGTGCTAAGTGTCAGTGGAGTGGCAGGTGTTCTATCTGCAGTTAGGATCACAAGGATGTGGTGTGTAGGAGGAATCCCAATGAGAAGCTCATATGGGAGCCAATGACTTCCTCCTCTTCTCAGGGCACTGTCAACATGATGTCAAGCGCTGAGCAGCAGTTTGTAGTTCCACTCCCTCCGCAGCAGTTCTATGTGCCTGGGACTTCTCAGTTCGTGGCGATGCAGGGTTTTCCTTAGTATCTGGCTGCGCCAACTCCTACACTGACTACTCCTATGCCGTCTCAGTTGGGAGCTCCGCGTCTGCCTCACCCGACGGCTCAGTGGGGTTCTTCTGTTAACTTCACTTCGAGAGCTTCCTCTTCTGCGGGTATTTTTAGAGCTTATGTGCTACCCTCGGCGGATGGCAGGGAGCAAGGAGACGTGGTGACAGGTACGATCTCAGTTGATTCGTTTGTGGCCCATGCTCTTTTTGACTCTGGCGCTAGCTATTCGTTTATTTCGGAGATTTTTGTGTCGTGGGCTGGTCTTTCGGTGCAGAGGTTGGGTCACCCAATTTTGGTTAGTTCTGCTAATGGCTCCATTAGTAGCTGTTCAATTTGTCAGGGGTGTTCCGCCATTCTTGCTGATGAGGTATTTTCGGCCAATCTTGTTGTGATTTCCTTGGGGGCATTCGATGTTATCTTGGGTATGGATTGGTTATCTCAGTATCGCAGTTATATCCTATTTTTGGAAGATAGTGTTATTGCAGGCGCCGTCGGGTAGGGAGGTGATATTTTTGGGAAGTTCTCCAAAGTTCACGTTATCCTTGATGTCGCAATTGCTTCTGGATCGTCGGTCAAGGAAGTCGGGAATTCTTTACTCCACGGTGGTGGAGGGTGAGGCTGCCTTGCGGGTGCAGGACATCCGTCTGGTGTGTGACTTTGCCGACGTGTTTCCGGCAGAGCTTCCAGGCATTCCTCCGGAGCACGATGCAGCTTTTGAGATCAAGCTGATTCCGGGTATGCAGCCTATTCATAAGGCCCCGTATCGGATGGCCCTATAGGAGCAGGTTGAATTGAAGCGACAATTGGATGATCTGCTGGCTAAGGGTTTCATTAGGCCTAGCAGGTCTCCATGGGCTTCCCTAGTATTGTTTGTTGAGAAGAAGGATAAAAGTAAGAGGCTATGTGTGGATCGCGCTTTGAATCAAGTGACAATCAAGAATAAATATCCGCTACCCCGTATTGAGGTTCTCTTTGAACAGTTGAGGGGTGCCTAGGTGTTCTCCAAAATTGATTTGAACTCTGGTTATCATCAATTGAGGATTCATGAGGAGGATATTGAGAAGACTGCCTTTTGCACTAGGTATGGGCATTATGAGTTCATAGTCATGTCTTTTGGCTTAACTAATGCCCCTGCTGCTTTTATGGAAGCAATGAATAGGATGTTGCATGAGTTCTTGGACGACTTTGATATTCTGATTTATTCAAAGACCGAGGCTGAGCATGAGCAACATCTCCATCTCATTCTGGGTGCCCTTAGGAAGAATCAGTTCTATGGCAAGTTGAAGAAGTGTGCCTTTTGGCTGTCTGAAGTGGCTTTCATGGGCATGTGATTAATCAGTAGTGCATTGCGGTTGATCCCAAGAATGTTGCGGCTGTGGTGGAGTGGAAGAGACCCTCTAGTGTCTCTAAAATTCGAAGTTTCTTGGGGCTCGCTTGATATTATCGGTGCTTCATACCAAATTTTTCCAGCATTGCTAAGCCTTTGACTAAACTCTTGGAGAAGGGTGTTCTTTTCATCTGGTCCAGCGATTGCGAGGTTAGTTATCAGACATTGAAGAACAAGTTGGTGGACGCCCCTATCCTAGCTTTGCCTGAGAGCGGTAAGCGTTTCACAGTTTATACAGATGCTTCTCGAATTGGTCTTGGCTGTGTGTTGATGCAGGAAGGCAGAGCGATTGCTTATGGCTCAAGGCATTTGAGGAAGCATGAGGGGAATTATCCAATTCATGATCTTGAATTGGCCGCGGTGGTTTTTGCTCTAAAGTCGTGGAGGCATTATCTTTATGGCGAGTCTTGTGACATTTACATCGATCATAAAAGTCTCAAGTATATTTTCACTCAGAAGGAGCTGAATTTGAGGCAGCGTCGGTGGTTCGAATTGATTAAAGATTATGATTTGTCCATTCATTATCACCCGAGGAAGGCAAATGTGGTGGCTGATGCCCTTAGCAGGTCCGGGGTTCCAAAAGTGGCCTTGCCGTTGATCGCTGATCTAGACCGTTTGGGGATCGCTTTGTGCTATGTCGGCACCGCTAGTGAGGAGATTCGTATGCTTATTCAATCTTCCCTCATGGAGAGAGTGTGTGCAGCTCAGCAGCAGGATCGTTTATTGCAGGAATCTCGAAAGAGGGTTGGCGATGGTAAACCCCGGGAGTTCTCCATTGATGAGAATGATTTGGTTCGTTTCAGGGGCCGCCTTTGTGTGCCTCAGAAATCAGAGGTGAAGATAGATATCTTGAGAGAAGCTCATAAAACACCTTACACTGTTCACCCTGACGAAACCAAAATGTACCGAGATCTGAAGCAAAACTTCTAGTGGAGATGAAGGTTGGTGTTTCTATGTACGTGGCCACCTGTGAAGTATGTCAGCGCGTGAAGGCCGAGCATAAGAGGCCTGCAGGTTTGCTGAAGCGTGAAGCGCGTGAACTACAGGAAACTGGTTAAAGAACGTGGGTGACAAACCGTCGAACTTAATGTAATAAGCCGTCGAACTTACCGTAAGAACGTGGGTTTACCGATGAATATAGCCGACGGCGATTTTTGGACAAACTTACAGAAGTAAGTTCGACGGGGCCGTCGAACTTAACATTAAGAACATGGGTACCGTCGAACTTAACATTAAGAACGTGGGTACCGTCGAACTTAACATTAAGAACGTGCGTTTTTAAGTTCGACGGGGGTCGTCAAATTTTTTCCCATAAGTTCGACGGCACCCACGTTCTTACGGTTAAGTTCGACGGGGCCACGTGGCCGTCGAACTTATGTGTCCTGCGTGGGTCTGCGAGGACTGCACAATAAGTTCGACGGTACCCACGTTCTTAACATTAAGAACGTGGGTACCCACGTTCTTAACCCTTTTCCAGAAAAAAATAAAAAATACAGAAATTAAAAATTAGACACACATAATATCACATGCAACACAGAATATCACAAACAATACAGATTTTAAACATATTGATATATGTTCATATCACAAATTCACAGTCCAAACACATAAGTTCACAAGCATTGGAGATTGTACCAGTAGTAATACAACACACAGGAATTGAAGATGCATGCGCCCATCAATCCCTCAAGACTCTGTTCCTACCTAGACAGTATCCACCTATCACTAAGAGAAACATGTCAAGAATGGACACCCTAGCTCTAGGTGATGTCTGACTTCCCAGCTGTGGTTTACATCAAACAGCCAAGGACTACAAGCCATGGCTGCTTTTGGGCCAACAAGATGTCGTGAAGGGACTGTCTGCCATGCTCCGCACAAAGATTAGCTCGCCTGTTTTGATGCTCCAAATGCGAACTGTGCAGTCCTCCCCACCTGGCAACAAATGAACATGTTTTCTGAAATGAGGATTTCATTCCCTCCCTTGAAATAATCTTGCTAACTTCACATATATGAACCAACTAGCACACAGACAATTCTGTAAATCAAAACTCAACCTGTACAATATGTAATTCAACGTTAATCTATACTTCTTGGTGCGGCATTTAGGCTATCAAGTAAGAACACAAACAAACTACTATGTAAGTTTTTACTGGTAAATAACCACTTCAAAGAGCATCCCCTAGCGTTAAATGCCAAAAGAAAAGAACATTTATTTATTTGCATATAGCCAAATACACAGCTAAAATGAACATTTATTTATTTGGTCTTCAACCCTAGCAATTTTTACATATTTTTGTGAAGAAAAAAGCTTACCACCAAACACAAGCAGCACTGAACATCCCCTTTCCATCATAAACTACTATCCCATCTTTGTTGTAGATGCCAAGAGCAGATACAGCAACTGAAAATGCCTTTTCAGATGGCAGCATGTGTGGTAACTGAACAAGGAAAAAAATATATAACCAATGGATGTCAAATTTAATTGCAGATTCTTACCAAAGAGAGAAAAAGCAACTAGTTATATCAGACAGTATTAGTATCATCAATATGCAACAAAAAGAATGCAGGTACTAAATAGATATTAGTATCATCAACAAGCAACAAAAAGATTTTGTGATCAGCAACAATAAAGGGTACAAACTACAGAACTCAACTTACACTAGATGTTCTGTCGGATATTCCATCAACATCAAAGAACAAAGCACCAGGGATATGGGCCACCTAGAAACAAGATTGAATCATTAGAACATCCGCATTATACTTTCAGTTATGCACTAGGGATACTCCATCAACATCAAAGAACAAAGCACCAGGGATATGGCCACCTAGAAGCATCATTTGCGTCTTCATTTTGCAGATTATCATTAGTGCTGTTACTGTTCCCTTGCCAACCCATGCAGTGCGCCCTGGGGTCGGTGATCCAGTAGCAACTGTTTGCCTCTTGGCAGCCTGCATTTCTGCATGTTCCACACTAGTGGATCTGTTCAGAAAGAAGAGGCCTACGGACACCTACAACTAGATGTAGCTCTCATCTATTAAACAAACAATTTTTCAGGAAAAATGGCAGGTGCTCTGAGACCTTGTTGCCGTTTAATTTAAGCAGGGAAAAGGCACAGAGCTGTTGTTCCAGAAGCTGCGATTAAACTAATAACAGAATAAACATTTCAGAACTGAATCTCCCTCCCTCCGTCCTCCTTGGGTTTGAACTAAGTAAGTTGAATTGAACGGTCCAAAAGATGAGACTGTTTTGAGGTAGACGACGGGCATGTGATCTAACGAACTGCTGCCAGGCAGGGAACACATTCAATTCAAACTGTCTCCCAAATTTAAAATCATGGCGTAAGTAAAAAAAAAAATCAGTAAAAAAAATCAAGCAGCCTGCAACATCCAGCGTGCCAATCATTCACGCGATGCAAAGCTGCTACGCGTAGCAGCAGACCGCCAAACCTGAAAGATGGTAACCAGGCAAATGCAGAGCTCGATGGTAACTGAGCGAGCGGTTTGTCTATCTGATGATGAAACTGATAGAAATTTTTATGCACTCACGATGGCAAGTCGAGCAAGCGGACGCAATTGCTGTTGTGGAGGGAGCAGAAGAGAACTGGTGTCTTCCCAACTCGGTGCATGCCGAAGAGTGTGCGCAAACCCTGCAAAATAATCGGAAAGCTTAAGCGGTAGGGGAACAGTCTAGAGCTGTTGAGGAAACCAATGTAAAAAGAAAGGGGAAACACAACACACTCATCGCAGTTGCACATCTCATGAAAAAGATTAAATATATTATTTTTTGAACTTGTTCCAAGTCAAAAGTACTGAAGAGAATAATACAGTCAGGGGAATATTTTGAAATACAGGTAGAGTAGAAAGTAAAAGAAAGAAAAAAATTGCTGCTGGGCTAGAACAATGGCCAAGAAATTCCATTAGTTCTTCCTGCCGAATGAAGTTTTTATGTTTATGATAGGCAATTAGTTCAAACATAATGCTCTAGATGTTGTTTTCGTAATTCTAAGATACTTAGTACTCAAGCGCTTCAAGTCTTTGAGACAAATAGATGAACTGAGCAGACAATCTAAAGTCTCATCCAATAAGGCTTATATCAGTATATAGAAACTCCAATCACTAGGTTATCCAGGTTCATCAGATAAACTCCAGTCGACCAAGACCAACCAGACAGGCCATCTCCTATATGCAAGCAAGAAGACCCGATGTTGAGAGGTTCTAGCATGCCTATACCAACATCTACTTCAGAGACTACATTTATGAATCATATTTCTTGGCTAAAAGCAAACATAGTCCCAACAATTAACACCATGAGACGTGCAGAAGTACAGAGGAAAACTAATTGCAGCAACAAAAAAACTCTTGTGAACAGATTTGCTTGATTTTTATAAGTATTTGCTACATAGGCATACAGAGCCATTGAAACGGATTTCTGTATCGGGCAGGTTATTACTATACGCAATAAATTGTATTGTCAGTTAAGAATATACAATAGACTTAAGCTGATCAATGGAGTAGCACACAAAAAACAGAATTGATCAATGAACCTAGGAGGACAACAAAAGGCACAAATGCTGTTGCCAATATTCATCAAAATACAATAAAAAAATCCAAGGACTACAAGAAGAAAAGGTAACTGTTGCTCTTAACTCTGAACCTTAATGGTAAAACTTAGTTACTACACCAATAAAAATGATGTTGCCATAAACTATTTAGGTATAGACAGTCTGCAGCATCCAACAAAACAAAAATAACGCATGATCGGCAGGAGTGCAGTTCTTACATTCTCCTCGGCATGGGCATATTTGACTTGAAGGTTTCCAGACTCTGACAGAGTCTAGAGTTTTACAGTCTTGTCAAGGGAGCAAGATAATAACTTCTCATCCCAACAAAGCACAGATGTTACAGAAGCTTTATGCTCAGAGAGTGTTTGGACACACTGCCGAGTTGTAAGGTCCCATGCCTGGTAAATACAGAGAATTGAAGAATGTGTCAGAATGAGCATAACTTCTAACTGCCAATTGAGCAATATCTTGAAGAAAAATCCATACTTTGATGGACTTGTCAAGTGAGCCAGAGTAAAGTCTTCTTGCCAAGATAGACAGTGAAATCACTGGCCGTTGATGGCCACTGAGGATCAACACTGGTTCAGTGTTACTATCCTTAGCAGGAAATCTCCAGGCCATGATGCGACCATCTCCAGTACCAGCAAACAACATCTCATTCGTGATAGCCATGGAACAAACTAGACTAGAAGGCCCTTGAAATCTTAGTTTCATCCCTGTCTTTGTGTTCAATGCCTTGTACCAAGCAAAGTCACCCCTCAATGTCACCATACATAATACAAAATAAAGGTGTACTCTCACTAGAATCAGAATGTCACCTCCACAAACTTTGGAATTCCAATGAGTACCCATGGGCCATGGGTGATCATGCAGCTAACCTTGCCTCCCATCTTGATGACATCAACACACTATTGCAGAAACATTAAGAACAAAAATTGTAATATGATAACAAATTATATTTTTTCCATCCTCTTGGATATACTCCCACATATCTCCATCTATATTTTCTCTTTTTCTTTACTTTGTTCCTTTTTCTCATTGCTATATTTTTACATAAATGCATGACTATCCACTAATGAGATAGTTGTAATCTCTGAAGATTCACTTGCAGATCATGCAATCATATGTATCAACCAAGTGACAACCAACCAGATAGCGCCACAAACTGATCCCAGGCAAACGGGTAACCGAATCAGGCGAAGAGCCTCCAATATATAGCAACAAGGCTAGCCTGACAGATAACATCCAATCCAAACCAGGAGCACAGGATCACCCAACTAATCATAAGAAATCCGCTGACGATTGGTGATTTAGGCACAACCAATCAGAAAAAATTAGGAGTCACCATTCGGTTATGGTTGGTTCCATAGGGTGCACACATTGCTAATCAGCACATGAACCACCACGAACAATGACAACCTCCTCACTGGAACCTCCGTGGAAGCAGCCCGTTACTCGTCCATAATCAAAGAGATTGTTGGTAGCCTGTGCATATCAGAGATATTGTTGGTAATCCATGCATAATCAGATACATCGTCGGGAGCCGAGAACCAAGCTACCTTGCCGGAATTGTAGTCCCAGATGCGAACAGATCCGTCGACGCTGCCGGAGTAGAGCTTGTTCGAACCAGACGGCATAGAAATCCCACCGATAGCCTATCAGATTTTATGATTACTGTAAGACTCCACCACAACTGCTAGACAGAAATTGGCGATCGCGTCGAGATAGAGAATTTTCAGAGAGATGGGGGAAGCGCGCACCTCGGTGTGTCCAACAAGGGCGCAGAGGAAGATGAATCCGCCCTCACCGCTGCAGCGGTGCTTCTCCTCAAGGGGCGGCCTATCATCGTCGTCTCCGAGCGCCAGTTTCGGCTTTGACTCAGCCGCGCGCGCGTCGGGCACATTGGGCTCGGCACGGCGACCCAAACCGGATCGCACCGCCTTCTGAGAGGGTTCGAGAGGTCTCGTGCACGAGGGCACATCGGGCGGCGGCTGCGGCGGCGGTTGGGGTGGCGAGGGCGGGCGACGTGCTGGGCGGCGCGCTAGCAGGTGCGCGATGGGGCGGCGGGGCGCGCACGGCTAGGCGCTGGCGGCGGCGGGGGGCCGCGGGGTGGCGAGGGTGGGGCGCGCGTGGCTAGGCGCTGGCGGCGGCGGCGGGGCCGCGGGGTGGTGAGGGCGGGCCGCGCTGGGTGGTGGCGTGCTGGGTGGCGCGCGGTGGGGCGGCGGGGCGCGCGCAGGGCGGCGGCGGCGGGCAGGTAGTGGCGGGCGCGCACGGTAGAAATAAGAGAGACGCACGCGGCGAGAGATTTAGGTTTTTGGGTTAAATTCGACGGTGTCCACGTGACCCACGAATTTAATATAAGAACGTGGGTACCCACGTTCCTAATACGATAAGTTCGACTGTTTTATCACGGGCCCACGAATTTAATTTAAGAACGTAGGTACCCACGTTCTTAACATAACCCATGAATGTAACTCAATTAAGAACGTGGGTACCCACGTTTTTAAATTAACCTACGAACATTTATTAGTTTCTTGTAGTGATATCACCATGAATTTTGTGGTGGGCTTACCTCGTTCTCCTCGGGGCAGGGATGCTATTTGGGTGGTAGTGGATCGCTTAACTAAGTTTGCACACTGTATTCCCATGAAGACCACCAATTCAGCTTCACAATTGGTTCCCTTGTATATGAAGGAAGTAATCAGGCTCCACGGGGTTCCTAAGTCCATTTTTTCTGATCGAGACTCCAAATTTGTATCCAAATTCTGGGAGAGTCTTCACAGTGCATTGGGTACCAAGCTTTCGCTTAGTGTCACATTTCACCCTCAGACTGATGGTCAGTCGGAGTGAACGATCCAAACCTTGGAAGATATGTTGCGTGCTTGTGTTCTGTCATGTAAGGGCAGCTGGGAGGATCATCTTGCATAGGCGAAGTTTGCTTATAGCTGTTGGAACTGTATTAGGGTTTGGGTACATTTACACTTTTGCCCCTCTGTAATGGGCCAGGCCTAACTCATGGTTATTAATATACTGCGCCACCTATCCTAGGGTTAGGGTTTCCTCACTTCTACATGGTACCAGAGCCTCCCAGCCGTCAGTTTTTTTCCTCCCAGCCGCCGGCTGCCTCTCTCTCCCTCCCTCCTCCCAGCCGCCGGCTGCCTCTCCCCCACCCTCGCCAGCCGGCCGGCCGCTGCCCTCTGCCGCGCCCGCCCGCCCCAGGGCACCGCCCAGACCCGCCGCTAGAGTTCCGGCGCCCCTGCTCCGACAGGGCTCGCGCCGCCCCACTGCAGGCCACACCCCCTCCCCCGACAGCCGCGCCCTACGCCGCCCCCTGCAGGCCGCGCTCCCTGCCTCTCCCCCACCCTCGCCAGCCGGCCGGCCGCCGCCCTCTGCCACGCCCACCCGCACCAGGGCGCCGCCCAGACGCGCCGCGAGAGTTCCGGCGCCCCTGCTCCGACAGGGCTCGCGCCGCCCCACTACAGGCCGCGCCCCTCCCCCGACGGCCGCGCCCTGCGCCGCCCCCTGTAGGCTGCGCTCCCTGCCTCCTTCCCTCCGACCCGGCGTCGAGCGGATCCGGCGCGAGCGGATCCCAGGCGTCGCCAGGAGCACCCGCCAGGAGGCCCGCGCCCCTGCCTCGCCTGTGCCGTGCTGCGCCCGACGCCACGCACCCGGCCCTCCTGCATCGGTCCCTACCCACCGGATCTTCGTCGTCCACCGCCGGCCGTCGTCTGGTCCCGGCGCCGTGCCCGCTCTTCCCAAGCCGTGCCGCAAGTGGGTTGGCCTCGCTGGAGCAGCCTGCTCCCCCTGCACGCCCTTCTGCCCTGCCGCAGTGGGTCGTTTCTGTCGGAATGGCTGTGCGCGTCCTTCTCAACGATGGCCAGCTTGTCCGAGGCACCTTCGTGCACTTCGATCCCACCATGAGCCCTGTCCTTTGTGACTGCGTCGAAATCCACCTCCAGGCCGGCAGTCACGTGTCCGGACCCCTTGTCTTCCCCCGTGCAGTGATCGCCTCCCTGGCCATTAAGCCCTCGTTCCCTCCCTCCCCTCCTAGTAACCACATCAGCGCTCCTCCTCTGGCTCTATCTGCGCACCCTACGGCCTCCCCACTGTCTCCCTCTCCCACCGATTGAGTGGTCGACTCTGGGGCCTCCTTCCACACCACTCCCACAACTAGTTCGTTATTCCACTCCCATCCACCACACCCCTCACATCCTTCCTCCATCGTCGTAGGCAATGGTTCCACTCTCCTGGTCACCTCATTAGGTGCATCAGTTCTTCCTGGACCATTCTGCCTTAACGACGTCCTTGTTGCTCCCG
The DNA here is from genome assembly GCF_902167145.1 of Zea mays. Lineage (NCBI taxonomy): Eukaryota > Viridiplantae > Streptophyta > Magnoliopsida > Poales > Poaceae > Zea > Zea mays. Next base: position 110,209,244 of record NC_050097.1, on the reverse strand, counting down.
GTCTGACTCATCCCCTCCTCTCGGTTCGTCGCTTCACTAGTGACAACCACTGCTCTATGGAGTTCGACCCCTGGGGTCTCACCATGCTCCACCTTCCCACACATGTTGTGCTCGCTCGCTGTAACAGCTCCGGCCCCCTCTATTCTCTTCACTTGACCTCCACTCCCCCCACCCGAGTAGCCTCATCTTCTGCACTTACTACTACCACCACCTCCTCCGCCATTTGGCACCGTCGCCTCGGGCACCCTGGACCTGACGTCATGTCCCAACTTTCCAGCCACTCAGACATATCCCATACTCGAGGCTCTTCTGAGCGCCTCTGTCATGCTTGTCAGCTCGGCCACCACTCTCGTCTTCCTTTTTCCACTTCCACGTCCAGGGCTGTTCAGGCTTTTGATCTTGTCCACTGTGATCTCTGGACGTCTCCTGTCCTTAGCCTCTCCGGCTACAAATACTACCTGGTCATTCTGGACGACTACTCCCATTTTCTTTGGACTTTCCCCCTTCGGCTGAAGGCCGACACGTTTACCACCCTCACTCACTTCTTCGCCTGGGTATCTACCCAGTTCTAGTGCCCGGTCCGTGCTTTGCAGTGCGACAACGGCAGCGAGTTCGACAACCATGCCTCTCGGTCATTCTTCCTCACCAGTGGCGTTCAACTGCGTCTCTCGTGCCCCTACACCTCCGCCCAGAACGGCCGGGCAGAGCGCATGATTCGCACCACCACCAACATGATCCGCTGCCTTCTCTTCCAGGCGTCTCTCCCTGCCAGCTACTGGGCAGAGGGCCTGCACACCGCCACCCACCTCCTCAACCGTCTTCCCTCCAAGGCGGTGAGCCTCCCTACTCCCAACTTCGCCCTGTATGGCACAACCCCCACCTACGACCACGTTCACGTGTTCGGCTGTGCCTGCTACCCTAACACTTCCGCTACTGCCCCTCATAAGCTTTCTCCTCGCTCCACCCGCTGCCTCTTCCTTGGCTACTCCTCTGACCACAAGGGGTATCAGTGTCTGGACCTCGCCTCCCACCGCATCATCATCTCTCATCACGTCGTCTTCGACGAGGATGTGTTTCCCCTTGCTGGCCCTCACCACCCACCAACCTCGACTCCCTCCTCGAGTCTGATCTGGTCTCCTCCTCCTCCTAGGCGCCCCGCCTTGCGCCATTACCCGCACCCTGTGCGGCCTCGACGCCGCGGCTCGCGCCTATTCCCGCGCCACGCGCGGCCCCGTCGATCACGCCTGCGCCACGCGCGGCCCCGGTTACCACGCCTGCGCCTCATGTGGCCCCACCGACCCCCCCGTCGATCATGCCTGCGCCACGCGCAGCCCCGTCGATCACGCCTGCGCCACGCGCGGCCCCGTCGACCACACCTGCGCCTATTACCTCGCCATGCGCGGCCCCGTCGACGCCCACGACTCGCTTCGTGGACCCCGCGCTCGTCTACCACCACCGCCGCCACGTCACTACCTTGGCTCCTGCTGACCCGGGCCCGTCAACGAGCCCGATGCGGTTCGCCGACCCCGCCGTCGTCTATCACCGCCGCGAGTCGGCCACGCCCGCGGCCCCCGACGTCCCGGCAGACCGCCTCGAGCCACCGGTGTACCACCCGGTCGCCATCCACCGCGACCCTGGGCACGTCCACCCGATGGTGACCAGGCGCGCCGCCGGTGTTCTTCGACCTGTCGACCAGCTGATCTTGGCAGCTGATACGACTACCACTCCACCGGACACCTCCCCGGTCCCCTCCTCCGTTCGCACCGCCCTCGCCGACCCACACTGGCGACGCGCTATGGAGGAGGAGTACGTGGCCCTCCTGGCCAACCACACCTGGGACCTAGTGCCGTGTCCACCAGGCACCAATGTGGTCACTGGCAAGTGGCTATTCCGCCACAAGCTTACCTCGGACGGCTCCCTCGACCGCTACAAGGCTCGTTGGGTCCTTCGAGGCTTCACCCAACGCCCCGGAGTGGACTACGACGAGACCTTCAGCCCCGTCATCAAGTTCGCCACTGTTCGCACCGTACTCTCCTTCGCCCTCTCCTAGGACTGGGCGATCCATCAGCTTGACATCAAGAATGCCTTCCTCCACGACACTCTGACGGAGACTGTCTACTGCAGCCAGCCCACCGGTTTCGTCGACGAAGCTCATCTGGATATGGTCTGTCGGGTGAACCGCTCCCTCTACGGCCTCAAGCAGGCGTCGCAGGCCTGGTACAGTCGCTTCGCTTCCTACTTGGCCTCCATCGGCTTCATCGAGGCCAAGTCGGACACGTCCCTCTTCATCTATCGCCGCGGCGATGACACCGTCTTCCATCTGCTCTACGTCGACGACATTGTGCTCACGGCATCCACCGCCGACCTCCTACAGCGCACGATCGTCGCCCTACAGCGAGAGTTCACGATGAAGGACCTGGGGCCCCTCCACCACTTCCTCGGCATCACCGCCGAGCGTCGGCCCCATGGTCTCTTCCTCCATCAGCGCCAGTACGCCATCGACATACTGGAGCGGGCTGGCATGTCCGACTACAAGCCCTGCTCCACGCCTGTGGACACTCAGGTGAAGCTCTCAGAGGCCGACGGGCCCCCGGTCGCCGATGCGACGTCCTACCGGAGCCTGACCGGTGCGCTCTAGTACCTCACCTTCTCCATGCCTGACATCGCCTACGCCGTCCAGCAGGTGTGCCTACATATGCACACCCCGCGGGAGCCTCATCTCACCGCTCTCAAGCGGATCCTGCGCTACCTTCGCGGCTCCCTCGACTACGGCCTTCTTCTCCGACCATCCCCGACGTCAGAACTCGTGGTCTACACCGACGCCGACTAGGCTAGCTGTCCAGACACACGTCGATCCACCTCCGGTTACGCCGTATTCCTGGGCACCAACCTTGTCTCCTGGGCCGCAAAGCGGCAGCCCGTCGTCTCTCGCTCCAGTGCTGAGGCCGAGTACCGCGCCGTGGCCAACGGCGTGGCAGAGGCCTCCTGGCTGCGACAGCTCCTCCACGAGCTCTACAGTCCCCTCCAGCGCGCCACCCTCGTCTACTGCGATAACGTTAGCGCAGTCTACCTCTCCACCAATCCCGTGCAGCATCAGCGCACGAAGCACGTGGAGATCGACATGCACTTCGTCCGCGAGCGTGTCGCCGCCGGTGACATTCGGGTTCTCAGCGTCCCCACTACGCTGCAGTTCGCCGACATCTTCACCAAGGGGTTACCGTCGAGTGTATTTTTAGACTTTCGCTCTAGTCTCAACATCTGTACAGGATAGAGTTGTGACTGCGGGGGGGGGGGGGGGTGTTGGAACTGTATTAGGGTTTGGGTACATTTACTCTTTTGCCCCTCTGTAATGGGCCATGCCCAACTCATGGTTATTAATATACTGCCCCACCCTATCCTAAGGTTAGGGTTTCCTCACTTCTACAATAACAATAGCTACTAGGCTAGCATCAAAATGGCACCATTTGAGGCTTTATATGGCAGGCGGTGTATCTCCCCTCTGTGCTGGGAGACCTTGGGAGAGAGATCCCTGGTTGGTCCTGATTGGGTTCAGCAGACTTTTGAGAAGGTTCAGGAAATTCGTTAGAATATTTTGGCCGCTAAGAGCCGTCAGAAGAGTTATGCTGATGTGAGGAGGCGGGACATGGAATTTGCAGTGGGTGACCAAGTCCTCCTCAGGGTATCACCTACTAAAGGAGTTGTTTGGTTCGGTGTCTCCGGAAAACTCAGCCCGAGATACATTGGACCGTTCACTATCTTGGCCCGAGTGGGCAGCCTGGCTTATCTCTTGCAACTGCCGGATTCCATGGCAGGGGTACACCCGATATTTCATGTCTCTATGTTGAGTACGTTCTTGCGGGATCCGGACCATCAGATTGAGATGGAACCAATTGCTGTGCAGCAGGATCTGACTTTGGAGTGTCGTCCGGTGCGTATCTTGGAATCCTCGGAGCGTGTTTTGAGGAAGAGATCAATTAAGTATGTCAAGGTCTTATGGACTAATCAGTCTGAGCGCGAGGCTACGTGGGAACTTGAGGAGCTGATGTGGCAGAAATATCCAAAACTTTTCGTTGTGAGTAAGTGTTGTTGATTCATTAATCTTTTCTTTTGTCGTTCCGATAGAAGCGTCAGAATTCGAGGTCGAATTCTTTTTAAGGGGGGTAGAGTGTGATACCTGGTTTGCGAAGAAGAGAAGTTGGAGGTTATTCTTTTTTTGTTTTTTCTCTCATTCGGGTGATGCGCTTTGGGGATTTAGAATTTTTGGAAAGCATTCACCAGTAAGACAGTACAATTTCTTTGGTTAGATGCGTGCGACGGGGTCGGGAGCTGTCGCGTGGGCGAGTTGGGCCGTGAATCTCGATCCGGCCCACTAGCCTCCCCTTAACCCTAGCCACCCTCCCCCTAATCCCCTCCCCTTGTGCAGCCCCCCCATTTCCCCTAGCCCTTGGCCGCCGCCCCCTCCCATCTCCTCCTCCCTCAAACTCTTGCAGCCACACCACCTAACCCTAGCCGCCCCCATCTCCTCCTCCCCAAGGTGCCATTCCTTGCCGCTTGCATCTACGTCGCGTGGTGCAAGTCTCCAATTGGTTTTGGTGGAGGGAAGAAGGGAGGAAGGAAAGGGGAGAATCCAAGGTGATTTTTGTGTTTATCTCTTGTTTATTTGTGCTACAATTCAATTGAATAGATGTTGCGTATGCGAATTGGTAGAGGTGCTGTCCAGAAATTTAGTGGGTGGGCGAACAGCAGTAGTTCTAGCATCTTCTGGAAATTTTTCGTGGGTAATTAATGGGAATCAGTATGGGAATCATGTATAGCTTTGTCATACCTTTCTAACGAGTACTTATGCGCTTAATTCGGAGTTATAAATTAGGAGATATCGCCGTTTGAATCGAGGTATGTGGCTGTCCAAAGAAACATATTTCTGCAGGTGGGCGTACAGCAGTAGTATTAGCAGTTTCTGGGGATTTTTCGTGGGTAATTAGTGATAAACAGTATGAGAATTATGTAGAGCTTTGTCATACCTTTCCAACAAGTACTTATGCACTCAATTCGGAGTTATAAATTAGGAGATATCGCTGTTTGAATCCTGGTATGTTGCTGTCAAAAAAACAGATTGCAGGATGTACCTTGTGGATGGTTTTGGGCTAATTAGATGTTGGGGTTTAATTATAAGTTGTATACAAAACTTGTGGGAAATTTTATGTAGATGCCTCTGGAGTTTTTGGTTGTTACCTCTTCTGTCATAATTTTAAAGATATGAAATTGTTAAGCGGCGCCGCTGCAGTTTGGTGGGTGTGGGAAGAGTTGTTACCCGCGGCGGGGTTTAAAATTGTGCGTAGGTGCGGCATCGTTTATGAGCGTTGTTATGTGAAATTTGTACACTGAGTTGTGTGTATAAAAAGACTATTCCATTTGTTTGTCTAGACATGGTAGAGACTTGTATTCCACCTTTTTCTTTCGTCCACCAGTTTTCGGCCCTACAGAGCGGAGTAGAGCAGTTTGGTAGCTCACGAGGCTCATAACCTTGAGGTCACGGGTTCGATTCCCGTCTCCGCACTTAGCAGTCCGTATAAATGGACTATTCTATTTGTATATATATGATAGAGGGCTATATCCAACCCTTTTTTTTTATTTAGCAGGCATGTCAAAAACAGGTGGTGGACTTCCGGATCGTGCTTAGGGCTTTGTCCAAACTCCCCGGTGAAGGCAAGTAAAATAGTGGTGGTTTATACCGCTGATTGATTTATGTGTCCTATGCTTAATCACGTCCATGTCAAATGTATTCATACTTGTACTCCATTGTGGGAAATGTGGCTACATTATTTTTCTTATGTTGAAGATGTGGTTTGAGCATGTTACACGTGTTGTCTTATCATTTTGAGGAAGTGGAAGTTTATGTCTACCACATGTGGGTGGAGGATCTCATGTTGTTGTCATGCATACTGCATACATCATCTTTTTCATGGAAGTTTTGTCGTGATCATATGATCCGACCGTACCGGTACACTCAGCATCATACGTTGCCTGAGGAGGGGTATGATGCAGCTTCATACCCTAGTGGTATGAAGGCAGAAGTCATTACTGCATCTGTAGCCATGTGCATTCAATGGTGAAGTGTGGAACCTGTTGTGGTCAAGTGGATAGTGTGGGTATTTACTTGGTGATTCACTTCTTTGAAACTAAGTAATTGGTTACTTGTGTACTTGTTGCAAATTAATACTCAGGAAGGAAGTTGTGAATTATGTGGTTGTTTAAGCATGGTTTGGTTACATAGTCCCAATTGTTGTTTGACCTTTTTACTTGCTGAGATGTGTCATCTCACTCTTGCATTGTTTGATGCAGGCACTTGATCTTGCTTTTGGGAAAGGAGGGATGTAGCAGCACGACCACTTCACTTTTAAATAAATGTACCACTGTTTAGTAATGATGTTAAACAGGGGTTCAAGTCCAGGGGATTAATATGTTTTAGGCTTCATGGTAGTCGAATTTGTTGGGTTGGCCGGGTTCCCTCTCTTTCTATTTGGTCATGAATGTTTATTACTATCTCCGCATCCTGTTTATGTTTCATGGATTGTCTTTCCTTTACATTATGTCTAAACTTTATGTCCCTCTCGTTTTACTACTTACAAGAGAGGTGCTGCCAGATTTTGTTTTATTTTCCATCTCTATTACTTTTCTTATGTGGTATAAGTTTTTGTGGAAAGGGGTTTTTGGTAACATTCATTGTGTGTGATCAATGGGGTGTTACAGTACGCCATCGTGATCCCTGGAGCTCGATACTGCTTTCCCGATCATCTCCGAGCTCTTCTGGTCCTCTACCTTGCCCAACTGTGGTACCCCGACCCCGTTGGAGTTTGTCGCGCTGCCACCGCTTGTCGCCGACCTCCTCTGCCACCCCAACCCTCTCGGTGAGGCCTTGACCATGTTTGCCTTCATACAAGCTCCGTCCCGAACCATTTACCTGGCATGTTGGACCCCCGCAGCGTCATTCCAGCCATCTTTGGTGAGGTGTCTGTCGTGCATCGCCGCACGTCATGCCTCCCCTACTGCGCACCTTCTTCTTGACTCGCTGGCCGCGGAGCCGCACGATCTGGTCTGTTGGATCAAGATCGAGCAATCGATATTAATCTAGCCGAGCCGGCTTGCCCTTTTAAATCATAGCACTTAGATCTTAAGCAAATGGCCACTGATGGCCGATACCCTTCGCCTGAGCCGGACCGTCTGTTTTGTAAATAACCCCCTAATTTAATGTCTTTTTACCAACCAATTATCATAGTTCAAAGATCATTACAGATAGGTCCTGAATCTTATGGTTTAGCCCCTACACTTTTGGATAATAGAACCTACCGTCCGCCCCTATCTTTTTAGCACCTGAACCCCTTATCTTTTAATTAAAACCAGCAGGCCCCTGAATTTTTCATATCAGCCCGGGAACTCATTTTTCTATTACAAATAGGTCTTTGCAGCATCGTTTTCTTTATATTTTGATCATTTTATATCCAAACAAGTTGGATTTTATTTTGATAATTTCCTATAACCATCCCAAAGCTTTTAGGATAGTATTTATAGCAGTTTTACCTTTACTAAAATTTGAGTTATTTTGAGATAACTATTTATACCTTCTTTTGTTTACTCAATGTTGTATGTTTTATTGAATGGTGTATGTTTTCTTTATTTTGTATACCTGCTATTAAAAGCCACTTATGTGATAGAGAATCATGATTAGTTTGAAAGCGAACCTTAGGACTTTTCTAGAGAAGGCAAGTTGACTTTCTCCCCCTTCATATTCTATTTGATCCCAATTGCACCATGATAACTAAGTTTACTTTTGGTGATATGCATAATTTGATGGGATTACCTATTAGCAATGCCTAGTCTTTACCAACCCTAATACCTTGTTTAACCTGGGAGTTATGCTTTACATTAATAGTATGCTACTGCTTTAACTAAGTTTAATGATGACACTCTCTTTAATGACGCTTATGTTCCAAAGTATATATTATGTTGCTATTGTTAATTTGATAGTTAAGAAGATCATATGAGTTAATTGGAACATGGAGTGACCACCCAGGATAACAGTGCAACCATAGATGGTATTATGGCTCTGGCTTTGGTAAATAACAAAATATGCTTAGTGCTTAGCAACCCTACGTGAAATATGGGTAAGAGTGGACGACAGTGGTTTGGTGGCAGCTCGCGTTTACATGGGGTGGTATTCTTGGATAATGTACCTCACCCAGAGGGTCACCAATATTGACGTGGGAACCTTAGCGGGTGGCTTTTTACTAAGTATGTTTTGTGAAAACCCTGCGATGGATCCCTAGCCATTCACCTCAATAGTTAATACAAGTCTTGCAAACCTAGGCTAGAAGGGATACACAACTCGTGGGTAAAGTTGTACCACCTCTGTAGATTGTCAAACTTATATATCAACCATGCTCATGGTTAAGAGCAGTCTAGACCCTCACATGATAATTGAACTTAAAGATGGAGATTAAATTGTGATCTTTGGATTCAAGTGGTTCACTTAAGTGTTTTTCTTAAGTGGTTTTGAGGTGATGAATACTGCTAATGATTAAAGGGTTTCGTAAATACTTACACTTAGTAAATAGATGTTGCTAATAAAAGTTTGATCAACTGAAATGCTAACTGCATAAACACTCAGCCTATCCTTGCTAGCTATGCACCTTTCCCCTGCCTACTGAGTACCCACCGTAAGTGTACTTATCCTTGCTTAATTTTGATTAGAAGGTTTTGAAGAAGAATACCTTGTCGGAGATATCGACGAGTTCTAGATCTAGCAATGCGCCTATCATCTTCCCGTGGGAGATTGACCATGAGAACAGCTGTGTCGTGACAGAATAATGTTTCAGACACTTATGTCATCAAGTTGTAATAAAGTACTCTACTCTTATTTACGTTTCGAACATTGTCTTTCGATATATTACACTTGTGACATCAACATATGTGTGGAAAATGGATCATGGCAGATAAAAGCTATGCATTCTGTTTTACCCCTAAACCAGGTGTGACAAGGTCGGGACGGGATTTTACCCATCCGTTTTCAACCATAGCCCTGGTCATTCTAGGAGAGGAAATAGGTGAAAACGAACTACATTGTAGCATTTCAGTCCAAAATATATCAATGATTCTTTATTCATTCTAGTCTAGGTCACTTTAGGAGAGACGAAGGAAGAGGTGAAAATATGTCAATGACTAGCAATTCAATGCAAATTCGTAAAAAAATTTAAGCCAACTGAACAACACTGCATCAGTTTAAATTGAAGTCGAGTTGACGATTCTGCAGAATAGTAGATTATATTATATTAAACTGAAATAAATTTGGGCTAGTAGAACTAGAAGAGGATAAATGCGAAGTACTTAGTCAAAGCATGCATGCAGGGAGAGCAAAAACATGCTGCATGTTTTGACTGTTTGCATGCATTTGGTCAAAGCCACTGGATTTAAGTGAGGAGATACTACGCATGCATGTGGCTAGCCATAGCGTGACTGGATTTTTGTTGTTTCACTGTGATAAACGAAAAAGTAGTAACTAATAACTGCCAGTACATGCATAGGAATTCATCCTCTCACTCGTCGTTATCCTAGAGAAAGAAGCGGTCGCTGATCCCATTTCCCTCTCACGATCAGCAGGGCATGTCCAGCTATAAATATGTGCTCTCATTTGCACCTCCTCTATACTTGTGACAGTTTCTCATACATCACAGACAATGAATACCAAGAAGAATGTTGTTCTTTGCTGCCTTCTTTTCGTGCTCGTTCTGCATGCAGATCACGCTCTAGCCAGTTCGTCCTCCTTTGAATCTACATTAATTTTCTTTTTTGTTTCCTAGTTTTTTGTTTATTTATCGATTTTGTCTTCAGTCTTCAGACTTCTCATTTAAGGAAGGGAAAACTCATCTATGTACTCATTTTCTCCTGACGAACACTTTTTTTACATTTCCATGTGATCAGTATTATCACATACTAATTATGACATATGGATATGCATGCATGTGTTTGATTTGTTTCTTTTTTCCAGAGTGTGGCTATACAACTCCTTTAATTCCATTCTGCAAAGCGTGGATGTGCAAGGCGGAGTGTTGGACGGAGGCTAAGTTAACTGGAGGCAAAGTCACGCAACAGAAGTGCATGAGAGGTGGGATCAAGGGCTGGTGTTACTGCGAATTCTGCATTTAATTTTGCAAAGGAGAAGGATCACCATTTCTTTGCTTGGTCTTGCCTTGGTCAATAACTTAGTGTAATAATGCTAGTTAAGTCTCTAGGCAGACTAGGCTAGATCGAGTTGTTTGTTGTTGGTAGCTAGGCATTGCTAGCGTCTGCTATTGTTTTAAGATATTTTATTGTTAGTTGAACAATTATGTCAATGTCCATCTGTCAGAGATTAGTTTCTTTGCTCGTTGATAGATATTATTATTATATCCTCATTTTTTTCATGTGACATGTGCATTTTAGATTGTTGGGCAACAATAACGCAAGAGCAAGAAACTAGAGTAGGAAATGTACCTCGTAGAAATACTGCAGCCAATTTATAGATGCAGGTAGAATAATCTGCGCATGGTACGTACCAGACAACAGTCTCCAAGATAGTTTATATATGCCCATGAAGCATCCCTTCTAGACCCGTGAAAAACAAAATGTTCATTTCTCTTCTCCTCTCTTCTGTACTAGCACAGGTTATTTCACCGAGTGAATATGTGCATGAGAACATTCATATGAAAAATTACAAAGATCAGGCTGCTAGAAAGCCATTAGACTGGATGGAAAAGAAAGCTTCACATAAGAGACAACCAGAGTATACAATGAACAAGAACACTTGTTTCAGAACATTACCATCTACATAGATGCTCACTGCTCCATCTCGTTTCAAAAGAACTACAACAACAGGAGCCTAGAGCATGCGACTGACAAGTAATTAACGTTTGTTCATATGCACTGTCAGCAACGTAACTAAATCTCTAAGAATAATGTCATCAGCTCAATCTCCCAAGTGAACTATTGACCTAAATCAGCTTCATAAACTACAACCAACAACTACTCATCAAGGTCCATCGAGTTGTAATAAAGCCCTCTACTCTTATTTATGTTTCAAACATTGTCTTTCAATATATTACACTTGTTATGTCAACATTTGTGTGAAAAATGAATCCTAACACACATATGCTATGCATTCGGTTTTGCCCCTAAAACCGAGTGTGACAAGGTCGAGATGAGATTTTACTCGTCCGTTTTCAACCCTAGCCCATGTCACTCTAATAGAGGAAAGTGGTGAAAACGAACTACATTGTAGCATTTTAGTCCAAAATATATCAATGACTCTTTATTCATTGTAGCCCAGGTCATTCCATGAGAGAGAAAGGAAGAGGTGAAAATATGCCAATGAATGACAATATAATGCAATTTCGTTAAAAATTTAAGCCAACTGAACAACACTGCAATATTTTAAATTGAAGTCCAATTGATGATTGTGCAGAACAACAGATAATATTACACTAAAATAAAGTTGGGCTAGTAGAAACAGAAGAGGATAAATGCGAGGTACACAGTCAAAGCATGCATACAGGGAGAGCAAAAATATGATACATGTTTTGACTAGTTGCATGCATCTAGTGAAAGACACTGGATTTAAGCGAGGAGATACTACGCATGCATGTGGCTAGCCATAGCATGAGTGGATTTTTTGGTGCTTCGGTGGGATAAACGAAACGGTAATAACTAATTACCACCGGTGCATGTATAGGAATTCGTCCTCTCATTCGTCGTTATCCTAGAGAAAGAAGCAGTCGTTGATCCCATTTCCCTCTCATGATCAGTAGGGCATGTCCAGCTATAAATATGCGATCTCATTTGCACCTTCTTTGTAGTTGTGACAGTTTCTCATATATCGCTGTAACACTTCAAAATCTTATTCTGGGTAAATTATAAAAACTCATTTCATGATTTAAATAAATGTGTTTTCAAATATAGATTAACTAAAAGATTCTTAGGTGAACTATCATTTGTGTTAAAGATCTATTCTTTAAAAAAGAATTAAGTTATACTATCTCTTAATCTAGATATGTAAAAATTGTAGATTTATTTTATTGTACTTCTAAAATGTGGCTATGTGTTTAAATTATTTTCTTTAATAATTACTATGACAAAACATCTAACATGAATTATTTCTACTGAGTTTCATTTGCTTAAATGAATAGATTAATTAATAAAAAATGTTCTGCATTCATGTCGAGTTTTTGTTTGTTGCAATTTATACTTGAATTAAATTTTTTTAACTTATCTCTACATTAGACTGAAATTTTAAATTTAAAATAAAAAGCAGAAAGCATAGAATCCCCTTGCATAATCATAAATGTGTTCTTGTTATAAGTGTCTTGACTATGTTGTAAAATTCATATCTACTTAGTGTACAAGTTGTGACCTATCCAAAGGATAACTTTCTGCCTCCTCGGATTACAAGTCTTTATCTTTATATAGGCACTATCACCTAGAAGCAAGTATGGATGGCTATTTAGGTAAAGTCGAGACAAATTAGGATATCACAATAAGATATTTAAGAAAATACTCCTTTCAACTCGCGTGTAACACCCAAAAATATAATTTAAAACTTAAATAGAAATATATTCTAAAATTTATTTAAATTGGAGGTCCAATATGATTACTACAAATTGACAACAATATTATTAGAATAAAATAGACAAGTTAGAGTTCCAAACGGATAGGATAGGATTCTAACAAATAAGTACAATATTAGATCCGTCACGTAATCGCCCACTTCCTGCCTATATAAATACGTCTCATCATACCACCTCAAGCCATCAACCATAGAATCATCTCCTTTATAGCCTCGCAGCAGTGTCACCGTCATCCAAGCCACATCAGTCCGCCGCCAGCTAAGCTTGCAGCCATAAACCACCATAACCATCTCGTTGAAGTTCGAGTTTCTCCCTAACTCTAGCGACAACTCCGACGCGAATTTTTTATCCATCCGTTCAACTTTCGGAGCAACCCAGAACATCGCCATGACCAACTTGACAAGAGCTTCGTCACCACGTTTTCGGTTCGTCGACCAGATCTTGGGTTCATCGTCAATCTGCGAAAAAACCGAGAAGTCCAGCAGCATCGCAAGAACGAAGTGCAGGTTAAGAGTCTTTCCCGCGTGATAGGTTTGGCACTTCCCACATGATAGATAATCACCACCACATACCCTTTTACATGCAAGGCTGTCATGCAACATGAATTTAACAGTAGGTACAATCATGATAAGTTGGCAACAGTTGGGTCATGTATTTATAAACAAACATTTACCATCTTTAATAAATCGATCTAACCAATCAGAACGCGGTATCTTACCTATTTCTGTGCAGCCCCACTTATTCATTAAAAATACGATATCTTGTAGGTCAAATAATTTTTTTAATTGGTTCAAATTATGTTAGGTTCATATTAATTTTGCGTATGTAGTAATAACATTGTTTTAATTAAGCCACATGATTTAAATAATTAGTCAATTGAATACTTGTTTAATTAATGTTAATTAGCTAGATGATCTAGTTGATCTAATTTATAGTTCTAACCTATGCATTTTATAAATAATTGTTAAAATGATTAATGCCAACTCAAATATTTTGATTTAGTACCATCTAAATTTAAATGCAACATCTATTAGATTTATTGCGCCTAAAAATATTGTTTTACCCATAACTTCTTTGTTTTAACTTTGATTTTAATGGTTCTCGAATCTATGATCTTGTAGCGACACACTGAAAATTATTGTGTGTTTTGTTTACATCTTCGGTGTCATGTTACCATATCCATTATTTGCTTGTTTATATGTATTGCTACGCATAGAAGCGATGTGACGAGAAAACTAAAGCCCAACTTTTGGGACATGATATGGACTAAAAGGTTATCGCAAGTATAAGGCAAGTTGTGCCCTTGATCACTTTCTTTACCTAATAATGATTATGTTAATCACCGTGGCACTGTTAGGTTAAGCTGATGAGACCTAATAGGTAATGTTGGGGGCCTTCGGCTTCCGAAGGTCCTCAAAAACATGATTTGACAATGTCTTCCAAGTGAAATATGTAAACAGGTATCTTCAAAATCGGGTTATGAATATACAAGAGTACGGTCAGGACGAAGCTTGAGTGAGACGGAAGACGATTATGACGAAGAATAAGATGATCACGAAGCTATGCGCAGAAAAGCTTCGGCATGACAACAGAAAAGGGGAACCGACTTAAAGATGAAAAGGCAAATTAGACCCCGAAGAATTACTATAGAGTTATTGATAAATGTAAAGGGCATTAATGTAATTCTACGAGGGCTGCGTCCCTTGCCTATAAATAGATGAACAGTACTCCCGTACTGTTCACGCTAACTTGGCATTACTCGCATCACGCCTGTACCTTTACTTTCCGTTAATCCGAAGGTACATTTATAATTTGTTATTATAAATTTGATAATGAAAAATAAAAATAAATGGATGATAATATCTGTATTATTATTTGTATTTCATATACGAATTCTTCTTTATCATCTATCGAGCTTACGAAGGTTTTTTCCTTCATAACCTTCGTCCGGAATTCATTATATCCGAAGGGACATAATGACTTGAAAGGCGAAGGACTTTAACATTTAACACTTTTTATGTTGCCTTGTTCTTAACTCTTAGCATTTGGGAACAAGTCCCCAACATTGGCGCCCACCTCCGGTGAACTCACTTCCATTTTTTGAGTTTTGAACACCTTCGGCAAGCATCACCTTCGTCATGCCGCCGAAGAAAGCTTCAGCAACAAGGGCTGCCACTCTGCAGCCGCTGGACCCCAATCAGGATGTCCTTTCTCTTAGGGAGGCCCGAAGCCAAAAGAGGAAGGCCACCAGCCCAACGCCTCCGGAGGACGACTTGGATCAAGAAATCCAAAACTTGGAGATGCTCCATCAACAGGTCCAACGGAAGAAGGAAAAGATGGCTCGTCTAGCTGACCTGCAAAGGCAGATAGACGAAGCCTCTGAAGAAGTTCGTCATCTTGCTCAAGATGACCAGAACCGAAGGCCTCCGCACAGAAAGCTTCATCAGGAGGGCTTCAACAACGAGGACGACTGGTATGAAGATTTCCATCATGGAAATTTTTCTTTTGATGATACTTCTCCTCTGTCAACAGAACTGCAGGCTACACCTTGGCCCCAGTCTTACAAGCCACCCCAGCTCCCCATGTATGATGGTCATTCAGACCCGAAGCAATTCTTGATGAGTTATGAAGCAACCATATCTTCATATGGTGGCAATACTGCAGTCATGGCAAAGTCTTTTGTCATGGCTGTCAAGAGTGTTGCACAAACCTGATACTCCTCTCTTCGGCCAGGAACAATCACCTCATGACAAAAGCTGAAGGACATGCTGATAACCAGCTTCCAAGGGTTTCAAACGAAGCCGGTCACCGCTCAAGCTTTATTCCAGTGCACCCAGGACCACGAAGAATATCTTCAGTCGTATGTCCGAAGGTTCCTGCGTCTGAGGGCACATGCATCAATAGTGCCCAATGAAATTGTCATTGAGGCCATGATTAAGGGGCTTCGGCCGGGACCTTCAGCTCAATACTTTGCCAGGAAGCCTCCTCAGACTTTGGAAAAGCTGCTCCAGAAGAAGGACGAGTATATTCGAGCTGACAATGACTTCCGCCAAAGAAGGGAGGAAGCATACAGGTTCTCTGAAATGACCAGGGGCTTCGGATGAAGATTCCATCCGAGGCATGTCAGGTCAATTCACAACTCTACTCAGAGTGATGATAGAGGGAGTCAACAGCAAAGGCCACAGCACTCCTCGCAAGCTTTGGGGCAGCAGCAAAGCTCTTTCCAGCCGCTAGCTCCAAGGGGCAGAGGCGCTAGGGGCTTCGGAGGAAGATTTGGGGATCATCCAAGGAAAATTTATTGTCTATTCTGTGGTGAGGACAAGGGCCATACCACCAGGATGTGCCATGTTACCATCCAGAAGCAAAAGGAGATAGCAGAAGCTGCAGCACAACAGAGTCAGCTGAAGCAAGTCATGCATACTGCTTCGTATCATTTGCCTTACATTCCAGAATATGTAGGCAACCACCCTGCAGCTTCTGTTGCTTCGGCAAGCCAACCCCAAGCATCTTGGCAACCACCTCCACCACCAACGCAACGAGGCCAGCAGCCAGAGGGGAGTCAGCACACTCACCTCCAATGGTACTTCAGAGAAGAGTCCGAAGCTCGCACAGTCAATAGCACTGTGCCAGAGTCGAAGCATATTTACTGACAAATATCCTACCACGACAGCAGTTTTTCGCATTCAGTATTATTTTCTTTCTAATAAGGAACACTTATGAGAAGCTTAAGTACTTTTTGTCGTTTTTAATCTCTTGTAACAGCTTTTCTTTTTACCATAATGAAAATATATCTTCTCCATAGGCTTAAATTGCTGAAGCTTAAGATTTTATGGTGGCAAGGAGGACCTTCAAATTATCAAAAATTTATTCTAAAGAAACGCAGTGTAAATTCTTCAACGCAACAAAAAGTCGTTCCTAAGGGAGCGCAGTGTAAGTTTTTTGCTCAAAAGTCATTCCGAAGGGAATGCAGAGCTTACAGCGAAAAATAAACGCTGATTCAGCTGAAAGTAAAAGGCGAAGAAGCTCCTAAGGGAGTCTTACAGCGAAAAATAAATGCTGATTCCGCTGAAAGTAAAAGGCGAAGAAGCTCCTAAGGGAGGCTTACAACGAAAAATAAACGCTGATTCCGCTGAAGTAAAAGGCGAAGAAGCTCCTAAGGGAGGCTTACAGCGAAAAATAAACGCTGATTCCGCTGAAGTAAAAGGCGAAGAAGCTCCTAAGGGAGGCTTGCGGTGAAAAAATATTCGGCAAATATCATTTTTCATAACATCACATCATTACATCATTTGCATAGCATAACATCATACATCATATTGCATCAACAACGCAAGAAGGGGGTCTTGATATTGATATTCGAAGATTGTTTTGAAAGAAATAGTGACAAGGCACAAAAATAGCTATTGAAGAGTTACACCTTCGTCAAACTCTAAAATGGAAAGATCTATTGATTATTGATTTTACGAGGATTGGTTATTGATTTTATGAGAACACGGATATTATTTACGAAGCATGAAAAGAAGGGAAGGTGTTTTTTTGCCGAAGGCTCAAAAATGGTATGTATATGATGTTTCATGCATCGTAAAGAATAGAACTATAAACAGCTAATATATTACATTCAAAGTTACAAAATATTACACACAACAAATGTTACATTCTAAATGTTTTTTACAATAACAGCTAATCTTCCCTTAGAACTATCTCTGCAGCTTCGCTTAGTAGTTGATCAACAACTTTATCCATGATGGCTTCGGCCATTTTCCTAATTTCGTCGTCCCCCTTCGCGTGGGGGTCCGCAGATGGCTCGGCAGGTTCTGAGGGAGGAGAAGATACGGCTATATTACTATTACAAACTATGAATATTACAAACCGTGAACAAGTTCGAAATCAAAAAATTACAACAAAGAGTCAAAAACCACTAGTCAATACCTATTTGCCCTTCAGGCTCTGCACTTTTCTCAGCGGCCTCTGCTACTTTTCTATCATCATGAATGCCTTTTTCGCTTTTTCGAATAATTTCTTGGGCCATTTCCCGGCCACCATTGTCCCAGATGTCGGTGAAAAATTTGCCACCAACCAGGCTTGCTTCGGCCGAGGGGTCTTTTGTATCTTCGAAGGATAAGGCGGCTTCGGATTGTGCCAAAAATTTCACATGCTCACAGCCTTTCCTCTCCAAAATGGCAGCAATCCCCCTGGCACCTGAGAAGGCGCATATGTCTCCGCGACTATTCAAAATTTCTTCAAAGGCCTCAGCTTCGTGGCTGATCCATTCGATTGGGCCTTCGGGGTTACCCCTTAGGAAGTTCTCTTCGCTTGAAAAAGCGCCAACGCTGGCGAAGCTGGTTTTTACTTTTTTAACACATTCCATAGATTTTTCATAGCATCTTTTCTTAGATGCGCGAAGCTCTTCAACATTTTTCTCCAAATGATTTGCCCATTGTTCACTGATTTCTCGTTTTGCTTCTTCAAGTGTGCGCTCCTCTTTAGCTCTGGCTAGTTGTTTTCGAAGATCTTCAATTTCACGCTTCTGAGCCTCAGCTTGAGCATTAAAAGTAGCTTTGTCTTCTTTTATTCTATTTATCAATGAATATAATATTTTATCTTTTTCGAGACCTTCGTTCCTTAGTTCAATAACTTCGGAACGAAGGTTGCTCAGGGCCATAACACACCCTTCGTCTTCAGCATCTTTCTGAGCCCTGAGGGCATTGCTAAGTATAAGACCCTACAAAAAGTTTGGTTTCAATAAGTTAAATAAACAGAAAATTTTGATTTCAAGAAATAATACAAAAATCTCATTTTCGCACCTTTAAGCTATTGTACGCCAAGCTATCGGTTAGCTCGTCTTTTGATAACACCGAGAGCCCGTTTTCTAGTGTTGGGAATCCGAAGCTCTTGCTCATCTCCCGACAGACATAAATTTCCTTGTTGTCAGGGAGACAATACAGGAAGTCTTCTTCTCCACTGTCGTTGAATATCAACGCCCCCTTTGGATATTTCAGTTTTTGGGCGTAAAACTGGGCTTCTTGCTTTTCTTTTTCATTCAGATTTTCCCCCGAAGCATGCCGTAAAATATAATCGAAGGCTTTGGAGGATGCTTCGGGGGCAGCA
Organism: Zea mays; assembly: GCF_902167145.1. Classification (NCBI taxonomy): domain Eukaryota; kingdom Viridiplantae; phylum Streptophyta; class Magnoliopsida; order Poales; family Poaceae; genus Zea; species Zea mays. Next base: position 110,190,486 of record NC_050097.1, on the reverse strand, counting down.
GTGCTAGTTTCTTCATCCAAAATTGGCTCTGCTATTTTTGTTTCTTCGGCTTCCAAGGATTTCACCTTGGTGGGCTCTGAAGGCCCAGCTTCAGTTTCAGATTGTTGCTTTGAAGCTTCGGCGACAAAAGCTTCAGTGTGCACTTTGGAAGTTTCAACAATTTTCTTCGGAGTCGTGCTTGAAGACTTAATTGTCTCCAAAACATCCAGCACATTAACCATCCTTTTTCTTTTGGGGGTCACTGCTGGACCCTTTTGGCTTTTTGCTGCCTCAATTTTTGCTGAAGGACTTAAAACTTCTGATGTCTTTGTTTCTTCAGCCCTCAGTTCTTCTATTTTTTCCGTCACTGGCACTTCGGCCAGCTCTTCAACATGTGGCAGGGGAGTTGGCTCTTTAGCTTCGGTGGCCGAAGAGGTCTCACCGACAAACTCAGGCACTGTGGCCAGTTCAATATAATGTGGCCGGTGTGTGAGAACCTTTACCCTTTTCCTCTTCGGCGCCGGCTCGCTAGGAGCGGCCGAAGCAGCTTCCTTCGCAGAAGATGTATCCTTTCTTTTTTGACCCCGTGTTGGATAACGGTAGTCAGGGTAGACAAACCCAATTGCATCAAACACTCGGTTGAGTCTCTTCTTCTTTCGGCCTCCGAAGGCCGCTGATAGTGCAGTGTCTTCGGCCTTCGAGTATAATCCAAGCAATTCATCACTTATGGCCTCAATACTTTTTAGCCAGTCGTCATCTGGCTCGACGAATTTATCTCCATATTGGAATGTGTATTTTAGGCTAACTAATCCACCTTCGTCAGTTTCTCTAACGGTCTCCTTCGACATTTCCCACTTTTCTACAAGTGGCCATATTCTGAAGGCAATGTGTTCTTGGACCAAATCCCTTGTCCCAATAAAAGAGAAAACCACACCGAAGGCTCTCTGGCATTCTTTGGCTGCTTCATTCATTTCCACCTTCGGCCTCCGAAGGCCGAAGCGTTGCCAGATAGGGCGCATAATGATATCTTTAATATCTTCCCATGTTTTCAAGTCATTCTTCACATAAAACCATTCCATCATCCAGTCGTCGGGCCACCTCTTTCGAAAGGTTGGCACGGGACAGCTTGACCCAGACAGGGCGCCGAAGCTGTAGCAGCCAAAATTGTTGTGATACTGCTCTTTACCCCAGGGTTTTGTCTCATACAATAGCTCATGTATGTTGCAAAAACTTTTTGCATTTGGTTCTAAACCTTGGCTCCTCATGGCCCAGACGAAGATGCCCATTCTTATGATTGCTTCGGGAGAAAGTTGATGAAAGTAGATTTCAAATATCTTCAGCACTTCCATGACAAAATTGCTCAAGGGAAACCGCAGTCCTGCCTTTAAGAAGCTTCGGAAGATTATGACTTCATTCTCTTCGGGAGTAGGCATAGTCTTCTCCCCGTCATATGCCCTCACAATAGACATGTCTCGAAAATATCTTCCCCTCATGTTATCAAGATGACTCTGTTTAATGCTCGATTTTCCGAAGGCTGTGTGACTTGGTCGCCACGGTCGATCTTCGGAGTCTTCACCCCCACTTTCTACATCATAGCTATCACTGTCACTAGTGTCTTCAGATAAGCCCTCCAAGGTCTCCCTAGTGATCTTCTCTGTATTGTTCTTTGCTATTGACTGAAGAAAGCCGAGATGCATCTCCTCAGAAAGGCTCAGCTTTGATTCAGCAACGGCTTTCTTATCTTCAGACATCATTGCAAACACTGAGAAAGTGCTCCCAAATCCGAAGCTTAAAAATCTAAAAAGCCAAGCAAGCGTTGTTGCGCACAGGCTAAAAGTCGAGTGAGCAAGAGCAGATGGCAAGAAAGCGTGCCAAATAAACTCGTGGTGAGCTCTTATTTATATACCTAGTGCGCTGAAAACTGGAGGGTCCCGCTTGTCAATGACTTTTGCTATTCTAGCAAAGGGAAGGTGTTTTTTCGGACCTTCGTCTTAAAGCCTTCGTCCATGTCGTAATATGAATTTATCATTCCAGCAAATTAATATTGCGAGGGGCTACTGTTGGGGGCCTTCGGCTTCCGAAGGTCCTCAAAAACATGATTTGACAATGTCTTCCAAGTGAAATATGTAAACAGGTATCTTCAAAATCGGGTTATGAATATACAAGAGTACGGTCAGGACGAAGCTTGAGTGAGACGGAAGGCGATTATGACGAAGAATAAGATGATCACGAAGCTATGCGCAGAAAAGCTTCGGCATGACAACAGAAAAGGGGAACCGACTTAAAGATGAAAAGGCAAATTAGACCCCGAAGAATTACTATAGAGTTATTGATAAATATAAAGGGCATTAATGTAATTCTACGAGGGCTGTGTCCCTTGCCTATAAATAGATGAACAGTACTCCCGTACTGTTCACGCTGACTTGGCATTCGCTTTTCGCATCACGCCTGTACCTTTACTTTCCGTCAATCCGAAGGTACATTTATAATTTGTTATTATGAATTTGATAATGAAAAATAAAAAAAATGGATGATAATATCTGTATTATTATTTGTATTTCATATATGAATTCTTCTTTATCATCTATCGAGCTTACGAAGGTTTTTTCCTTCATAACCTTCATCCGGAATTCATTATATCCAAAGGGACATAATGACTTGAAAGACGAAGGACTTTAACATTTAACACTTTTTATGTTGCCTTGTTCTTAACTCTTATCATTTGGGAACAAGTCCCCAACAGGTAACCTAGTTTTGTTTACCCTACACCTTGCAAACAAATGAACTATTGGGTAGTTTTGCTATTGCTCTACCTAGTTTTGGGATAATATTATATATGAATTATAATCATGCTCTATTATTACTCTTGGATTATTTATTGTTCATGGTAGGATTATTTTGTTAATTGGAACATGGAGAACCACCCGAGAAAACAATGCTACCACAAGGGTTCAATGGGACGCCCTTGGCTAAGTAATTAGAAAAGCTAGGGAGACATTACCTTTCCCGAAAGGGGCAAGCGGGGAGTGCGTCGCTGCAGAGTATAGGGAGGTTCTTGGGTTGAACTGTCTGTAATAGATTTTCGGACGAGGGATTCTGATGCTTCCTTCTTCCTAAAACCATAGCGGGTTTTCTCAAACTAGTGGAACTTTCGAAAGGCCTCGTAGTGCTGCCATGCCTCGCCTCCTCGGTAGAGGTGCATGGGATTCATGAGCCCATGGCAGATGGGTATTGTCACACCCAGTTTTGGAAGGCAAACTGAATGCGAATCATGTACGTGCTAGGATCAGAAACTCACGTACACAGTGATTACATAGTTGGACATCATCACACATTGCTCAAAATAATAGCGGAAAAGGTACTTTATTACATCAAGATTTCCAAGACATCTACAGAGTAATTAACTTAACATAGTCATAAATGTAGTCAAAGTGCGGAATACGAAACATAGAAGATAAGGCCTTCACAGGCAGCTGACTGGGTTTTGCCACTAAACGCGACTAGAACTCGTCGTAGTCCTGAAACTCCTCAAAGTCCTCCATGTTGCCTACATCTCCTCTTGAGCACTGATTACAGTGGGGACAACCTGGGGTTGGGTGGTTTTTAAAGCAAAGGTGAGTACACATCAACGTATTCAGCAAATGTCCCGTTTGGCTAAAGTGGACTAGTTGTATGTGGAGTTAAGGTTAAAGCAGTTGCTTTTAGTTGGCCAAATATTTATTACTAGTAGTAAGCCAAGTTTTAGTAATAAACCCATTTATTACCCAAAAGTACTCCCTCCAAGAGAAAATTCCAGAGACCATAGTTATGATCATCACCATTAATCATCATCATAAAGTAACTAGAGTTATTCTAATCAAAGATGATCCCAAGGCTGCTCTTGACCATGAGCACGACTGATATACCAGTTTCTAACACTCTGCAGAGGTTGCAGACTTTACCCACGAGTCGTGATCCCTTTCCAGCCTAGGTTTGCAAGACCCAATCTTCACTACCAAGGTGAATGGCTAGTGATACACTATGTAGCCTTTACAAAGATTCCACAGAGGTCATACCCGCCTGTTAGGAAGGGTGACTAACAAAACCAAATCAAAAGAACCTCGGCAACCAGCCTCGGCAGAGCAAGTACTGTGCCCGGACCCCATTGATGGCCCTATGGCGAAGCCGACTACACCTCAAGTTCCTCTAATTAATCAGCTAAGGGCGTCCCATTCCACCCTCATGGTTTTACTGTTATCCCGGGTGGCCTCTCAACGAACAGGTCCTTACGGAGAGGTACTCAGGAAACAGCCTGAGTCCCTAAAGTGTCACTGTTTATCATCATAACCAAGATAACATCATCGTATCCTAAATATTCTCATCATGTTCATTGATTGAAGTAAAGCAATAGCATGAAACTAACCATAATAACCCAAAAAGGTAAACAAGGACAAGGTAAATACAGACTGGTCAATCCTTAGGTTTCAATTAAGTAATGCGGGATAGTGAATTATAAATTAAGTACAACATAATGGATCAGAGGACACTTGCCTTCATCTGGTTGCTGCTCAGGGAAGTCTCTGGCAACACACTCAGGAACCATGGACTTCTTGTTGTCTACGCAAAGCGATCATGCATTCAACACATTTGGTAAATGACTAGGAAAATAGCACACCAAACATGCACAATTAAGTGAATACAAGCTCAAAGGAAAAGTAAAACACAAGAGTGAAATCTAGGTTCTTGGCTGGACTAATACACCTAGAGGTGTGTGGTTCTCTAAGTACTGCCTATCTCTGGGATCACATAACTTAACTTCATTTATCTTAATGAATTACTAAAATTATACCAGGGATGGGTTCATACCTTACATGAGATTACTTTAACAAAGTTAATCACCTAATTACCATTAGGGTTTTCCTTCTATTTCCTTTTAAATAATGAACCATTACTTTAAATGCACCTATATCCTAGACATAAAATTAAGACATGCGGACAGTGAAAGACTATAAGTTAAACATGTAGATAATAATTTTATGAACATTTTGCAATTTGAACCACCCAATTTGGAGTTCATATGCTAAATATATGAAATAAACAAGTTTTGGAATTCAAAATACAAACTAGGCCTATTTCTGTGATAAACTTAAAGGTCAGGGGCTTTTATGCAAAAACTAAGGGCCTACACGTGAAAACATGGGATGCCGGGTTGATTTCTGAAAAGGCGAGGGTCTCTTTAACAAAACAAACATGCGAAGGGGTACGAGGAATTTTGAGTTGTTCAATCGCAGATCTATGGCCGAGATCAAATCTGAGCGCGAGCATGCGCACGGATGCGTGGAAGAGTGCTGACAGGCGGGCCAGGGTTGCCAGCGACTAGGGAGGGAAGATAGGCTGACCAGTCGGGCCCAATGCCAAGGGGCGTAGGCAACTGACGGGTGGGACCATGGGCAGGGCGCGCTCACGCAAAGCGGTATCCGTAGATCCGGACCGCTGGATCAGAGATGGGCAGTTAGGATCTAGCGCGCAAGGGTGAACAGCATGGTGACCGGCGTTGCTCCATCCGCGGCGGCGAAGTCACTAGAGATGGGGCGGATGCGACCTCCGGGGGGTTTGGGGTTGCCGGTGCTGGCTGGAATTGGTGAAGAAGGTCCGACGAACTCGCTGGCAGGACTCCAGTTACGAGAACGGGACCGGAGGTGGGAGAACGACGGAGGGAGGACCTTAGGCAGGTCGGGTAACATCGACGAGGAATCCTGGCCGCGGGGAAGGGGAATCGGGCACGCTAAGGCCAGGGCTAGCTCCAGCGAGGGAAGTAGACACTATGGACCAAAGCAAGGGCTCGAGACAGGGCTAAATCGACTAGACGCCGCATGGGCAAGGCGAACTAGCGCATCCGAACTCCGGCGAGGCTGAATTAGCTTAGGTAGGGCGGAATTAAGAGAAACCAAGCACGGGAGCGAGTTTCTCACCTCGGGACAGTGCTCGGTACGGCTCGGTGTGGCTTCTGGCTGGCTGGACGGCTGGCACGGCGAGCGCGGATCTCCAGCGAGCATGGGCGTCAGTGGTAGAGCGCGAGAGAGTGTGAGAGTGGGCGAAATGAGGCAGGGGAGAGAGAGCGGGTGCGGGCGGGGCTCAAAAGGAGCAGGGGCGAGTGGGCAGGCGACGTGACCGGGCCTCTCAGCGTGCGTCTGCACTGGTCTACAGCGGTTGAGGAGAAGACGAGACTGACAGGGCGGGTCCACGCCGCAGAGGCATGGGCACGCGGAGGAAGGCAACTGGCGTTGACGAGGCGGGCCCGCAGCGTAGAGGGAGAGTGTCACCCGGTTCTGGGGGCAAAACCGAATGCATAGCATATGTGTGCTAGGATCCATTTTCCACACATATGTTGACGTGACAAGTGTAATATATCAAAATACAATGCAATAAAGGCGTAAAGAGAGTAGAGTACTTTATTACATCATCTGAATTATTGTATCTTTAACAAGTATCAACATCAAAGTAGGGCGAAATTAAATATGGGTAATCTCCCACACGAAGATGACCGGCGCATCGTTAGACTCAGTATTCATCGAAATATCCATCAATGTCTTCTTCATCACCCTATGATCAAAATATTAGCAAGGGTGAGCTCACTTATGGTCGGGGCTCAGCAAGTGGGGGAAAATCAATGCAAGTTTAACAAGGTGAGGCTAAGGTTAAGCAGTAAGCATTTTAGTTGGTCAATATTTTATTAGCAACACATGTCTTACTAATAAGTGTATATCCCAAGTATCCCATTTAAACAAAGGTATAGGAGTATATCAAAAACACTTAAGTGAAACCACTTAAGCAAACCATTGGCAGATCATCAGATCTCGATTTATTGTACATCTTTAACTTCAATTATCATGTGAGGGTCCAGGTTGCTCTTAACCGTGAGCACGACTGACATATCGGTTTTACACTCTGCAGAGGAGGTACAACTTTACCCACAAGCCATGTATCCCATCTAGCCTGGGTTGATTAGACCCATAAACACTACCAAGGTGAATGGCTAGGGATCCATTATGAGGCTTTCACAAAATACACTTAATACAAAGCAACCCGCTAAGGTTTCTAAGTCAGTGTGGAGGCCCTCTTGCGAGGTACCTTAGACAAGAATACACCCCCGTGTTAACATGAGCTGCCACCACTACCGCTCCCCCTCTTGCCCATATTTCAGGTAAGGTTGCTAGGTACTAAGCATATAAAGCTAATTACCAAAGCCAGAGCCATGATAGCACTCGTGGTTGCACTGTTATCCTGGGTGGTCACTCCATGTTCCAATTAATATGAAACAATCTTGTTTAACCATCGGGTTAACACCATGTTGGGGGCTTGTTCTCAAATGCTATGAATTAAGAACAAGGCAACATAAAATGTTAAATGTTAATGCCCTTCGTCCGCTAAAGCATTATTTCCTTGCGGATTTAATGAATTCCGGACGAAGGTTAAAAACGGCACAATTACGAAGGTTGAATCTTCGTAATTGAACTTTCAGAGATTATATAAAACAATGCGAGATATGAAGTATTAAAGACAATTAAATTATAAATGAACAATATCATTTTCCTATTATATAAACTTGATGTATTCAAATATTAAATACATTTATACCTTTGCCTTGGCAAAGAATGATTTCCGAATGATGCGATCGCAATTACCGGAATGCGTGAACAGTAAAGGAATACTATTCACTATTTATAGACACGGGACACAGCCTGTGAGGAATTACAATTATGCCCCTCATAAGGGATTACAACAGCGACTCAAACATTTATGGACTAAAAGGTCATTCTTTTTTTATGTCGGTTTGTAACTCCGAAGCTTCATGAAGAGGAACCTTCGATCATCACATGTGGACAGCTTCAGCCGAAGCTGTTTCTTCCTACCAAACCTTCGGCGACGAAGCATAGTCCCAACAGTAGCCCCTTCGCGGTGCTAGATCGTTTTTCGTAACGAGCTTGATCCGTGAAAAAAGTATCTTAGGCTTCGAGAAGCCGAAGGTCCAAAAAACACCTTCCCTGAGCTCGTTGTCGAGAAACGATTCAGTTTCCGAGCGCGTAACGGTCCCACCTTGAAGAGTTACTATTTGGTCTCTGCGGTCCACCGCGCAGCGGGAGCAAGCAGCTGTTCGCCTGGTGCAAAAAACCTGGCGATTCACCTTCTTACCTGCATCACTATATGTCGGCGTTTTGAGACCGAGGGGTCCCTAAGCCGACGAGTGAGTGTGCTGCGTGCCCCAGCCCAGATGGGTCGAGCGCGTGGGCGAGCGCGAAGGGGGGAGAGGCGAGGTGGCCGGAGACGGGCGTGAGAGAGGTGGAGATCCCGCGGCCTTCGTGTTCGTCCCGCGCCCAGGTCGGGTGCGCTTGCAGTAGGGGGGTTACAAGCGTCCACGCGGGTGAGGGAAGCGAGCGGCCCCAAGAGAGCGCCTGTCTCGTCCTCGGTCCCGCGCGGCCAACCTTCTCTAAGAAGGCCCTGGTCCTTCCTTTTATAGTCATAAGGAGAGGATCCAGGTGTACAATGGGGGGTATAGCAGAGTGCTACGTGTCTAGCGGAGAGAGAGCTAGCGCCCTAAGTACATGCCAATGTGGCAGCCGGAGAGGTCTTGGCACCTTGCTGGCGTAATGTCGTGGCTGTTGGAGGAGCAACGGAGCCTGGCGGAGGGACAGCTGTAGGAGCGGTCGAGTCCTTGCTGACGTCGCCTTGCTTCCGTAGGAGAGCTGAGAGCCGCCGTCGTCACAGAGCTTGTGGGGCGCCATCATTGTCCATCGGAGCTAGCCAGATGGGACGCCGGTCTTGTTCTCCATGACCCGAGTCGGCTCGGGGTAGGATGATGATGGCGCTTCCTGTTGACGTGGCGGGCCTGTGCCCTAGGTCGGGCGACGTGGGGGCTCCTCTGAAGCCGAGGTTGAGTCTGTCTTCCGTGGCCGAGGCCGAGCCCGAGCCCCCGGGTCAGGCGAGGCGGAGATCGTTCGGCCGAGGCCAGGGCGGAGTCCGAGCCCTGGGGTCGGGCGAGGCGGAGTTTCGTCGTCTTCTGGGGCTGAGCCCGAGTCCGAGCCCTGGGGTCGGGCGGAGCGGAGTCCGCCGTCTTCCGAGTCTTAGCCCGAGTCCGAGCCCTGGGGTCGGGCGGAGCGGAGTTCGCCGTCTTCCAGGTCTTAGCCCGAGTCCGAGCCCTGGGGTCGGGCGGAGCGGAGTTCGCCGTCTTCCGGGTCTTAGCCCGAGTCCGAGCCTTGGGGTCGGGCGGAGCGGAGTTTCCTATGGCGCCTTTGGCAAGGCCTGACTGCCTGTCAGACTCACTCTGTCGAGTGGCACTGCAGTCGGAGTGGCGCAGGCGGCGCTGTCCTTCTGTCAGACTGGTTAGTGGAGCGGTGGAGTGACGGCGGTCACTTCGGCTCTGCCGGGGCGCGCGTCAGGTTAGAGGTGTCAGGCCACCTTTGCGTTAAATGCTCCTGCAACTTGGTCAGTCAGTGCGGCGATTTAGTCAGGGTTGCTTCTTAGCGAAGCCAAGGCCTCGGGCGAGCCGGAGATGTGTCCGCCGTAAAAAAGGGGGGCCTCGGGCGGGACGGAAGTCCCACGAGGTCGGCTGCCCGAGTCCGAGGCTAGGCTCGGGTGAAGCGTGATCGAGTCACTCGTATGGACTGATCCCTGACTTAATCGCACCCATCAGGCCTCTGCAGCTTTATGCTGATGGGGGTTACCAGCTGAGAATTAGGCGTCTTGAGGGTACCCCTAATTATGGTCCCCGACAGTAGCCCCCGAGCCTCGAAGGGAGTGTTAGCACTCGCTTGGAGGCTTTCGTCGCACTTTTTTGCAAGGGGACCAGCCTTTCTCGGTTGCATTTTGTTCCGGTGGGTGCGCGCGAGCGCACCCGCCGGGTGTAGCCCTTGAGGCCTCGGAGGAGTGGTTTCACTCCTTCGAGGTCTTAATGCCTTGCGTAACGCTTCGGCTGGTCTGGTCGTTCCCTCATGCGAACTGGCCGTAGCCCGGGTGCACGGTCGGGGCCCAAGCTCTCGGGCTGGTATGCTGACGCTGTCAACGGTTCGGCCGGAGCCGGGTTTGCGAGAGCAGCCCCCGAGCCTCCGCACAGGGCGAGAGGACGATCAGGGACAGACTCGACTTTTTACATACGCCCCTACGTCGCCTTTCCGCAAGGAGGAGGGGGGAGTGCGCCATGTTACCCTCGATGGGCACCGAACATGGTGTCTCCGGTGAGCTGCAAGCGGGTAATCCGAGTGGACGTCCGTGCCCCGTTCGTTGGGGGTCGGCTAGGGGCCCAGAGGCACGCCCAAAAGTACCTGCGGGTGATCTGCCGGACCCGGTCCCCTGGCGACGGGGTCCGAGGGCTCGATGCCTCCCTCCGATGGGATTCCGTTACAAGATCGCTCCCGCTGGTCTCGGAAATGTCCTAGGGTACCTCGGGAGCGCAGCCCGAGCCTCGGTTATGTATCGAACGTACCCCTGGTCATCCCTCGCTCGGTGTCTGAGGCGACTGTGAACCCTTCGGGGGCCAACCTTCGAACCTCTAATCAGTAATGGGCGCGGAGCCCAAGTAGCCTGAGGCGGCCATGGAGCCCTTCGGGGGGCTGGCCTTCGAACCCCTGACCAGTAGTGGGTGTCGGGCCCACGCGATCTGAGGCGACTGTTGAACCCTTCGGAGGGCCAGTCTTCGAACCTCTGATCAGTAGGGGGGCTCGGAGCCCGGTTCCTTCGCGGAGAAGGATCCTTTTCGGGGTATCCCCCTTTCCCGGTCCCTGTCGCAAGAGATAGAGAAAGAGGAAAAAGGAAAAGGATACGAAATCGAACGACGTGGCGTACCTTTTTTGGCGCGGTTGTTACGGCGAAGGCGAAGCGTCGCCCGCTTCTCCTGCCAGAAGCGCCGCGTGTCCCACCGCGGAGTTAATGCGACGGGGCGAGTGGTTGGCGGGGCGACCGTTGCGTGTGCGCGAGCCGTTCGGGGAACGGATCACGGGCGCACCGTCATCACGCCGTGGGAGGAGGCTCTCCCGCTGTCCCCGGACGGGACGTGAGCCTGGCTGACGACGTGACTGCTGCTCCCGCCTGCCTGCCACTGTCATTACTGCCGGCCCACTTTCGGCCGCATTGACCGTCGCGCCAGGCTGGCGCCGCTGGGTCGTGCGCTGGTCGCCTCGAGTCGTGGCATAGGCTCCGCAACCGAAGAGGCGCGACAGGGGCACAAGTGGTGGCGTGGTTGCTTGCATGCAGCGACTGGCGCGCCGGTTGCGTGACGCGTGGGCCTGGGCCTCCAAGCTGGCGTGTCAGAAGTCGGTGAAGCGCGTCCACCTGGCGAGGTTGCATGCCGCCTGCATGGCTGCCCGCCCCTTCCGCCCGTTGGTCTGAGCAAAAGTGGGGGGTCGCTTGTAACCGCTGGGCGGTTGTGCGCACCACGCGCGGCGGTTTGGCTCCTTCTGCTCTGAGCCGGTTTGCATGACATGCGGGACCCAGCCCCCGAGTCGCAGGGGAGGGCCTTGGAGCGTGTTGGAGAAGACTCAGCCCGTGGCGTTTGGGGGCATACGTAGGGAGAGTTGCCTTTAAGAGGAGGGAGACTCCTTTCAGAAGGCAACCATGTCTTCTTCCTCCCTTATGCGTCGTGTCTTTCCATCTTCCAAGCCCCCGGATGGGGGGTATCCGCCGCCTTTCCACCTCCTCGTTGGAGGAACGCAACTCCATGGGAGTTGGTACCTCTCAGCCATCGTTCGGCTTCAAGGATTTTCATCAGCCGGCCCGGTCGCACCCCCACGTCGGCGGTCACCCAGGATGGTGACCACCAGTTCCTGGGTGGGGAAGAGCAAGCCGGGCTGCGATCTTGGTCCCACCCTCAGCTTCAAGGATGTTCATCATCCTCGCTGGGGTGGGGGCCAGGCTGAGCCGGCGCTCTACCTCCCATGCGGGCCTGCGGGTCACCCTCTCCCGCGGCGTTCGGGGGTGGAGGCGCTCACTGGCCCTGCGAGCGGCGCGGACTTAGACAACGTGGGGCTGATCGACGGCGGGCGTCGTCACCTCCAGCGTGTCGGAGTCGTCGGCCGAACTCCCGGCGGCCCCTCCTGCCGGAGGGCGGCTGCCGCGCCGTGTGCACGGGAGGACCACCCACGATACCGCGCGCTGCTAGGGCGGCGTTCGTGTTCTGGGGTGGCCCTGCTTTTGCACTGGGACGGCGCCCTCGCGCAGAGGCCGGTGCCCCACTCGTCTGGGAGGATTTGAGTGGGGATCTGCCGGGGGGCTGGTGTCCCCTGCCTTCGGCGCCGAGGCGGAGGCGGCTCGAGAAGTCCTCGTCGCCGAAGGGATCACTGCCACCATCCGCGCCCCGGGCCTCTGGTTCTTCGTACTTGTCCTCGCCCCTCGAGCGTCGGCGTGGGCGAGGGCAAGATTGCAGCAGCGCCCGCCCTGAGGCCCGCACTGCTGCGGCTCGGCGATCCGGAGCGGGGGTTGTTGTCGCCGTAGTCAGAACGGGCGGCGGCGAGCCGCTCGTCAGTCTTCTGTTGCTCCGCAGGCCTTCCCCCTCGGAGTGGGGTTGTTCGTACCTGCGGAGGGGGAACCGGAGTCCCGTTTGTAATGGCACTTCGAATGCCAGTGTTTTTTGTTCATTGTGGCTGTCGAGGCCTGAACATGTATGTAATTTTGGCACGGAGCCGTGTTTTTTCCTCATTTTCGAGCACTAAGTCTCGCCTGTTGATTATCTGAATCGCTTCACCAAGCATGAGTCGCCCCGTGTCAAGGTGACGAGTGAGGTATCCGTATCCCGGAGGCGTAGGAATCCCTCGGCTCGATCGGCCTTGTTGTCTGAGGCTCCTCTAGCTTAGTTAAAGAGACCCCTCGGCCGCTCTTCGATGAGCCGAGGCCAGGGGTAGCGATATCAGTACGAACAGAGGCAGAGTTGGCTCGAAAATGGGAACCTGGTTGGCCGGAGCCCAGCCGGGTTGTCCGTCAGCGGAGCTGGCGCCGGAGTCGATCAGCCGAGGCCTCGGGTCGGGCTGGCGCCCTTGGAAAATGGTTGGCCGAGGCCCCAGGGGTAACCAGCCGAGCCGCCTGCTCGGGCCGGATTCCCGGAGAAGTCCCTGACCGCGCCGCCGTCCGAGGCTGGGTCGGACCTTGCTGAAGACGTCGTCGATGCCGAGGGTGCTATGGCCCCCTTCAGCGTGAAGACCCGAGCCTGCAGGATCAGATTGTCTTGTAGCATGTGCCTTCTGCGGCCGCCGAGGCCAGAAAACACGCCCTCGCCGCGCTTGTAAAGCTGCGTCTTTTTTCCTCTTGTTTCGAGCATCTGGACTTTCCGTCGGTAACAGGGATGTTTGTGTGGGCGAGAGTTGCTTCTTGCGGAAGGTGATGAGTGAGGTATCCGTATCCCAGAGGCGTGGGAATCCCTCGGCTCGGTCGGCCTTGCCGCTTACACGTACTTTCGCCCGTCCATGAGGCCCTGTCCCCGACTTAGTCGAGAAAGCTCGAAGTACCGCTTTGGCAGAAGAGCTTCCGAACGTGAAAACTTGTTCGGTCCACGGGGTCGCTTTATCCGAACGCGAGTTACTTATCGCAGAAGGTGACGAGTGAGGTATCCGTATCCCGGAGGCGTAGGAGTCCCTCGGCTCGGTCAGCCTTGGCTGCTTACGTGTACTCCGTCGTTTCCAGGATCCGCTTTCCGAAGTAGTCAAGAAGCACGAAAGAAATTCTGCTAAAGAGAGATCTTTTTTTTTCGAGGAAAAATTCGACGCAGAGGGGGTCTCCCCCCTTTTAGCCCCCGAGGAAGGGTCGGGCTTTGCCAAGGCGAGGCCGACCCTTCCTTGATGACTAAACTTTGCGTGGGTGCGAGGTGTATGAATAACTTGAAAACATCTTAAGGGTAGAAGCGACGTAGCTGTTTGATGTTCCAAGCGTTGCCGTAGATCTCGCCTTGATTGTTGGCCAGCTTGTATGTTCCGGGCTTCAGCACTTTGGCGATGACGAATGGCCCCTCCCAGGGGGGCGTGAGCTTGTGCCTCCCTCGGGCGTCTTGCCGCAGCCGAAGCACCAGATCGCCCACATGGAGGTCTCGGGACCGGACCCCTCGGGCGTGGTAGCGTCGCAGGGACTGCTGGTACCGCGCCGAGTGTAGTAAGGCCCTGTCCCGAGCCTCTTCCAGCTGGTCCAGCGATTCTTCTCGGCTAGCTTGGTTGCTTTGATCGTTGTAGGCCCTCGTCCTCGGGGAGCCATATTCCAGGTCAGTGGGCAAGATGGCCTCGGCCCCATAGACCAGGAAGAACGGCGTGAAACCCGTGGCACGACTCGGCGTCGTCCTCAGGCTCCAGACCACCGAGGGGAGTTCCTTCATCCATCGCTTGCCGAACTTGTTGAGGCTGTTGTAGATCCGAGGCTTGAGCCCTTGTAGAATCATGCCGTTGGCACGCTCTACTTGCCCATTCGACATGGGATGAGCCACGGCGGCCCAGTCCACCCGGATGTGGTGATCCTCGCAAAAATCCAAGAATTTTTTGCCGGTGAACTGGGTACCGTTGTCGGTGATGATGGAGTTTGGGACCCCGAAGCGATGGATGATGTTGGTGAAGAACGCCACTGCCTGCTCGGACCTGATGCTGTTCAGGGGTCGGACCTCGATCCACTTGGAGAATTTGTCGATGGCGACCAGCAGGTGCGTGTAGCCCCCGGGCGCCTTCTGCAAGGGACCGACGAGGTCCAGACCCCATACAGCAAAGGGCCAGGTGATGGGTATCGTCTGCAGAGCCTGAGCAGGCAGGTGGGTCTGCTTCGCATAGAATTGGCACCCTTCGCAGGTGCGGACAATTCTAGTGGCGTCAGCCACCGCCGTCGGCCAGTAGAAGCCTTGCCGGAAAGCATTCCCGACAAGGGCTCGGGGTGCCGCGTGATGGCCGCAAGCCCTCGAGTGTATTTCTTGCAGTAGTTCCTGACCTTCGGCGATGGAGATGCACCGCTGGAGGATGCCCGAGGGGCTGCGGTGGTAGAGCTCCTCCTCATCGCCCAGCAAGACGAACGACTTGGCGCGTCGTGCTACCCGCCGAGCCTCGGCTTGGTCGAGGGGTAGCTCTCCTCGGCGGAGATATTGCAGGTACGGGGCTTGCCAATCTCGATCAGGCGTGGCCTCGCTCTGCCCCCCCTCGACGTCCAGTGCCTCGCCCTCGGGGGCCGAGGGTTCCTCGGGCCGAGCCGAAGGCGCCTCGGGCTGAGCCGAGGGTGCCTCGGGCTCGGGCGCGTCGTCGATCTTGACGGAGGGTTGATGCAGATCCCGGGAGAAGACGTCCGGGGGAACCGTTGTTCGCCCCGAGGCTATTTTAGCCTGCTCGTCCGCAGTCTCGTTGTAGCGCCGAGCGATGTGGTTGAGCTCGAGCCCGTAGAACTTGTCTTCCAGGCGTCGAACCTCATCGCAGTAGGCCTCCATCTTCGGGTCGCGGCAGTGGGAGTTCTTCATGACTTGGTCGAAGATGAGCTGCGAGTCACCGCGGGCGTCGAGGCGTCTGACCCCTAGCTCGATGGCGATCCGCAACCCGTTGACCAGAGCCTCGTACTTCAGCCACATTGTTGGACGCCGGGAAATGGAGGCGTAGCACGTAGTGTAGGTGCTTCCCGAGGGGCGAGATGAAGAGCAGGCCCGCGCCGGCTCCCGTCTTCATCAGCGACCCGTCGAAAAACATGGTCCAGAGCTCCGGTTGGATCGGAGCCGTCGGCAGCTGGGTGTCGACCCATTCGGCCACGAAGTCCGCCAACACCTGGGACTTGATGGCCTTCCGAGGGGCGAACGAGATTGTTTCGCCCATGATTTCCACTACCCACTTTGCGATCCTGCCCGAGGCCTCTCGGCACTGGATGATCTCCCCCAGGGGGAAGGATGACACCACAGTTACCGGATGAGACTCGAAGTAGTGTCGTAACTTCCGCCTTGTCAGGATCACAGCATACAGCAGCTTCTGAACTTGTGGGTAGCGGATCTTGGTTTCGGACAGTACTTCGCTGACGAAGTAGACTGGCCTCTGAACGGGCAATGCATGCCCTTCCTCTCGCCTCTCGACCACAATCGCGACGCTAACCACCTGAGTGGTCGCGGCGACGTAGACCAAGAGGGCTTCTCCATCAGCTGGGGGCACCAAGACAGGCGCCTTTGTAAGGAGCGCCTTCAGGTTCCCGAGGGCTTCCTCGGCCTCAGGGGTCCAAGCGAAGCACTCGGCCTTCCTTAAGAGGCGGTACAGAGGCAGACCTCTTTCGCCAAGGCGTGAGATGAAGCGGCTCAGGGCCGCGAGGCATCCCATGACCCTCTGTACGCCTTTTAAGTCCTTGATGGGTCCCATGCTGGTGATGGCTGCGATCTTCTCTGGGTTGGCTTCGATGCCTCGCTCGGAGACGATGAACCCTAGGAGCATGCCCCGGGGCACCCCGAAGACACACTTCTCAGGGTTGAGCTTGACTTCTTTCGCCTTGAGACATCGGAATGTCACTTCAAGGTCGGAGAGGAGGTCGGAAGCCTTCCTTGTCTTGACTACGATGTCATCAACGTAGGCCTCGACTGTGCGTCCGATGTGTTCGCCGAACACATGGTTCATGCACCGCTGGTACGTCGCGCCCGCATTCCTCAAACCGAACGGCATGGTGACGTAGCAGTACATGCCGAACGGCGTGATGAAAGAAGTCGCGAGCTGGTCGGACTCTTTCATCCGGATTTGGAGATACCCTGAGTAGGCATCGAGGAAGGACAGGGTTTCGCACCCAGCAGTGGAATCCACGATTTGATCGATGCGAGGCAGAGGGTAGGGAACCTTCGGACATGCTTTGTTAAGACCAGTGTAGTCTACGCACATCCGCCATTTCCCCCCTTTCTTCCTCACAAGCACAGGGTTGGCAAGCCATTCGGGATGGAATACCTCTTTGATGAACCCTGCTGCCTGGATCTCTTCGCCAATCACTCTGCGCTTCTCCTCGTCGAATCGGCGCAGAGGCTGCCTAACGGGTCGGGCTCCGGCCCGAATTTCCAGCGAGTGCTTGGCGACATCCCTCGGTATGCCGGGCATGTCCGAGGGACTCCATGCAAAGACATCGGCGTTTGCGCGGAGAAAGTCGACGAGCACTGCTTCCTATTTGGGGTCGAGCCCGGAACCGATCCGGATCTGCTTGGAGGCGTCGCCACTGGGGTCGAGTGGGATGGCCTTAACCATCTCCGCTGGCTCGAAGTTGCCGGCATGGCGCTTCACATCTGGGACCTCTTTGGAGAGGTTGTCTAGGTCGGCGATGAGGGCCTCGGACTCGGCGAGGGCCTCGGCGTACTCCACGCACTCCACGTCGCATTCGAACGCGTGTTTGTACGTGGGGCCGACGGTGATGACTCCGTTGGGGCCCGGCATCTTGAGCTTCAGGTAGGTGTAGTTGGGGACGGCCATGAACTTCGCGTAGCATGGCCTTCCCAGTACCGCGTGGTAGGTTCCTCGGAACCCAACCACCTCGAACGTCAAGGTCTCCCTTCGGAAGTTGGAGGGCGTTCCGAAGCAGACGGGGAGGTCGAGTCGCCCGAGGGGCTGGACGCGCTTCCCAGGGATGATCCCGTGGAAGGGCGCAGCGCCTGCTCGGACGGAAGACAGATCGACGTGCAGGAGCTTGAGGGTCTCGGCATAGATGATGTTGAGGCAGCTGCCCCCATCCATCAGGACCTTGGTGAGCCTGACGTTGCCGACGACGGGGTCGACGACGAGTGGGTATTTCCCCGGGCTCGGCACATGGTCGGGGTGGTCAGCCTGGTCGAAGGTGATGGGCTTGTCGGACCAGTCCAGGTAGACTGGCGCCGCCACCTTCACCGAGCAGACCTCCCGGCGCTCTTGCTTGCGATGCCGAGCCGAGGCATTCGCCGCATGCCCACCGTAGATCATGAAGCAGTCGCGGACCTCGGGGTACTCTCCTGCTTGGTGATCTTCTTTCTTGTCGCCGTCGTGGGCCCTGCCACCCTCCGCGGGTGGCCCGGCCCTGTGGAAGTGGCACCGAAGCATGACGCGCTCTTCGAGGGTGTGCTTGACGGGCCCCTGGTGATAGGGGCACGGCTCCTTGAGCATCTTGTCGAAGAGGTTTGCACCTCCGGGGGGCTTCCGAGGGTTCTTGTACTCGGCGGCGGCGACAAGGTCCGCGTCGGCGGCGTCGCGTTTCGATTGCGACTTCTTCTTGCCCTTCTTCTTGGCGCCGCGCGGGGTAGACGCCTCGGGAGCCTCTTCCGATGGGCGGCCCTGGGGCTGCTTATCCTTTCGGAAGATAGCCTCGACCGCCTCCAGGTCACGGCAGGTAGTGCCGGCGAGGAACGCGCCGATGACATCCGAGTCGGTGATGTTGGGCAGCTCGGTGCGCTGCTTCGAGAATCGCCGGATGTAGTCCCGGAGCGACTCTCCCGACTGTTGCCGGCAGCTTCGAAGGTCCCAGGAATTCCCGGGGCGCACATATGTGCCCTGGAAATTGCCGGCGAAGACTTGGACCAGGTCGTCCCAGTTGGAGATCTGCCCCGGAGGCAGGTGCTCCAACCAGGCGCGAGCAGTGTCGGAGAGGAACAGGGGGAGGTTTCGGATGATGAGGTTGTCGTCGTCCGTTCCACCCAGTTGGCAGGCCAGGCGGTAGTCCGCGAGCCACAGTTCCGGTCTCGTTTCCCCCGAGTACTTCGTGATAGTAGTCGGGGGTCGGAACCGGGTCGGGAATGGCGCCCGTCGGATGCCCGACTGAAGGCCTGCGGACCGGGTGGTTCGGGCGAGGGATTCCGATCCTCCCCGCTGTCGTAGCGCCCCCCACGCCTGGGGTGGTAGCCTTGGCGCACCCTTTCGTCGAGGTGGGCCCGACGGTCGCGTCGATGGTGCTCGTTGCCGAGGTGGCTCGGGGCCGCAGGCGCGGTGTTGCACGTGCGCCCGGTGTAGACCGAGGCTTCCCGCATGAATCGGGAAGTCGCGGCATGAGGTTCCGAGGGGTATCCCTGCCTTCGGGAGGCAGTGCTCTCGGCCCGTCGGGCCGCAGCGCCTTCCAGGAGATTCTTGAGCTCTCCCTGGATTCGCCGACCCTCGGTGGTCGATGGCTCCGGCATCGCGCGGAGAAGCATCGCTGCGGCTGCCAGGTTCTGGCCAACCCCGCTGGATGCGGGCGGCGGCCTGACCCTGACATCGTTGGCGACGCGGTGCTAGAGTCCTTGGGGCAGGTGACGTATTTCTCCGGCCGGGGGTTGGCCCGCCCATACCTGCCCGACGTCTCGACGGATCGGCTCAAGCGCTCCTGTTCCCTCGTTGAGCCTGGCCTGCGCCTCGCGGACTTGCTCGAGTTGTGGGTCGTAACCCCCCGCCGGAGCGGGGACCACAGCTAGCTCCCGCGGGATGTCGGCGCGAGGCACCGGCCTAGGAAGATCACCATCCTCCGGCATGCCGAGATGGTTGCCTTCGGAGGGATCCCCTAGCTCGATGTGGAAACATTCGCGGCTTGGGCCGCAGTCCTCGTTGTCAAGGCTGCGGCTTCCGTCGGAACAGTCGGAGAGGCAGTAGTCACATGCGGTCATGAAGTCCCGCATGGCACTGGGGTTGCCAAGTCCAGAGAAATCCCAACAGATGCTGGGATCGTCATCTTCCTCGGACCCAGAGGGCCCGTAGGTTGAGACGTCCGTCAACCGGTCCCAAGGCGACCGCATACGAAACCCCAGTGGGGTTGCACTCGCCTCAATGAGAGTACCCACCAAAGCAAGGTTGCTAGGCGGGTTGAGGCCGAGTCGAAACGACGTAAGATGGGAGTTAGTCGGTACCTTTCGGTCGACGAGGAGCGACGTAGTCACATCGGGGACTGGTTGCACCGTCATCCCAGGTACGAGGGCGACGTCCTGCAGGCTTTCCGCGAGCGCGCTGGCATCGTCTTCTTGCTCGGGATCGGCGTGTCGCGGGGGGACGGCGCTTGCCTTCGTCTCGAACGCGAGGTCGACGCCCGGCGTGCCTTCCGTCGGGGCGTTGAGGGCGTCGATTCGCTCGACGGCCGACGAAGCGCGGCCTCCCGCTTGGCCTTGGTGGCCCCGCCTCCTCCTCCGTTGGCGGGGGAGAGGACGGAGCAAGCTCGAATGTTGTTCTTCCACCACGCGGGGAAGGTGTCGTCGATTCCGCCGCCGGCGGGCGGGTTGTCGGCCGCCATTGTCGTTGTCGCGCGGCGGTGGAAGGAGTATCATGTCGTAGCTGCCATCGAAGGACATGAACTCAAGACTCCCGAAACGGAGCACCGTCCCGGGCCGGAGAGGTTGCTGGAGACTGCCCATCTGGAGCTTGACGGGAAGCTGTTCATCAACACGCAGCAGGCCCTCTACCTGGCGCGCCAACTGTCGGCGTTTCGAGACCGGGGGGTCCCTAAGCCGACGAGTGAGTGTGCTGCGTGCCCCAGCCCAGATGGGTCGAGCGCGTGGGCGAGCGCGAAGGGGGGGAGAGGCGAGGTGGCCGGAGACGGGCGTGAGAGAGGTGGAGATCCCGCGGCCTTCGTGTTCGTCCCGCGCCCAGGTCGGGTGCGCTTGCAGTAGGGGGGTTACAAGCGTCCACGCGGGTGAGGGAAGCGAGCGGCCCCAAGAGAGCGCCTGTCTCGTCCTCGGTCCCGCGCGGCCAACCTTCTCTAAGAAGGCCCTGGTCCTTCCTTTTATAGTCGTAAGGAGAGGATCCAGGTGTACAATGGGGGGTATAGCAGAGTGCTACGTGTCTAGTAGAGAGAGAGCTAGCGCCCTAAGTACATGCCAATGTGGCAGCCGGAGAGGTCTTGGCACCTTGCTGGCGTAATGTCATGGCTGTCGGAGGAGCAACGGAGCCTGGCGGAGGGACAACTGTAGGAGCAGTCGAGTCCTTGCTGACGTCGCCTTGCTTCCGTAGGAGAGCTGAGAGCCGCCGTCGTCACAGAGCTTGTGGGGTGCCATCATTGTCCATCGGAGCTAGCCAGATGGGACGCCGGTCTTGTTCTCCGTGAACCGAGTCGGCTCGGGGTAGGATGATGATGGCGCTTCCTGTTGACGTGGCGGGCCTGTGCCCTAGGTCGGGCGACGTGGGGGCTCCTCCGAAGCCGAGGTTGAGTCTGTCTTCCGTGGCCGAGGCCGAGCCCGAGCCCCCGGGACGGGCGAGGCGGAGATTGTTCGGCCGAGGCCAGGGCGGAGTCCGAGCCCTGGGGTCGGGCGAGGCGGAGTTTCGTCGTCTTCTGGGGCTGAGCCCGAGTCCGAGCCCTGGGGTCGGGCGGAGCGGAGTTCGCCGTCTTCCGGGTCTTAGCCCGAGTCCGAGCCCTGGGGTCGGGCGGAGCGGAGTTCACCGTCTTCCGGGTCTTAGCCCGAGTCCGAGCCCTGGGGTCGGGCGGAGCGGAGTTCGCCGTCTTCCGGGTCTTAGCCCGAGTCCGAGCCCTGGGGTCGGGCGGAGCGGAGTTTCCTATGGCGCCTTTGGCAAGGCCTGACTGCCTGTCAGACTCACTCTGTCGAGTGGCACTGCAGTCGGAGTGGCGCAGGCGGCGCTGTCCTTCTGTCAGACTGGTCAGTGGAGCGGTGGAGTGACGGCGGTCACTTCGGCTCTGCCGGGGCGCGCGTCAGGTTAGAGGTGTCAGGCCACCTTTGCGTTAAATGCTCCTGCAACTTGGTCAGTCAGTGCGGCGATTTAGTCAGGGTTGCTTCTTAGCGAAGCCAAGGCCTCGGGCGAGCCGGAGATGTGTCCGCCGTAAAAAAGTGGGGCCTCGGGCGGGACGGAAGTCCCTCGAGGTCGGCTGCCCGAGTCCGAGGCTAGGCTCGGGTGAAGCGTGATCGAGTCACTCGTATGGACTGATCCCTGACTTAATCGCACCCATCAGGCCTCTGCAGCTTTATGCTGATGGGGGTTACCAGCTGAGAATTAGGCGTCTTGAGGGTACCCCTAATTATGGTCCCCGACACTATATAAACAGACGGGTAGGTGTGAAGTTACCACAGCATTCATTGCTATTTGCACTGTTTTGCTGCCAAAAATTTTAACCATAGCCGAAGCTTGACTCTCGAAACCAAATGAAGCTCCAGCTTGAAGCCTACTTCGTCAGAAGAAAAAGAAACTTCGGAAGAAAAGTATTTAATTCCCAAAAAATCCAGAATTAAATGGCTAGAGTGCGTTCTACCGCTAGGGTTGAGCGTGAGGGAGGCGAAGCTGAAGGATCGGAGACTATTCCCATTTCCGAAGCGATGCAACGATCCGGACTGGTAATCTCGGAAGAAATCCCCACTGCTGAAAAAGAACAGGCAACTGCCGAAGCGGAAGAAGGAGACATTGAGGAAACTGATTCCGAAGATGATTATCATATTGCCATGCCCAGTAAGCCCAGCCACTTGGACTTCGGAAAGTCGACTGTCTCTAAGGCTGATCTCTCCAAGATGGTGAAGTCGGGTTACTTCAGTGAGAATCAGAAGAAGCTACTTCGCTTCGGGGGGGGGGGGAAGAAACTACCCCGAAGCCGGAGAAGGATGAAATAGTCATTTTCAAGAGTTTTATGAAGGCTGTGTTGAGATTCCCCCTCCATGGGATTATTGCAGATGTATTGAAGAAGTTTGGAATCTACTTTCATCAGCTGACTCCTAACGCTATCGTTAGGCTTAGTGTTTATATCTGGGCCCTCAGAAGCCAAGCGGTGGAGCCGTTTGCCGACAGCTTTTGTCGAGTTCATGAGCTGCACTACCAGACGAAGGCTAGAAAAGATGGATTGCATGATAACTTTGGTTGCTATAATTTTGCTTATCGGAAAACCACAAAATTTCCTGTAATCAGCTACCGAAGCAAATGGGCGGCAGGCTGGAAGTCGGAATGGTTTTATGTGAAAGTTGACGAAGACCAAGAGAAGCTGGTACAAAGCCCTCTTGAATTGATCTTCGGAGAAACAAGACCGCGATGCCAAATGTCATTAGAAGGTCCCACTTGGGCTGCACTGGCTGAGTTTAAAATTATTTCAGAGCATATCGGCACAAGAGACCTGGTTCAAGAGTTCTTGGCCTTCAGGGTTTTTCCTACTTTAAAAGAATGGGAAATGCCGAAGCTAGAGGGGGAGAAGAAAGAAGGGGAACTTGTGCGGTTTCCTTACTATTACAAGTTTAAGAAATACTTTAAAACACCTTGCCAAGAGTGGCTGGACACAATTGAAATAATGTGCAATGAAATACTCGGTAATTACTCCAAAAAAGAAGATCAGTTGATGACTGCGGCCTTCGGTACCCATCCGAAGCGAAGACTGAATCGAGTGCTGGACGCCTTGGGCTTTGAATACCCTGATTACGAACAACTGAATAAAGGTGTCGAAGGCCGGAAAAGGAAAAGGGTAGCCGAAGCTTTAAATGAAGATGAGAAAGAACCACCAAAAGAGAAGAAAATTCCGAAGAAGAGAAAAATATCATCTCCGAAGCGAAAAGTATCCGACGAAGAAGAGACTCCCGCATCACGCTCTGCCATTGACGTGGAGGAGATTTTGAAGGTAATGACTGAATCCCTGCCTGTGAAGCTAAGTCCATTAGGGCCTCAACTGATGAAGTTTTTTCAGAAGGAAAAGGAGCCCGAAAAAACGAAGGAAACAACTAAAACAAAGAGACAAAGAATCATCGCAGTGACAGAAGTCATTGACAAGACACCACCGAGAGCCTCAGCTCGGAAGATACCAGCGGCTGAAGAAATAACAAATATTGAAGTCGCACCTTCGGAGATCGCGGCTACCGAAGCTACCTCAACCGATGATTTGAACTTGGAAACCACAATCGAACATATCGACAAAATACTGCTAGAAGAAGCTACGACTGCCGCCGAGGAAACCATGGCCGCAGTGTCTGGGAAAGAAAAGGAAATCTCTGACGAAACTTCAGAGGACGAAGCCTTCATGTTTCAAAATTTAGTTGGACAAGAACTGTCAAAAACCGAAATAGAAGAGCTTAAAGAATATGCCAAATCTTGCGGATATAAACCAGGAGCACTCCACTTCGGGGGTATTGACGATGAAAAATTAGACTGTATCCGGGATCAAACTGGAGCTAAGATTATCGGTACTCTATCAAAGAGTATCGGTTTTCCGAAGCTAGAAACGGATATTAGCCGCTACCGACGACAACATATCGTTGGTAGTTTATTTTATTCCAATTTCAAGGTGAACTACTTTTCCCTTGACTTTTATTGTTTTTAATAACGAAGACATTTCTAACGAAGGTTGTTTATGTGCAGAGTATGCTGTTGAGTAAAGCTTTGAAAATGCAGCAGGATCTGGAAGACAAAAAACACGAGGTTATAATTGAAAATTTAGAGAGCAAATTAAAAGAGCAATCAGCTACTATTGAAAAGAAAAACTTCGAGCTTCAGACAACCGAAGGCTTATTGGCAGAAGCCGAAGCTAAAATAGCAGAATTGAATACGAAGCTTCTCTGCCAATCTGAACAGTTTGAACAAGAAAAGCAAGAACTTAATGCGAAACTTGAAGCCGAAGTCCAACAAAATTCAGATTTGAAAAAATTATTGGCAAGCCTTCAAGACAAATGTTTGGAGTTTTGCAATAAATGTATTCAATGACTGAGAAAAATCTTCCACTCAGTCGGGGCTAGCAGTGAGAAGTTTACCCCGTCAACTGAAGATTTACCAAAAACCTTCGAACATATTGAGGGTGAAATTGATGAGCTTGACGAAGTTATAGCCGGGCACGGTGACTTCTGTGCCTGGGTAGCTTCTCGGGGCACTGCGGCAGCTTTTCTGAAAGCTGGCTGTGACCATGGAAAAATTGTTAATAGGCCCAATTTCACTCTATCACCATCAATTTTAGATGATATTCCTGACCTCGCCCGAAGCATTTCTAATAGATTTGTAAAGATGATATGGACAAAAGGCGGGCGAGAAAAGGCTGGAGACGAAGCTTGGAGTCATCTTGAGCCAGTAAGAAATCATACCTTGTGCTTACCTTTTCATTCAAACTTGGTTTTGACTCTCAACAACTTAATTCATGTAGGATGACGAAGCCGAGACCGATGCTTAGAGTACGACGCCAAAGCTGAGGCCCCATGAAGATCAGTAGGAGTAGACTGTAGAAAAACTCAAGAAACTTTTGAAATAACTTTTGTAAATATGGCTAAACAGTTCTTAATGAATTTTGTTCAT
Organism: Zea mays; assembly: GCF_902167145.1. Taxonomy (NCBI): domain Eukaryota; kingdom Viridiplantae; phylum Streptophyta; class Magnoliopsida; order Poales; family Poaceae; genus Zea; species Zea mays. The sequence continues at coordinate 110,165,407 of NC_050097.1, read as the reverse complement.
ACCTTGTAATATGCTCTTACCCTTCCATTAATGTATGAGGTGCTTTGATGTGGACGAAATTATCTTTTTGAGACGAAGGCGAAAAAACACCTTCCCTTCTTTTCGTACACAGCGAAGCATAAAAAACAGCTTTTTCTTTTTGCCGAAGCTCTTATTTTCGTACACAACGAAGTACAAGAGACAGTGTTTTCCTTTTTGCCGAAGCATCCACTTATGCTATGACGATGGTTATCCTACATATGCCTGAATGAATGTTTATGAATGCAAATGTTATGATGTAATGTGGTGTGCAACTGAATGTCCAAACACATATCCGAAGCCATAATCACAACCGTTATTTCCTTAGAAACAATCACATATCAGCGCTGACTTTTCGCTGTAAGCCTCCCTTAGGAGCTTCTTCGCCTTTTACTTCAGCGGAATCAACGTTGACTTTTCGCTGTAAGCCTCCCTTAGGAGCTTCTTCGCCTTTTACTTTCGGCGGAATCAGCGTTGACTTTTCGCTGTAAGCCTCCCTTAGGAGCTTCTTCGCCTTTTACTTTCGGCGGAATCAGCGTTGACTTTTCGCTGTAAGCTCTGCATTCCCTTTGGAACGACTTTTGAGCAGAAAACTTACACTGCGCTCCCTTTGGAGCGACTTCTTTAGTAGCTTCGTCGTGCTCCGCATCCCCTTAGGGACGGCTTTCGAGCTTCTTCCCTGTTTCTTTTCGGCACTCGATGGTGCGTTCTCAGTGTTTACATTTACATCTTTGGGGGATTTTTGCTCTCATAGAGCTAAAAAAGGAAATTACATGTGATGGCCCCATTAAAAACCTTTCTCCCCCTTCAGAAAGGAAAAGGGTGCCATGAAAGAAAAATAAAAAATAAAAAATATAAAAAGTTACATCGAGTTATACATAATATCGCCGAAGCTCATCCGCATACCAAGATCTAGGAATGTCGTTGCCGTCCATATCCTTCAATCTTTATGAACCGGGTCTTGACGAAGATACTACCAAAAAAGGTCCCTCCCATTTCAACTGCAACTTGCCCACTGTATCTGGGTTAGCCACTCTCCGAAGCACCAAATGTCCTGGCTTAATATTTTTTAGCCGAACCATTCTATCACGCCATTTGATTGTTTCGGCTTGATATTTATTGATGTTCTCCACAGCTTGAAGCCTGATCCCTTCTATAGCATCTTTTTCCACAGAATGATCAGCTTCAGAATCTGATTCTGCCGAAGCTACTACTCTTATTGATCCAGTTTTAGCTTCCTCTGGAGTTATTGCTTCGTCACCAAACAATAATTTGAATGGAGTAAAGCCTGTTGACCTTGATGTTGTTGTGTTGTGGCTCCATACCACTTTGATTAATTGATCTGGCCACTTTCCCCTGGGTTGATTAAAGATTAAGTTCATTATTCCTGTCATTATGATGCCATTGGCTCTTTCAACAAGTCCATTTGACTCCGGATGCCTGACTGATACAAAATGGATCTTCGTGCCAATTTGATCACAGAATTCTCTGAAAGCTTCGGAGTTGAACTGTGTTCCATTATCTATAGTGATGGCCTTTGGTACTCCGAAACGACAAACAATATTCTGCCAGAAAAACTTTTGAATGGTGGCCTAAGTTATTGTGGCTAAAGGCTTTGCCTCAATCCATTTAGAAAAATATTCCACAGCCACTACAACATATCTTAAGTTTCCTTGGGCCGGTGGTAACGGACCTAACAAGTCAAGGCCCCACCTTTGCAATGGCCAGATGGGTTGTATCAGCTGAGTTAGAGAAGGTTGTTTTTGATCTCTTGCACATTTCTGACAACCTTCGCACTTTTGAACTAATTCCGCTGCATCCGAAGCTGCCTTCGGCCAATAAAACCCTTGACGGAAAACTTTTCCAAGTAACGGCCTAGATCCAATGTGATATCCACATAGGCCTGCATGTATTTCTTTCATCAATTCTATGCCTTCGGCTCTAGATAAACACTTGAGTAATGGAGCACAAACTCCATGCTTGTACAACTCCCCTTCTATCATGACATATGGACGAGCTCTTGCCTCTATCCTCCTGTTATAAGTTTCGTCATCTGAAAGGAAGTTACCCTGAAGGTAAGAGATGATCTCAGTTCTCCAGTCTTCACTATAAACAGGAGATATATTGAGGACTGCTCTTTCAAGAAGCTCCACTGAAGGTGCTTTTATTGTTTCGAAGAACACATCCGAAGGTAAGGGCAGCCCCTGTGCCGCTGACTTAGCTAGCAAATCAGCATGCTCATTTTGTCCTCGAGGGATATTTTTGACAGAAAATCCTTCAAAAGAGGCTTCAATCCTTCGGACCGTGTCTAGATATTTTTCAAGCTTCGGATCTTTAGCCTTACAACTCTTGTCAATATGACCCGAAACAACCTGGGAATCAGTTTTAAGAATGGCCCTTCTGATTCCCATTGCTTTTAACTTCCGAAGACCCAAAAGCAGGGCTTCGTACTCAGTAATATTGTTTGTGCAACTAAAATCGAGTCTTGCCGCATAACAAGTTTTAAGTTTGGATGGTGAGACCAACACAGCAGCTGCTCCTGCTCCGAAGGTTCCCCAAGACCCATCGCAAAACACTGTCCATACTTCGGCATTTTCATTTGTTTCTTCATCCTGAGCCCCTGGCGTCCAGTCAGCAATGAAATCTGCCAGTGCTTGAGACTGGATCGAAGATCTATGCACATAATCAATGCAAAATTCATTGAGCTCTGCAGCCCATTTTCCAATCCGTCCAGTAGCTTCTCTATTTCTCATAATATCCTTCAACGGTTGCGAAGAAGGAACAACAATATTATATGCTTGAAAGTAATGCCGAAGCTTCCTAGATGCCATCAAAACAGCATACAACACCTTCTCCAATTCTGTATAGTTTTCCTTCGATAAACTAAGAATCTCAGATACAAAATATACTGGGACCTGCTTCTTGACTTGGCCATCAAGCTTCTCCTGTACAAGTGCTGCACTTACCGTTGAGTGCGAAGCTGCCACATATAGTAACAAAGGAGCCCCTGGTGTTGGTGGAGTTAATGTTGTTGGATCCATCAAATATTGCTTCAGTTCCTCGAAAGCTTTTTGTTGGCTTGATCCCCATTGAAAGACTTCGGCTGATTTCAGCACTTCGAAGAATGGTAAATTTCTCTCTGCTGATCTGGATATGAATCTATTGAGAGATGCCAGCCTCCCCGTCAATCTTTGGGCCCCCTTTTTTGTATTTGGTGGCTCCATTCGAAGTATAGCTTCAATTTTACTTGGATTAGCTTCAATTCCCTTTGTTGAAACCAAGAATCCAAGAAATTTCCCCTTCTTCACTCCGCAGACACATTTTTCTGGATTCAGCTTTAGACCAGCTTGTCTAAAACTGGCGAAGGTCTCCTGCAAATCAGCAATGTGATTTTCTTGTTTCGTGCTTTTTACAATGATATCATCAACATAAGTTAGCACATTTCTGCCTATCTGAGACTGAAGAACCTTCGCAGTCATTCGGCTGAAACTTCCTCCAGCGTTCTTGAGCCCCTCGGGCATCCGAAGGTAACAATATGTTCCACTGGGGGTTATGAAACTGGTCTTCGGCTCATCCTCCTTCTTCATCCAAATTTGATGATAGCCTGAATAACAATCTAGAAGACTCATAAGCTCTGACGAAGCTGCTGCATCAACTAAGGAGTCTATCCTTGGCAATGGGAATTCGTCCTTCGGACAGGCCTTGTTGAGATCCGTAAAGTCGATACACATTTGCCATTTACCATTGGCCTTTTTTACCATAACAGTGTTAGCTAGCCATTCTGGGTACTTTACTTCTCTGATAACTCCTGCACTGAGGAGTCTTTTGACTTCATTCCGAGCTCCTTCGGCCTTGTCATCAGACATTTTCCGAAGCCTCTGCTTTCTGGGTCTGAAGGATGGATCAACGTTGAGCGAGTGTTCAATAACATCCCTGTTAACTCCGCAAAGATCATTGGCTGACCATGCAAAAACATCTTTGTTGTTGAACAAAAACCTTATCAAGGTTTTCTCCTGTTCTTCGGATAATTGGGAGCCCAACAGCACCTTCTGCTCTGCTATGTCCTCACATAAGAGCATGGGCTTCGGCTGATCTGCCGAAGCTGCTTTCTCCCTTCTGAATTTGTACTGTTCACAAGCTTCAGCTCCATCTATATTATGGATTGCTTTTGAGTCAGTCCAGTTTCCCTCGGCCCTTCTGGCAGCTTCCTGACTTCCATGAATAGCAATGGGTCCTTGATCCGAAGGTATCTTCATACAAAGGTAAGCAGGATGAAGAATTGCTTCGAAAGCATTGAGGGTGCCACGACCAATAATTGCATTGTAAGGGTATTCCATGTCAACAATGTCAAACACAACTTGCTCAGTTCTGGTGTTGTTGATGAATCCGAAGGTCACTGGCATGGTGATTTTGCCCAGTGCTACAATCTGTCTTCCTCCGAAGCCACAGAGAGGGTGTGTAGCATCATGAATCTTATCTTCTGGCTCTTGCATTTGTCTGAAGGCCTTAGCAAATATAATATCAGCTGCACTGCCTGTATCAACCAAAACATTGTGGACCAGAAACCCTTTGATAACACAAGAAATAACCATAGCATCGTTATGAGGAAAATCCTTGAGCTGAAGGTCCTCTTGGGAGAAGGTGATTGGAATGTGGGACCATCTTGACTTGATGAAGGGTCCCTGCACTCCAACATGTTGTACCCTTCTCTGCGCCTCTTTCTTCTACTTTTTGTTGGCTGGTTCTGAGCACGAACCACCTGTTATTGGGAGCACCAGCTTCGGGGCTGAAGCAGCTCCAACTTGATCGTTAATCGAAGCCATCAGCTCAAAAAGTGGAAGTGAGTTGACCGGAGGTGGGCGCCAATGTTGGGGGCTTGTTCTCAAATGCTATGAATTAAGAACAAGGCAACATAAAATGTTAAATGTTAATGCCCTTCGTCCGCTAAAGCATTATTTCCTTGCGGATTTAATGAATTCCGGACGAAGGTTAAAAACGACACAATTACGAAGGTTGAATCTTCGTAATTGAACTTTCAGAGATTATATAAAACAATGCGAGATATGAAGTATTAAAGACAATTAAATTATAAATGAACAATATCATTTTCCTATTATATAAACTTGATGTATTCAAATATTAAATACATTTATACCTTTGCCTTGGCAAAGAATGATTTCCGAATGATGCGATCGCAATTACCGGAATGCGTGAACAGTAAAGGAATACTGTTCACTATTTAGAGACACGGGACACAGCCTGTGAGGAATTACAATTATGCCCCTCATAAGGGATTACAACAGCGACTCAAACATTTATGGACTAAAAGGTCATTCTACTTTTATGTCGGTTTGTAACTCCGAAGATTCATGAAGAGGAACCTTCGATCATCACATGCGGACAGCTTCAGCCGAAGCTGTTTCTTCCTACCAAACCTTCGGCGACGAAGCATAGTCCCAACACACCATAATGCCAATTTCATTTCCGAAACATTAATATCAAAGAATGAGTGACATCAAAATTATTAAGTTGAGGGGTAGCACAAATTTTGCAAAGCATAGTATTTTCCCAGGGTAATCAAGGTATACAGTTATTAAATCTAGGAAATCCTTAATTAGGTAAATCACATCAAATTATGCACTATATCCAAAAAGTAAACATTATTATATGCATTAATTGGGTACAAATAGAATATGCAGAGGGAGAATCCACTTACCTTGCTCGAACGTGTCCTACGGGTCGTTTTTCGAACGTGTTAGGCTCGTCAAACTCACAGTCCACTTCTAGCATCGATTTGCGTATCGACATACAAAAGAATACGTTCGCCAAATAAATAAACATACAACAGTACAGGGGTAATCATTCACCATTACATTCACATTCATACATCACATTTATCACACTCATAAATACGTCTTAAAGCGTAAATACTTATTAATTCATTATGACTATTACCGCGAGTCATTATTGATGAAATTATGAGTAGGTGCTATAATACTAGTTTTATCTAGTATAACATGTATTAACATTCTTTATGAAAATAAATGCTAATTATTTTCTTTATTACTAATAAATGAACTAATAGATTTTATTCCTTTTATTTCTAACTAGAATTTATGCGTATAGCTAAAAATGGTTCATTCATGACTCTACTAACATTAATATTCTAAGAATCAATATAAATCACTAATTGGACTTTTAATAACATAACCATGGTTATTATGACAAAAACAAGTGTTTTACTAATCTTAACGATTTAAGTACTATAATCATGAACACATTTATTTTGGCAAGTAAAAATCTATTTTCATTACGACTAGCGGTATTCTTTTAGTTTTATCCTTTCTTTCTAACAGAAAGTATTATTAATAATAATCGGACATAAATAATCTAATAACCTATAATATTTGTATTGCCATGAATTCTATACCATTTACTAATTCCATGTTAAGAAATGTTTCTATTATCTATTAAAACGAACTTATGATTATAACCTTCTAAATAATTTCCAAATTTCATTGTGAACAAAATTAACTATAAAATTACCTATCAAGTGTTCTTATCACAATCATGTGTCTATCCATTTTTGTCATACTTCTCTCTAATCCAACTTTCTAAAAGTCATCGTAAACAAATAACATGAATAATCGCGGTGTACTACTTATCGCATATATCTACCAAAAATCTATAGCGCACATACGCGTGAAATCCGAATCACCACATGCTCATATTATAACACAATAATTATAAAATTCACAAACTGAATCAAAAAGAAAATTTGAAAATACATAAAATGATTTTGGGTTGTCTTCAACCTCGCGACGAACGGTAGGCGGACTTGGGCGCGCGTCTAGGCGAAGGCTTGGCACGGCGGGTGGCGTAGCTCCGGCGAGTAGGGCACGAGCGCGGTCCACGAAGCTCCGGCGATGGCGTGGTGAACTCCGACGACGGCGGCGGTGGCTCAAACGGTGAGGAGAGTGAGAGAGAAGGGGGCGAGCTCGGGTAGGGAGGAGGGAGAGAGGAGCTCGGCGTCGGCTTTATAGAGGAGAAGGGGGAGAGGAAGAGACGGCCGATCGTTGCTTCAAGGTGCCATTGATGGTGTTCATCAATGGTGGAAGAACGTGGGGGAAGGGAGAGAGAAACCGGCGCGTTGAAGCTCCATTAAAGTGAGATCGGCCGGGATCGGGTCCTGGCACGGGGCTTGGCGTCCTAGGCGCGAGCTGGTGCGGCGCGATCGGGGCGTCGGGGTCCTGCGGGCTCCTGGCGGCGCGCGGGGAAGAAAGGGAAGGGGGAGAGAGAGGGTTGGGCGCGGGTGGGGCCCGCGCGCAAAAGAGAGAAAGGGGGGAGAAGATGTCCCTGGCGACGGCGGCTAAGCAGGGAGAGGGCGCGCGACTGGGGCTTCATGGGCCCTAGTGGGCCTTTAGGGTTAGGGTTTAGAATTTTATTTTCTTTTTCTATTATTTTCTAATTTCAAAATATATTTTTAAATAACCCTAAAATTCATAATAATTATACCAAAATTATTTATGAATAAAATATTTATTTTTGGACTAAGAATTATTATATTATTTATTTGGATTTTCATTTAAAAAGAAATGCTATTATATATCCAAACTCAATTGTGAGCAATCAAAAATTATTCCAAATGCAAATAAATAACATACACTTGAATGAAAAATTTATTGCCATAATTACCATTAATAACTAAATGCATTATTTTTAGTTGATGGTTTTTATAGTGTTACAAAGAGCGGGGCGCGCAGACGAAGGCAACTGGCGCCGATAGATCGGCCCCACCGGGCAGAGGGAGCGAGGGTGTGTGAATACGGGCTGGTGCTGACAGGTGGGTCAAACGGAGCGGGCGCGCGCGCGGCCGGCTGGGCGGAGCTGGGCTGAATGGGCCGAAATCGGTTTGTCCATTTTCCCGAATTTCTAAATGCTTTTCTTTTTATTTTCTCTATGGAATTCAAATCAAATTCAACCACAATTCAAATTCAAATTCAAATACTTCAAACATGTGCATCAAACAAAAGAATAATTTTGGCTCAGCATGATGCAACATTTCATGACTCACATAAGTTTTTGGTATAGTAAAGAAATAGTTAATCACATGAGAAAACTAGAGAGAGAAACAAGAGGTAACACCTGAATTTGGTAGGCATTAGAGAAGAAATTTTATACCCCCAAATTCAGTGTGTTACAGGTATCACGGCTTGTGGGTAAAGATGTGCAACCTCTGTAGAGTGTAAAATTGGTATATCAGTCGAGCTCACGGTCATGAGCGGCTCAAACCCTCACGTGAGTAATTTATGGAATTAAACTTAATTAGTCATTTGCACTGCATTGTGGGATTTATTATTAAATGTGATCAATTATTTAATTGGGTTGGTATCTACTTACACTTAGTACATGCTAATAAAGTTTTGACCAACTTATTAAAAGTAATGCTCAGCCTTAATCATCTTCCTTGGTTAGCCTTACTGTAAGTGAGCTCATGCACATTATTCCCCACACTTGCTGAGCGATGGATGTATGTGAGCTCACCCTTGTTGTACTCACACCAGCTCAAGAACAGGTACCACTGGAGGAACATGAAGATGCTACGATGAGTTTGGAGAGGTCTAGGTCGTTGTCTACCAGTCAACTATGGTTGCGAAGGATCGTTGTCGTCATATGATGTATTTATTTAGCTATTTTGTATAGAACCCCAATTATATAATAAAGATGTAACACTGATTTCTATACCATGAGTCATTATATGTGCGAGACTTTATCCTAGCACACATTTAAGATGTGTGTGACGGGACCTCCCAAGTAATTAGGCCCACCTACAGTTGTCCTTGTCCAACGGACATCAGACACCCTGTAGATGTTCCTAAGTCACTTGACAAGTTCGGTATCTTTCCTTACCTTACCAGGAACGTCTCACCCGTCTTGCAGACATTACAGAACATCGGAGATAAAGAAATGCGGAAGCGAATTACATAAACTCACATTTATTTCAAAAGCAAGCTTGAGTTAATTTATTACAGACCAGACTAAAAGTGAGTGCAGAGTAGTAATATTATACAAACCAAGGGAGGCGCAAACTCCTCCCGACAAGCTAAAAGCAAAAGATCCTAAGTGGAGGACCGAGTCCTCCCGCACTTCAGTCTTGTTTTTCCTCGTTTGGTACCACCTTGGAGCAGAAGCAACAAAAGTTTGTCGCTTCCTCACCTAAAAACAACAAAGGGATAAACCCTGAGTATGGAATACTCAGCAAGTCTTACCCGACTAAGGAAAAGACTCTCAAGGGTATGCTGGATAAGTAGGAGTCAAGGAGAGGCTTTAGCAAAAATCAACTTATAGTTTTGCAGAAGAAGCTTACTAAAGTGAGTCCTTACTTTCCATCTTTTAATGCCATCTTAAGTATTAATAGACTCTATTTGCATCTAGTCTAATTTCACATCAAATCAAGACAACATTAGTTTTATCCATAGTGTTCACATCCTGACTCTAGGTTGTAGAAAAGTGACCAAGTCTTCATAACCGCGAAGGTACGGCGATCCGAATCGATTATACTCAGCTGAGGATCTCCAATCACACGACATATGTAGCACTTAACCCTTGCATATGTCAACCCGCCACCGGGGTTCTTAAGACCGGATCAGGTTCACGCAAACCGAGAGCACAGATACACCACCGTCCAGCCTCTTGCCACGGAGGGTACACGCTACTCTCGCCACCGCTCCACGCCCATTTCGTGTTATCTTATTCCGGCCTTAGTCTGCCCGAGGCAAGGCTTACCCATGACGAGGCATGTGACCAGTTAAAGGGTCCTCGGTCAGCACGCCTACATACGCGTTAGTCCTTAACCAACCTGGGTAGAACATCACCTGTTCCTAACCCAAGTCTCAATTTAAGTATTTCCACCCTTAGGAATGTGTCTGTTCCTTAGGATGAAAGAGCATCATGGGGAGCTTTGCAGTAAGATCCCACTATTGCTCCAAATGAAAATATTCTTGCAGGTAGAAGCCATCCTCTCCATGGTTAAATTGAGGACAACTTCTATCCACAAGATCTAAGCAAGACTAAGCATTTTTGTAAATCATGATTTGATACTTCACAGAAGTATCTATAAAGGTATGGATATCAAGGAAAGCAATGCATCAAAGGGTTTCAAGTAACTCCTATGAACCTAATGCACATTTCACTAGACTTAAGTGTGCAAAAAGTATTTAAAAACACAAGGAAAGGGGTGGCATGCACCGGGGCTTGCCTTCATTCACAGGTGAATCAGGCTCAGATCCACAGATATCAAAGTAGAAATGATTCCCGGCCTGAGACTCCAAAGGTGGTGGTGTCTCCTCTTCAGTTACTTCTATCTCTTCTTCTCGTTCTAATCATAACCATACATAAGTATAATAATGGATGCCATGGGATGCTCATGAGGATGCAAAGATAGCATAAACTTATTATTTATGTCTTGAATACAACTTTCCTTCACGGAGTTCCGGGAACTTAGGGTTTCCGGAGTCGGTAAAGGAGTTCATAGGGCGGGGGGGGGTGGTTTTTGGGTTTGGTGAGCAAACAAGGTCCAAATCAATTCAAATCCTACCCAAGGCTTCTAAATATTATGAGGAACTCATATACAAATTTTGAGCATTTTTGGAATTACCATTTGTTTTCTAAAAATCTATAACCAACATTTTTAACCATTTTAAATACCCTAAAATTTCTTACTTCAACTAAAAATCACAAAATTATTTTTAATAAATTCTAGGGAAAATAACAAGCCTAGGAGAATTAGTTTCATAATTTTAGCATTTTTCTACATTTTTCTACATATTTCTAAAGCTCTGCTGAAAAAGAAAAAGGAAAAGGTTGAAACAGTGTTGGGCTGGTTTCAGCCCAGCGGCCCAGTTCCAGAGAGGAAAGGCGCCCGCGCGCGCCCGCGCCCTGGCGACTTTGCACAGGGGCCCTCGCGTTTCGGAACAACTCGCAGTACGTCCGTAGCACTATTCACTAAGTCGCTGACGCTTTACACCGAGCCCCTCTGGTTTCTAATTCTTTGCACGGCTAAGTCCCCGACGCCGTGGAACACGGCCGAGCTCCGGCGAGCTGTCTACGCCGGCCGATTGGGACAAGGACTAGTGCCCAGCTTTGGATTAAACCAAATTCGAGTTCTAAGGACCATTTCCCCCCAATCAATTTCATGCTTGGTGATCTATTTCGCTCTGCCCACGAGGACAGCACGTACTACGGCTAACCCATCGTGTTCCTGGTGATTGGTGACGGTTTATTTCAATTGGGCGGGTCTATGAGCATTACGGGTATGTGAGAAAGCTTAAACGAGGAAGCAGGGGACGGGAGCTGACCGGAGATGGGCTGGCGACGGTGAGCTTGGTTTCACGGTGGCGGAAGCTTGAATTGGGGGAAACTCCGAATTCGAGCAGATGAGTGGATGATTGTGGCCGATTAGCGGTGGTTAGCTAGCTTAGGACCTTATGGAACTGGTGGGGGGCTCAATTTATAGGGAGCGACAGCGGCGGCGATCAATTTGAGCAGGTTGTGCTGGCGGCCGGAGAGGAGGAAGAACCGCGTGCAGTGAACACGTGTTTATCGCCATGGCAGTAACTCCGGTGAGCTACGGAGAGTTCAGAGGAGGTCACGGCGACACGGTGAAAGAGTTGAGCCACGCGGCGCACGGCCGGGAGGCGGTGGTCGACGGTGAGCACTTTACAGCGGGCGGTGAGCCAAGGGGAGGGGTATCGTGGCCGATCGGGGTAGCTTCCAGTCCAGCGGTGATGACGATCTTTTAACTCCACGGCGCTATCCACAAGTCCGGTGCACGAATCCAAACGCCGGTGACCCGAATCACGGCGGAGGAATCCGTCGGCGGTGAGGGCAGTCGCGCGGTTGATCTGATCCAGTCAAGTTACTGTACCATGGCGAGCTCCTTTCATATGAACTGACAGAGAGATTTGAGGCTAGATTTTCTCCCGATTTTGTGTAGTAACCGAGCAAGCTTTCTGTACCAAAGTTATAGGGCTATCATCCAACTATAACTTTGCTGCAGGGTGCACTCACAATTAGTCACTGGATCATGCTTAAAATCAAGTCCAAAGTTAGCTTTGTTTCACTGAAGTTCTGGATTTCAGCATGGACCCGCCTGACAGCCAAACTTGAGGCTTAATTATCTCCAATATTTTCTTAACAACTCTGCTGACACTCTTAAGCAAAGTTATGCTCCTATAATTGGGCTACAATTTTGATGTGGTGACCTAGGGCAAAAACCCTATGCTTTGAAAGTTACAAAGCCCCAAAGTGGAGCCAATTCTCTGATTTTCAGACTTAGAATAGAACTCAAATGAGGTCCATTTTGCATTTAAGTCCAAAACTTAGGGTTTGGCTTTCAAGTCCACATATTTGTGAACTAAAGGACTTAAGATACTTATTTGGCTTGGTTTTTGCACTTTAGCCCAAAAGTGGACTAATTTTGCATATAAGCCCCTAGGGTTTGGTTTCAGGGTTTTCCAGGGTTCCAATTAGGGTTTCTGGTATCCCAGGGGTATAAATGTGATTCAACTTTATTTTTGGGGTCATTTTATGACTTTTACCCTAAGGCTTTTAGGTTTTCTCAACTTGGGTTAAGTTTTACCCCTTTAACCACTATTTAGGGTTAAGCCTAATAACCAGGGTTCTATTTGCAAAAACATTAAAACAATACAACTTGTTTGAAATTTTTGCCTAGTGAATGCACTCTAGGTGTGTCACACATATGCAATGCCAATGCTTATGATGTCATGCTCAAGTTTTAGTTATAGTAACACCAGGGTTGTTACATCCTTCCCCCCATAAAAGAATCTCGTCTCGAGATTAAAAGTCCTAGGGTAAGTGATGGTAAAGGAAACACATCACATTTTTATTTCCTTAATTTTGGTACAAGGTAGGGGTGATGTGGGGGTTACTTCTTTATTACAACAACTATACAGGCTTTACAATTTACATGAGGCTAGAAAGCCTGGGAAATTCTTATCTAAGAAGTCTTGGGTTTCCCATGTAGCCTCATCTTCCGAATGCTGGTTCCACTATATCTTGTAGAACTTGAGAGTCTTTCTTCGGGTGACCCTGTCCTTTTGATCCAGAACTCGAATAGGATGCTCCGAGTATGTTAAATCTGGTTCCAGGGCAACATCAGTCACTTCAATGGTTCGATCAGGAACCCGAAGACACTTCTTCAGTTGTGACACGTGGAACACATTGTGCACAACAGACAATGTTTCGGGGAGCTGAAGTCGGTATGCCACTGGTCCACATTGCTCAAGTACCAGGAATGGACCAATGTACCTGGGCGCAAGTTTCCCTTTAACCCCGAAACGCGATACACCCTTCATTGGTGAAACTTTTAAGTAGACATAATCGTCTACCAGAAAGCATAAGGGTTGTCGTCGTCGGTCTGCATAATTCTTTTGTCGAGTCTGAGCTTTCTTCATATTATGGATAATTCACTGAACCTTTTCTTCGACCTCTTTCACCATATCAGGTCTAAAGAAGTATCTTTCTCCAGGTTCAGACCAATTTAGCGGAGTTCGACACCGTCGTCCATATAAAGCTTCAAAAGGTGCCATCTTGATACTTTCTTGATAACTGTTATTGTATGAAAACTCCGCTAGGGGCAAACATTCATCCCATTTTGGTGAGAAGTCCAGGACACATGCCCGCAGCATATCTTCAAGTATTTGGTTCACCCTCTCAGTCTGCCCACTGGTTTGAGGATGATAAGCCGAACTGTGGAGTAATTTAGTACCCAAGGAGTTGTGAAGTGCTTCCCAGAACTTGGCTACAAATTGAGGTCCACGATCCGACACAATGGTCTTCGGAACACCATGCAGACTGAGAATACGGGCAATGTATAATGCTGCATAAGTGGCTACTGTATATGTGACCTTAACAGGTAAGAAGTGGGCAATCTTTGTAAGTCGATCAATTATAACCCAAATAGAATCATACCCTTTGGCTGTCCTGGGCAGTCCCACAATAAAGTCCATACTGATGTCTTCCCATTTCCATGTTGGGATTGGCAAAGATTGTAATGGACCAGCAGTTTTCATGTGTATGGCCTTGACACGTCTGCAAGTGTCACACTTCGCCACATAGCGTGCAATTTCGATTTTCATCTTTGTCCATCAATAATGTTGCTTTAAGTCTTGATACATCTTAGTGCTTCCGGGATGAATAGAATAGCGACTAAGATGTGCTTCATCCAGAATTTGCTGGCGGAGTTCTTCGTTCTTTGGCACTACTATGCGGTTTTTAAACCATATCACACCTTGATCGTCTTCCTTGAAACACTTGGCTACTCCAGCCTTTATCTTCTCCCGAATGTGCTTCATACCCAGATTATCTTTTTGAGCATCAATTATCCTTTGCAAAATGATTGACTCAAGCTTTAGTTGATTTAGAGTCCCTTGTTGGATGATCCCCAGGTTTAGCTTTTCCATTTCTTGACACAAAGTGTTCTCGGAGGTCTTCGCCATAAGACAGTGGCAGGAAGTCTTACGACTCAATGCATCTGCCACCACATTGGCCTTGCCTGGGTGATAATGGATCTCCAGTTCATAGTCTTTAATGAGCTCAAGCCATCGTCTTTGCCTCATATTTAACTCTGACTGGGTGAAGATGTACTTCAAACTTTTATGATCTGTATATATGTGACAGATATTTCCCAGCAGATAGTGACGCCAAATCTTTAGGGCATGAACCACAGCAGCTAGCTCCAGATCATGAGTTGGATAGTGCTCCTCATGTCGGCGCAACTGCCTTGAAGCATACGCAATCACTCGGCCCTCTTGCATCAGTACACAGCCGAGCCCACTGCCAGATGCATCAAAATATACATCAAAAGGTTTAGTGATGTCCGGTTGAGCCAATACCGGAGCAGTGGTCAATAGTGTCTTCAGTTGCTCAAAGGCTTCATTGCACTTAGAAGACCAATTGAACTTAATGTCATTCTTCAACAAACTTGTGATTGGCTTCACAAGCTTAGAAAAATCTGGTATGAATCTGCGATAATACCCAGCTAGTCCAAGAAAACTCCGGACTTGGTGAACAGTTGTTGGGGGTTTCCACTCCAGAATATCTTTGACCTTGCTAGGATCTACCGCAATTCCTTTAGCCGATAACACGTGCCCCAAAAATTGAATTTCTTCCAGCCAGAACGCGCACTTGCTGAACTTGGCATATAGCTGATGTCCCCTGAGGCGCGTCAATACAATCCGTAGATGCTGAGCATGGTCCTCTTCATTCTTAGAATATATCAAGATATCGTCAATGAAGACTACCACGAACTTGTCCAACTCGGGCATGAACACCGAGTTCATCAAATAAGTGAAGTGGGCAGGAGCATTTGTGAGCCCGAAAGACATTACCAAGTATTCAAACAATCCATATCGCGTAGTAAACGCGGTCTTCGGTATATCCTCGGGCCGAATACGGATTTGATGATAGCCCGACCTGAGATCAATTTTGGAAAATACCCTCGCCCAAGTCAGTTGATCAAATAAGATGTTGATCCTTGGAAGAGGGTACTTATTCTTGATAGTGACCTCATTTAGGGGTCGATAATCCACGCACATTCTCAAGGTTTGATCCTTCTTCTTAACAAAAATGGCGGGACAACCCCACGGGGACGAGCTTGGCCGGATGAATCCCTTATTCAGTAGATCTTGTAATTGAATCTTCAGTTCCGCCAACTCATTAGGGGGCATGCGGTAAGATCTTCGGGAGATGGGAGCCGTACCGGGCTTTAGCTCAATTACAAATTCTACATCTCTTTCAGGGGGCAGTCCAGGCAAATCTTCCGGAAATACATCTGGAAACTCACATACTACCAGAATGTTCTTGATCTCCGGTACAATGGCTTCATAGACTCTACCAGAAGCTTTGGCTGGATTAGTTGCGGGGAGAGACAAAAGAATCTCTTCTTGGTTATAGCTCAACCTGACGGTTCTGAGTTCAGTGTTGAGGATTGCCTTGTGTTGGGTTAACCAATTCATACCCAAGATTACATCTATATCCTGGCCTTTCAGAACGATCATATTAGCAGGAAAGTTCCGTCCGGCCATTGTTATTGGCACTCCATAGGCCACTTCTCTAGTATAGATGTGTCCCCCAGGTGAATGAATTTTAAATCCCTCTTTCGATTCTTGGTATGCAATATGATGTTGCTCCACAAATTTCTTGCTAATAAATGTATGTGAAGCACCAGAATCAAAAAGAATAATTGCTGGGTGACTGGCCACGGGAAACGTACCCATCATCACCGGCTCTCCTTCCGGTGTAGTAGCCACTTGAGTGTAATATACACGCCCTGTTTTCTTCGTATTCTTCCCCATAGCATTTCCTTTAGGCTGAGCTGATTTCCCAGATCCTTGCGAAGCATTAGATTGATTTTGCCTAGGATATGGGCAGTCTTTGATGAAGTGTCCCGACTTGCCGCAATTAAAGCACCCAGTTGAAGAACTAGGCAAGGCAGGAAATCGAGTGCCTGGGGCACCCGGCTGTTTTGGGGTAGTGGGGGTATTGTTGGGGCGGATAATGATAGGCTGTTTAAAGGGAAATGAGGGTGGACGAGAAAAAGTGCGATTTTGGTTTGAAGGTCGAATCACAAACCGTTGCTTCTTCGCCTGGCCCTGATTAGGCCTCTCACCACCGAATCCCTTGTTCTTCCTAGAAGTTGTATATTTGGCTTCCACAGATAAGGCTGTGCTGACAGCCTTTCCATACGTGAGATCTATGCATGTGGCCATTTTCCTTTGTAGCCGATCATTCAGTCCCCGCATAAAACAGTTCTTCTTCTTTAAATCTGTATTCACCTGGTCGATGGCATACTGCGACAGGTGATTAAATTTGTTGAGATATTGGTTGACGGTATCTCCGCCTTGTTGTAACTTCATAAACTCCTCTTGTTTCATATGCAGCACTCCTTCGGGGATGTAGTGTTCACGGAAGGCTGCTTTAAACTCATCCCAGGTGACTTGATGGTTGTCAGGTTGAATAGCCATAAAATTTCCCCACCAGGTACTGGCAGGACCACGGAGTTGTTGTGCTGCGAACAACGGCTTCTGCGTCTCTGAGCAACGGAGAAGACCAAACTTTTGCTCGATAACCCGAATCCACTCATCAGCTTCTAGGGGATCTTCTGCTTTGACGAATAGGGGTGGACGGGTTTCAGAGAAATCCAGATAGGTGGTCTCACGAGGGCCTTGCGGATAACCTCTTCCCGCCTGCTGCTGGAATTGCTGCTGACCCGCCATTTCCCTAAGGAAGCGGGTATTGTCTGCGGTGGCATTCACCAAGGCGGCGATCGCCTCGGCTAACGTGGGAGGAACTGGAGGTGGGTTTGGGGTAACATCCCGTCCCCCAGAAGTTCCTGCTGCATTCTGTCCTCGAGTCCTGGTCGGCATCTGTGGCAAAAACATTTGAAGTAAACATAATGTGCCAGAGAAAACCTTCCATTATACATTACTATAAAAAGTAATGATACAGACTCGATATTACATAACAGGATACAATACCCATTATACAAAAGTTCAACCTATTATACAACAGTACACCCTACAATACCCTACTCTACACTACTCTACTTCTATTACACCTTTATTCCTGCTTGCCATTAGTCTTGGCGGCTTCATCGTCAGGTGTGGGAGTCCAGACATCAACCAACCTCAAAGAAGGAGGGGGCTCAAAAAGGTCTAACTCCCCACCCAGCACACGTCCCGCAACGTGAGATGGTCCAGCTTCCGCCTCAGCAGGTTGTGCAGGCTCACTTGGGTGTAGTTGTGAGTATAGTATATGGACTTCCTCGTGCAACGTATTGCAGTAAACCTGCAGGTTATCAACCGTTGAGCTAAGTTCTTTAACTCGGGCCTGAGCCCTTGCTTCCTTAGCACACATTAGCAAACGAGACTGTACGGCCCAGTCAAGTGCTAAGTCTCGATCAGCGAGTTGATCCTGCAGATGTCGGATGTCCCTTCTCAGTTCATTGATTCTATCTCCGTCGGCGACCCAAGCATCAGTCCTATGTTGCAGCGCTGCTTGAAGTCGACTCACACGGGCTTCAAGGTCTCCGATGGGGTCGTTACTTCCACTGCTGCTGCTTTCATGTCGGGGAGCCAATTGATGCCGAGGCACCCCAATTGGTCCCGTAGACTTGCGTGCCGTTAGCCTGGTACGTGGCGGCATCTTTCTAAGGGGGAAAATGTTATTAGTAAGATTCTTAGCATGATGCATGTATAATTACAGAATCAACCTTAGTCGATTCAACCTTCTATATGTTGCACTCTTCCTATCTGGTCTTTAAGATGGACTCTTCAGAATACTTAGGTAAGAAGAGAAAAGAATTCTTAGGTAAGACTTTTGAAAATTCTTTTGAAGATGCCTCATAATATCTGCAAAGAAGGGCTACGCACCGATACCAGCTGTGATGGGACCTCCCAAGTAATTAGGCCCACCTACAGTTGTCCTTGTCCAACGGGCATCAGACACCCTGTAGATGTTCCTAAGTCACTTGACAAGTTCGGTATCTTTCCTTACCTTACCAGGAACGTCTCACCCGTCTTGCAGACATTACAGAACATCGGAGATAAAGAAATGCGGAAGCGAATTACATAAACTCACATTTATTTCAAAAGCAAGCTTGAGTTAATTTATTACAGACCAGACTAAAAGTGAGTGCAGAGTAGTAATATTATACAAACCAAGGGAGGCACAAACTCCTCCCGACAAGCTAAAAGCAAAAGATCCTAAGTGGAGGACCGAGTCCTCCCGCACTTCAGTCTTGTTTTTCCTCGTTTGGTACCACCTTGGAGCAGAAGCAACAAAAGTTTGTCGCTTCCTCACCTAAAAACAACAAAGGGATAAACCCTGAGTATGGAATACTCAGCAAGTCTTACCCGACTAAGGAAAAGACTCTCAAGGGTATGCTGGATAAGTAGGAGTCAAGGAGAGGCTTTAGCAAAAATCAACTTATAGTTTTGCAGAAGAAGCTTACTAAAGTGAGTCCTTACTTTCCATCTTTTAATGCCATCTTAAGTATTAATAGACTCTATTTGCATCTAGTCTAATTTCACATCAAATCAAGACAACATTAGTTTTATCCATAGTGTTCACATCCTGACTCTAGGTTGTAGAAAAGTGACCAAGTCTTCATAACCGCGAAGGTACGGCGATCCGAATCGATTATACTCAGCTGAGGATCTCCAATCACATGACATATGTAGCACTTAACCCTTGCATATGTCAACCCGCCACCGGGGTTCTTAAGACCGGATCAGGTTCACGCAAACCGAGAGCACAGATACACCACCGTCCAGCCTCTTGCCACGGAGGGTACACGCTACTCTCGCCACCGCTCCACGCCCATTTCATGTTATCTTATTCCGGCCTTAGTCTGCCCGAGGCAAGGCTTACCCATGACGAGGCATGTGACCAGTTAAAGGGTCCTCGGTCAGCACGCCTACATACGCGTTAGTCCTTAACCAACCTGGGTAGAACATCACCTGTTCCTAACCCAAGTCTCAATTTAAGTATTTCCACCCTTAGGAATGTGTCTGTTCCTTAGGATGAAAGAGCATCATGGGGAGCTTTGCAGTAAGATCCCACTATTGCTCCAAATGAAAATATTCTTGCAGGTAGAAGCCATCCTCTCCATGGTTACATTGAGGACAACTTCTATCCACAAGATCTAAGCAAGACTAAGCATTTTTGTAAATCATGTTTTGATACTTCACAGAAGTATCTATAAAGGTATGGATATCAAGGAAAGCAATGCATCAAAGGGTTTCAAGTAACTCCTATGAACCTAATGCACATTTCACTAGACTTAAGTGTGCAAAAAGTATTTAAAAACACAAGGAAAGGGGTGGCATGCACCGGGGATTGCCTTCGTTCACAGGTGAATCAGGCTCAGATCCACAGATATCAAAGTAGAAATGATTCCCGGCCTGAGACTCCAAAGGTGGTGGTGTCTCCTCTTCAGTTACTTCTATCTCTTCTTCTCGTTCTAATCATAACCATACATAAGTATAAGAATGGATGCCATGGGATGCTCATGAGGATGCAAAGATAGCATAAACTTATTATTTATGTCTTGAATACAACTTTCCTTCACGGAGTTCCGGGAACTTAGGGTTTCCGGAGTCGGTAAAGGAGTTCATAGGGCGGGGGGGGGTGGTTTTTGGGTTTGGTGAGCAAACAAGGTCCAAATCAATTCAAATCCTACCCAAGGCTTCTAAATATTATGAGGAACTCATATAAAAATTTTGAGCATTTTTGGAATTACCATTTGTTTTCTAAAAATCTATAACCAACATTTTTAACCATTTTAAATACCCTAAAATTTCTTACTTCAACTAAAAATCACAAAATTATTTTTAATAAATTCTAGGGAAAATAACAAGCCTAGGAGAATTAGTTTCATAATTTTAGCATTTTTCTACATTTTTCTACATATTTCTAAAGCTCTGCTGAAAAAGAAAAAGGAAAAGGTTGAAACAGTGTTGGGCTGGTTTCAGCCCAGCGGCCCAGTTCCAGAGAGGAAAGGCGCCCGTGCGCGCCCGCGCCCTGGCGACTTTGCACAGGGGCCCTCGCGTTTCAGAACAACTCGCAGTAGGTCCGTAGCACTATTCACTAAGTCGCTGACGCTTTACACCGAGCCCCTCTGGTTTCTAATTCTTTGCACGGCTAAGTCCCCGACGCCGTGGAACACGGCCGAGCTCCGGCGAGCTGTCTGTGCCGGCCGATTGGGACAAGGACTAGTGCCCAGCTTTGGATTAAACCAAATTCGAGTTCTAAGGACCATTTCCCCCCAATCAATTTCATGCTTGGTGATCTATTTCGCTCTGCCCACGAGGACAGCACGTACTACGGCTAACCCATCGTGTTCCTGGTGATTGGTGACGGTTTATTTCAATTAGGCGGGTCTATGAGCATTACGGGTATGTGAGAAAGCTTAAACGAGGAAGCAGGGGACGGGAGCTGACCGGAGATGGGCTCGCGATGGTGAGCTTGGTTTCACGGTGGCGGAAGCTTGAATTGGGGGAAACTCCGAATTCGAGCAGATGAGTGGATGATTGTGGCCGATTAGCGGTGGTTAGCTAGCTTAGGACCTTACGGAACTAGTGGGGGGCTCAATTTATAGGGAGCGACAGCGGCGGCGATCAATTTGAGCAGGTTGTGCTGGCGGCCGGAGAGGAGGAAGAACCGCGTGCAGTGAACACGTGTTTATCGCCGTGGCAGTAACTCCGGTGAGCTACGGAGAGTTCAGAGGAGGTCACGGCGACACGGTGAAAGAGTTGAGCCACGCGGCGCACGGCCGGGAGGCGGTGGTCGATGGTGAGCACTTTACCGCGGGCGGTGAGCCAAGGGGAGGGGTGTCGTGGCCGATCGGGGTAGCTTCCAGTCCAGCGGTGACGACGATCTTTTAACCCCACGGCGCTATCCACAAGTCCGGTGCACGAATCCAAACGCCGGTGACCCGAATCACGGCGGAGGAATCCGTCGGCGGTGAGGGCAGCCGCGCGGTTGATCTGATCCAGTCAAGTTACTGTACCATGGCGAGCTCCTTTCATATGAACTGACAGAGAGATTTGAGGCTAGATTTTCTCCCGATTTTGTGTAGTAACCGAGCAAGCTTTCTGTACCAAAGTTATAGGGCTATCATCCAACTATAACTTTGCTGCAGGGTGCACTCACAATTAGTCACTGGATCATGCTTAAAATCAAGTCCAAAGTTAGCTTTGTTTCACTGAAGTTCTGGATTTCAGCATGGACCCGCCTGACAGCCAAACTTGAGGCTTAATTATCTCCAATATTTTCTTAACAACTCTGCTGACACTCTTAAGCAAAGTTATGCTCCTATAATTGGGCTACAATTTTGATGTGGTGACCTAGGGCAAAAACCCTATGCTTTGAAAGTTACAAAGCCCCAAAGTGGAGCCAATTCTCTGATTTTCAGACTTAGAATAGAACTCAAATGAGGTCCATTTTGCATTTAAGTCCAAAACTTAGGGTTTGGCTTTCAAGTCCACATATTTGTGAACCAAAGGACTTAAGATACTTATTTGGCTTGGTTTTTGCACTTTAGCCCAAAAGTGGACTAATTTTGCATATAAGCCCCTAGGGTTTGGTTTCAGGGTTTTCTAGGGTTCCAATTAGGGTTTCTGGTATCCCAGGGGTATAAATGTGATTCAACTTTATTTTTGGGGTCATTTTATGACTTTTACCCTAAGGCTTTTAGGTTTTCTCAACTTGGGTTAAGTTTTACCCCTTTAACCACTATTTAGGGTTAAGCCTAATAACCAGGGTTCTATTTGCAAAAACATTAAAACAATACAACTTGTTTGAAATTTTTGCCTAGTGAATGCACTCTAGGTGTGTCACACATATGCAATGCCAATGCTTATGATGTCATGCTCAAGTTTTAGTTATAGTAACACCAGGGGTGTTACAATGTGTCCAGATTTGTCCTTAAATTCGGGTGTGACAATCGCAGACAATGAATACCAAGAATGTTGTTCTCTGGTGCCTCCTTATCATTCTCATTATGCGTACAGATCATGCTTTAGCCGGTTCATGCTCCTTTGCATCTATCTGTGGCAATCTACGGAAGGTCAATTTGTAAATCTTTGTGTTTCATTGTTTCTTTGTCCCTTTGTCTTCATTTGTAAAACCCTCTTCTGACCATTTTGTGTTCAGTCCCACGACCTATGGAGGGAGGGGGTGGGGGTGGCCGCGGCCAAGGGCGGGGGCAGGGGAGGTCGATAGCGGCTGGAGGTCGGAAGGAGGGAGGAAGAGAGAGGAAACTTGAACACCTAGCTGTGGTACAAAGTTGGAATGTGTGAAACCCTAAATCTAGGGTTGGGAGTATATTATATAGAAGAGTTGGATGGGCTAAACCCATTACAATAGGGGTAATGAGGTAATTACATGGTGACCTTATCCTAGCCTTAACAGGACTCTAACAGGATGGTCCGCCATCGTGAACGATCCTGTGCCTCCACACGACCCGATGGTTCGTGCTCCTACGGAGAGGATCCCCAATGTCTTAACCTTACAAGCGGACTCTAAGGATCATTGGTATTTGGCTCGGAAGAGCTACAATAGAAGGCACATTGAAGAAGATGATCACATTCGTAGAATGTAATCTAATAAGGTAGTTACCATCCACATTTTCTCATAATGCCCACGCAGTATGTTTAGGCAATTTCTTCTTTCTTGGCCAGAAACACTATGGAAAATCTCTACAACTTATTAAGGCTGCAAGGGTAGCCTGCCATTCCCTGTTCTGCCACCATTCACTATTCTGCCATTTCGATTCCCCCTCCCTGCACAACCATTCCCATTCCCCCGCACAGTCCACGTCTAGCTAAAATTAAAAAACACACATGGCCCTAAGGGGATTCGAACTCGTGACTCCTCCAGCAAATGCGAGTAGTAGCTACTGCTACACCACATGTGTGTTTATGTCTACATCTATGACAGGAAAAACATCTGCTACATCTTTCCCCAAGCCCACCTTCTACCCTTGCACAATGCGTAATAGTAGATAAGTATCACTGATCTTCTTGAATTATATTTTCAGATGAAGTGAGTAGTATTTAAAGAAAAGCCTTGCATGCAATTTCTTTTGTTTGAATAATGTTTTCAATTTAAATTCCTTTTTTTGCATGCGTGGCATTTATTCTCCGTAATATTTTTTTTCCATGGATCTAACTTGTGAGTGATTTTCTTAAACCAACGCCAAGGATGAATCCATGTTTCTTACTTGAAAACCCCGAACAAACACCACTAGTAGGAGGCGCTCGCATTGGCGTCGCTCATCGACGACGAGAAGAAGCTTGGCGACTGCCAGTTCGACCTCTGGAAGTAGTCTTACGTGGCCGCATGGGCCGCTGTGGATGACAAGCTCCAGTGCAGCCGCCTCTTGGACGCGGTCCAGAACGGCTGCATCTCACTGTCCATCGTCAAGTAGGGGGACCTCATGGTCGTGGCCAATGTCGGCGACTCCTAGATTGTTCTAGGCATCACTTCCGACGACGACGCCATCACGCCGTCCAGCTCATCGTCCACCTGAAGGCCAACCTGCCACGTAAGTCGCTACTGATCGGCCATGAATTCTTGTGCGATGGGACGACAACTATTGCTGACGTTGTGTGAGTGTCCTTGAACATGATGTATGCAGATGAGTAGAGCATCCAGTGGTGCAACGACCAGTTGTTCTACCTTGCTGATGAGCCTGGGGTGGTCTTCGTCTGGCAGCCTAGGCAAGAGTCATCGGGACTCGCTATGTCACACGCGTTCGACGACTACTATATCAAGGACTGTGGCATCATCTCGACGCCGAAGGTGACACAGAGGAGGACTGGAAGCAATGACCAGTTCGTCATCCTTGCCTTTTTGTTTAAGCAAGCACGTATGGTGGTGCATGCCTGATGATTGATGATGTACGAGGGAACTTCTTTCGGCAGGTGTGGGACGTGCTCTCCAAGGATGAGTCCATGCAAATCATGACATATATTGAAGTTTGTATGGTACTGATGGTTGCAATGTAGTGGTGAAACATTTAAATTAAAATAACAAAATTTATGTATGGCCCGGATCACAAATGGATTATGAAACCTTTCTCATAACAATATAACACATATTTTGTATATTCCCGTTGCAACGCACGGGCACTCACCTAGTATATTAATATAAGAAAAGAAAATGACAAACATGTTTCTCTTATGATAAGCTAATAAAAATGAGGAGGACTAAAGGATGGCCCATGTTACTCTAGGAGCGGAAAGACGTCAAAACGAACTACACTGTAGCATTTTAGTCCAAAATATATCAATGATTCTTCATTCATTGTAGCCCAGGTCACTCTAGGTGAAAATATGTCAATGACTGGCAATGCAATACAGTTTTGTCGAAAATTTAAGCCAGCTGAACAACATTGCAGCCGTTTAAATTAAAGTCCAGTTGATGATTGTGCTGAACAACAGATTATATTACACTGAAATAAAGCTAGGCTAGAACTAGAAGAGGCTAAATGTGAGGTACTCAGTCAAACCATGTATACATGGAGAGCAAAATCATGCTGCATGTTTTGACTGCTTGCATGCATCTGGTCAAAGCTACTGGATTTAAGGGAGGAGATACTCCTATGCATGCATGTGTCTAGCCATAGCGTGAGTGGATTCCACTAGTAGAAAAGAGCTCAAAACCGGTGGTACGTTCTATTTTCACTGGTGGTTTCGGTTATCAAACGTCAGTGAAAAAATAGGTGGGGTTGGCTTAAGGAATCGCTAGTGGAAACCTATTTCCACTAGTGGTGGGTGTAACAAAACTGCTAGTGATAATCTAATTTCCACTGGCAGTTTTGTTACACCAACCGCCACCACTGGCGGTTGTGTAAAGAGAACTACAAGTGACATTAGTACTATAAATACCCCTTCTTCCCCCCTCCCCGACACGAGCTGTAGCTCGCAACCTACTACCATTGAAGGCGATTTTGTAGGTCCAAATTTTACAAAATACAAGGGGAGAGGTTTTGGTCTTCATTTTTTTTGGAAGAATGTTGCTAAGAAAGGTTGGTTTATGTTTCTATTGTCAATTTTTGTTCAAGAGCTCAATTTTGGATCTAGGGTTTCACCATGTGAGAGAAAGAGTATGGCTATGTTATTTTCTCTATTTTCTCAAATGAGGTTATTTAAGATGGTTATATTTTTTCTATCTTCTGTCCTTTTTCATGTTTAGTTCTCAAATCAGTTTATCCATGACATATTAAGTTGTTTAATGAATGGTGCATGTGTTGTATGGAGAGATAGGAAGATAGGTTTGGTAATTAAGATTGTTTATATTAGTTGCTATGAAAGGTTGGTTTAATTATTGTCGGCGTTTCGACCCCGGGGGGTCCCTGGACCGACGAGTAAATTGTCGCCGCGTGTCCCAGCCTAGATGAGTCGGCGTGAGACGGAGCACGAAGGGGGAAAAAAGGAGACATGCATAAAGGGGAAACCCGTGGCCTTCGTGTTGTCTTGCGCCCAGGTCGGGTGCGCTTGCAGTAGGGGGTTACAAGCGTCCGCGTGGGAGGGAGCGAGAGGCTTGCACGCGCCGTCCCATCCTCTCCGCGCGACCAACCTTCCATATGAGAGCCCTGGACCTTCCTTTTATAGGCGTAAGGAGAGGGCCCAGGTGTACAATAGGAGATGTAGCAGTGTGCTAACGTGTCTAGCAGAGAGGAGCTAGTGCCCTAAGTACATGCCGTCGTGGCAGCCGGGGAGGTTTTGGCACCCTGTTCATGTGATGTCGTGGCCGTCGGAGGAGCGCCGGAGCCTTGAGGAAGGACAGCTATCGGGGCTGTCGAGTCCTTGCTGACGTCTCCTTGCTTCCGTAAGGGGCTGAGAGCCACCGTTGTCATGGAGCACGTGGGGCGCCATCATTATTTGTTTACCAGGGCGAGCCAGATGGGACGCCGGTCTTGCCCCCCGTAGCCTGAGCTAGCTAGGGGTAGGGTAATGATGGCCCCCCTGTGACGTGGTCGGTCCGAGCCTTGGGTCGAGCGAGGCGGTGGCTCCTCCGAGGTCGAGGTCGAGTCTGTCTTCCGAGGTCGAGGTTGAGTCCGAGCCTCGGGTCGGGCGAGGCGGAGACCATTGTCTGAGGCCAATGCTGAGTCCGAGCCCTAGGGTCGGGCGAGGCGGAGTTCGTCGTCTTCCGGAGCTGAGGCCGAGTCCGAGCCCTGGGTCGGGCGAGGCGGAGTTCGTCGTCTTCCGGAGCCGAAGTCGAGTCCGAGCCCTGGGTCGGGCGAGGCGGAGTTCGTCGTCCGAGGCCGAGACGGGGGCCGAGCCCTGGGGTCGGGCGAGGCGGAGCTTCCTATGGCGCCCGAAGCCGGACATGGCTGCTGTCAGCCTCACTCTGTCGAGTGGCACAGCAGTCGGGGCAATGCAGGCGGCGCTGTCCTCTTGTCAGGCCGGACAGTGGAGCGGCGAAGTGACTGCGGTCACTTCGGCTCTGTCGACTGAAGGGCGCTCGTCAGGATAAGGTGTCAGGCCATCCTTGCATTAAATGCTTCTGCGATACGGTCGGTCGGTGTGGCGATCTAGCCAAGGTTGCTTCTTGGCGAAGACTGGGCCTCGGGCGAGCCGAAGGTGTGTCCGTTGCTTGAAGGGGCCCTCGGGCGAGACGTGAATCCTCCGGCGTCGGCTGCCCTTGCCCGAGGCTGGGCTCGGGCGAGGCGAGATCGTGTCCCTTGAGTGGACCGAGCCTTGACTTAATCGCACCCATCAGGCCTTTGCAGCTTTGTGCTGATGGGGGTTACCAGCTGAGATTAGGAGTCTTGGGGGTACCCCTAATTATGGTCCCCGACAGTAGCCCCCGAGCCTTGAAGGGAGTTTTAATACTCGCTTGGAGGCTTTTGTCGCACTTTTTTGCAAGGGGACCGGCCTTTCTCGGTTGCATTTCGTTCTGGTGGGTGCGCGCGAGCGCACCCGCCGGGTGTAGCCCTCGAGGCCTCGGAGGAGTGGTTTGACTCCTTCGAGGTATTAGCGCATTTCGTAATGCCTTGGTCGGTCTGGTTGTTCCCTCATGCGAGCTAGCCATAGCCCGGGTGCACAGTCGGGTCCCAAGCTCTCGGGCTGGTATGTTGACGCTGTCAACGGTTTGGCCGGAGCCGGGTTTGCGAGAGCCGCCCCCGAGCCTCCGCACAGAGCGAGAGGACGGTCAAGGACAGACTCGACTTTTTTACATACGCCCCTATGTCGCCTTTCCGCAAGGAGGAGGGGGGAAAGCGCCATGCTGCCCTCGGAGGGCGCCGAACATGGTGTCTCCAGTGAGTTGCTAACGGGTAATCCGAGTGGACGCCCATGCCCCATTCGTTAGGGGTCAGCTAGTGGCCCGGAGGCGCGCTCCAAAAGTACCTGCGGGTGATTTGCCGGACCCGGTCCCCTTTTGACGGGGTCCGAGGGCTCGATGCCTCCCTCTGGTGGGATTCCATTACAAAATCGTTCCCGTCGGTCTCAGAAATGTCCTAGGGTACCTCGGGAGCGTAGCCCGAGCCTTGGTTATGTATCGAACGTACCCAGGGTCATCCCTCGCTCTGCGTCTGAGGCGGCTGTCGAACCCTTCGGGGGCCAGCCTTCGAACCCCTGATCAGTAGTGGGCGCGGAGCCCGAGTGGTCTGAAGCGGCCGTTGAACCCTACCGAGGGGCCAGCCTTCGAACCTCTGACCAGTAGTGGGCGCGGAGCCCGAGTGCTCTGAGGCGGCTGTTGAACCCTTCCGAGGGGCCAACCTTCGAACCTCTGATCAGTAGGGGGGCTCGGCGCCCGCTTCCTTCGTGGAGAAGGATCCCTTTCGGAATATCCCCTTTCCCGGTCCCTGTTGTAAGAGAGAGAAAGAGGAAGAGGAAAAGGACACGAAATTGAACGATGTGGCACACCTTTTTTTACACGGTCATTATGGCGGAGGTGAAGCGTCGCCTGCTTTGCCTGCCAAAGGTGTCGCCTGTCCTGCCGCAGAGTTAATGCGACGGGACGAGTGGTTCGCGGGGCAGCCGTTGCGCGTGCGCGAGCCGTTCGAGGAACGGAACACGGGCGCGTCGTCTTCACGCCGTGGGAGAGGGTTCTCTCGCTGTCCCAGGAGGGGACATGAGCTTGTTGACGACTTGACCGCTGCTTCCGCCCGGCTGCCACCGCCATTACTGCTGGCCCATTTCTGGCCGTATCGGCCGTCGCGCCTTCTCCCGCGGCTGACTGACCCGTGACCGATGTGCTCAGTTGTCACTATTGGGCCGTGCGCAGGGTCGCCTCGAGTCGCGGCACTGGTTCCGCAGTCGAGGAGGCGCGGTACTGGCGCAAGTGGCGGTGCAGTTTCTCGCACGTAGTAACCGGCGCGCCGGTTACATGACGTGTGGGCCTGGGCCTCCATGCTGGACGCGTCGAAGTCGGAAGGGTGCGCCCTCTTGGTGCGATTGCATGCCACCTGCATGGCGGTCCGCCCTTTCACCCGCTGGCCTGGGCGAAAGTGGAGGAATGCTCGTAACCGCTAGGCAGTTGCGCGCACCGCGCGCGGCAGTTTGGCTCCTTCTGTCCTAGGCCAGCTTGCACGATGCGTGGGGCCCAGCCCCCGTGTCGTAGGGGGAGGACCTTGGAGCGTGTTGGAGAAGACTCAGCCCGCGACGGTTGAGGACGCAAGTGGGGAGAGTTGCCTTTAAAAGGAGGGTGAC
Source organism: Zea mays (assembly GCF_902167145.1). Classification (NCBI taxonomy): domain Eukaryota; kingdom Viridiplantae; phylum Streptophyta; class Magnoliopsida; order Poales; family Poaceae; genus Zea; species Zea mays. The sequence continues at coordinate 110,136,143 of NC_050097.1, read as the reverse complement.
CCCCTTGAAAGGCAACCATGTCTTTGCGCTCCCCTCATGCATCGTGTCTTTCCACCTTCCGAGCCCCCGGATGGGGGGCGCCCGCAGTTCTTCCGCCTTGTCGTCGTTGGAGGAACGCAACTTCACGGAAGTTGGTACCTTTCAGCCATCGTTCGACTTCAAGGATTTTCATCAGGCAGCCCGGCTGCATCCCCTCGCCGGTGGTCACCCAAGACGGTGACCACCAGTTCGATGGTGGGGAGAAGCGAGTCGGGCTGCGGCCTCTGCCCCACCCTCAGCTTCAAGGATCTTCATCATCCTTGCTGGGGCGGAGAGCGAGGTGAGCCGGGGCTCTACCTCCCGCACGGGTCGGCTGGCCACCTCTTCTTCCAGCTTCTGGTGGTGGAAACCATCCTCCAGCTCTGCGGAGGAGGCGCCCTCCAGCCATGCCGGGGAAGGCAAACTGTTGCTGCCCAGCTAGGATGCAACATTCCATCCTCTGTCCTCGCTTTTGTGGCGAGGACGGGAGCGAGGACCTGCCGGTGCGCTTTGGAGCGGCCCGCGCTTGTTGGTGCGGCGTTGGTGGACAGGCGGACGCCGCCGTTGGTGCTGACGTGGTGGCAGCTGGAGAAAGCTTCTCCGCCGTCGAGGCCGTCGGCGCCGCCTACGGACCGACCTCCGGCTCTTTGGCTTTAATGTCTGGTTCGCGTCCCTTGAGTGGGGACACGAACGAGAACCTTCCGGTGGCTGTGTCCGTCCTGGGACCATGGCTGATGCTGCAGAGGTCGCTGGCGAGTCACCCGGAGCTTGTCACCCCACAGGCTCTCCGGTGTGGAGGTTGTTCATACCCACGGGGGCAGAACCGGAGTTCCGTTTGTAATGGCACCTTTAATGCCGGTGACTGTTCATTACGGCTGTCGGGGCCTGAACATGTATATATTTTTGGCACAGAGTCGTGTTTTTCCCTCATTTCGAGCACTAGGACTCGTCTGTCGGCTAACTGAACCGCTTAACCAAGTATGAGTTGCCTCGTGCGAAGGTGATGAGTGAGGTATCCGTATCCCAGAGGCGTAGGAGTCCCTCGGCTTGGTCGGCCTTGCCGCCCGAGGCTTCTCTTGCTTAGTTAAAGGAACCCTCATCCGCTCTTCGATGAGCCGAAGCCGGAGGCAGCGGTGTCAGCATGGACAGAGGCGGAGTTGGCTCGAAAAGAAGACTTCGTCGGCCGGAGCCTGGCTGGGCCGTCCACTTGCAGGACCAGCGTCGGAGCCGAGTTGCCGAGGCCACGAGCCGGGCTGGTGTCCTCGGAGGACAGCTGGCTGAGGCTTCGGGGCAGCCGGCCGAGGCGTCCGCTCGGGCTGGATTCCTGGAGGAGGCCCTGGCGGCGATGGCCCGGGCGTGGTGCTGACGTCGTCCTTCGGAGTGGAGACCCTCCGACCGTGTTGCCGTCTGAGGCTCGGTCGTACTTCGCCGAAGGTGGAGTTGACGCCGAGGGTGCTGCTGCTCCCCCTCCGTCGACTTCTGAGCCTGCAGGATCGGTTCATCTTGTAGTGTGCGTATGTTTTCTGCGGCCGCCGAGGCCCAAACATACTGTCGTCATGTTGTAAAGCTGCGTCTCTTTTCCTCTTGTTTCGAGTATCTGGACTTATTTGTCGGTAACAGAATTGTTTGTCCGAGCGAGAGTTACTTTTCACGGAAGGTGATGAGTGAGGTATTCGTATCCCGGAGGCGTAGGAGTCCCTTGGCTCGGTCGGCCTTGCCGCTTACGTGTACTCTTACTCGTCCATAGGATTTTGCTATCGATATAGTCGAGAAGGCACGAAAAATCGTTTCGGCAGAAGTGTTTTCGAGCGTTAAGACTTGTTCGGTCCGCGGAATCGCTTATCCGAGCGTGAGTTACTTATCGCAGAAGGTGATGAGTGAGGTATCCGTATCCCAGAGGCGTAGGAATCCCTCGACTCGGTCAGCCTTGGCTGCTTACGTGTACTCCATCGTTTTCAGGACCCCACTTTCGAAGTAATCGAAAAGCACGAAAGACGTTCTGACAGAAAAGATCTTTTCCGAGGAAAATTTTGACGCGGAGGGGGTTCCCCCCTTCTAGCCCCCGAGGGAGGGTCGGGCTTTGCCGAGGCAAGGCCGACCCTTCCTTGATGGTTAGACTTTGTGTGTGAACGAGGTGTACGAACGACTTGAAAGCATCTTAAGGGTAAAAGCGACGTAGCTGTCGGATGTTCCAAGCGTTGCTGTATACCTCGCCTTGACTGTTGGCCAGCTTGTATGTCCCGAGCTTCAGAACCTTGGCGATGACGAATGGCCCTTCCCAGGGAGGCGTGAGCTTGTGCCGCCCTCGGGCGTCTTGTCGCAGCCGAAGCACCAAGTCGCCCACCTGGAGGTCTCGGGACCGAACCCCTCGGGCGTGGTAGCGTCGCAGGGACTGCTGATACCGCGCTGAGTGTAGTAAGGCCACGTCCCGAGCCTCTTCCAGCTGGTCCAGTGAGTCTTCTCGGTTAGCTTGATTGCTTTGGTCGTCGTAGGCCCTCGCCCTCGGGGAACCGTATTCTAAGTCTGTGGGCAAGATGGCCTCGGCCCCATAGACTAGAAAGAACAGTGTGAAGCTCGTGGCTCGGCTCGGCCTTGTCCTCAGACTCCAGACCACCGAGGGGAGCTCCTTCATCCATCGCTTGCCGAACTTGTTGAGGTCGTTGTAGATCTGTGGCTTGAGTCCTTGCAGAATCATGACGTTGGCACGCTCTACTTGCCCATTCGTCATGGGGTGAGCCACGGCGGCCCAGTCCACCCAGATGTGGTGATCCTCGCAGAAGTCCATGAACTTTCTACCGGTGAACTGGGTGCCATTGTCGGTAATGTTGGAGTTCGGGACCCCAAAGCGATGGACAATGTTGGTGAAGAACGCCACCGCCTGTTCGGACCTGATGTTGTTTAGGGGTCGGACTTCGATCCACTTGGAGAATTTGTTGATGGCGACCAGTAGGTGCGCGTAGCCCCCGGGTGCCTTCTGCAAGGGACCGACGAGGTCCAGACCCCACACAGCAAACGACCAGGTGATGGGTATTGTCTGCAGAGCCTGAGCGGGCAGGTGGGTTTGCCTTGCATAGAATTGACACCCTTGGCAGGTGCGGACAATTCTAGTGGCGTCGGTCACCGCGGTCGGCTAGTAGAAACCTTGTCGGAAGGCGTTTCCAACAAGGGCTCGAGGCGCTGCGTGATGACCGCAAGCCCCCGAGTGTATTTCTTGTAAGAGCTCCTGGCCTTCGGCGATGGATATGCATCGCTGGAGGATGCCTGAGGGGCTGCGGTGGTAGAGCTCCTTCCCGTCTCCCAGCAAGACGAACGACTTGGCACGCCGCGCCAATCGCCGAGCTTCGGCTCGGTCGAGGGGCAGCTCTCCTCGGTGGAGATATTGCAGGTACGGGGTCTACCAGTTTCGATTAGGCGTGACCCCGCTCCGCTCTTCCTCGACGCGCAGTGCCTCACCCTCGGGGGCCGAGGGTGCCTCGGGCTGGGCCGAGGCCTTCTCGGGCTCGGGCGTGTCGTCGGATCTTGACTGAGAGTTGATGTAGGTCTCGGGAGAAGACGTCTGGGGGAACCGTTGTTCGCCCCGAGGCTATCTTAGCCAGCTCATCCGCAGTCTCGTTGTATCGTCAGGCGACGTGGTTGAGCTCGAGCCCGTAGAACTTGTCTTCCAGGCGCCGAACCTCGTCGCAGTAGGCTTCCATCTTCGGGTTGCGGCAGTGGGAGTTCTTCATGACTTGGTCGATGACAAGCTGCGAGTCACCGCGAGCGTCGAGGCGTCGGACCCCTAGCTCGATGGCGATGCGCAACCCGTTAACCAGAGCCTTGTACTCGACCACGTTGTTGGACGCCGGGAAATGGAGGCGCAGCACGTAGCGGAGGTGTTTCCCGAGGGGTGAGATGAAGAGCAGGCCCGCGCCCACTCCTGTTTTCATCAGCGACCCGTCGAAAAACATGGTCCAGAGTTCCGGTTGGATCGGAGCCGCTGAAAGCTGGGTGTCGACCCATTCAGCCACAAAGTCCGCCAAGACTTGGGACTTGATGGCCTTCCGAGGGGCGAACGAGATTGTCTCGCCCATGATTTCCACCGCCCACCTTCCAATTCTACCTGAGGCCTCTCGGCACTGGATGATCTCCCCCAGGGGGAAGGATGACACCACAGTCACCGGATGAGACTCGAAGTAGTGTCGCAACTTCCGCCGCGTCAGGATCACCACGTACAGCAGCTTCTGAATTTGTGGGTAGCGGATCTTGGTCTCGGACAGTACCTCACTGATGAAGTAGACCGGCCTCTGGACGGGCAATGCATGCCCCTCTTCTCGTCTCTCAACCACGATCGCGGCGCTGACCACCTGAGTGGTAGCGGCGACGTAAATCAAGAGGGCTTCTCCGGCAGCGGGGGGCACCAAGATGGGCGCATTCGTGAGGAGCGCCTTCAGGTTCCCGACGGCTTCCTCGGCCTCAGGGGTCCAAGTGAAGCACTCGGCCTTTCTTAAGAGGCAGTACAGGGGTAGGCCTCTTTCGCCGAGGCGTGAGATGAAGCGGCTCAGAGCCGCAAGGCATCCCATGACCCTCTGTACGCCTTTCAAGTCCTTGATGGGCCCCATGTTGGTGATTTCTCCGGGTTGGCCTCGATGCCCCGCTCGGAGACGATGAACCCCAAGAGCATGCCTCGGGGTACTCCGAAGACGCACTTCTCGGGATTGAGTTTTACGCCTTTCGCCTTGAGACACCGGAATGTCGTTTCAAGGTCGGAAAGAAGGTCGAAGGCTTTCCTCGTCTTAACTACGATGTCATCGACGTAAGCCTCGACCGTTCGACCGATGTGTTGGCCAAACACATGGTTCATGCACCTTTGGTATGTCGCACCCGCATTCCTCAAACCAAACGGCATAGTAACGTAGCAGTACATGCCGAAAGGTGTGATGAAAGAAGTCGCGAGCTGGTCAGACTCTTTCATCTTGATTTGGTGATACCCTGAGTAGGCATCGAGGAAAGACAGGGTTTCGCACCCAGCAGTGGAATCCATGATTTGATCGATGCGAGGCAGAGGATAGGGAACTTTCGGACATGCTTTGTTCAGACCAGTGTAGTCTACACACATCCGCCATTTCCCTCCTTTCTTTCTCACAAGCACAGGGTTGGCAAGCCATTCGGGATGGAATACCTCTTTGATGAACCCTGCTGCCATCAGCTTGTGGATCTCCTCGCCTATGGCTCTGCGCTTTTCTTCGTCGAATCGGCGTAGAGGCTGCTTCACGGGTCGGGCTCCAGCTCGGATGTCCAGCGAGTGCTCGGCGACTTCCCTCGGTATGCCGGGCATGTTCGAGGGACTCCACGCGAAGACTTCGGCGTTTGCACGGAGAAAGTCGACGAGCACTGCTTCCTATTTGGGGTCGAGCTCGGAGCCGATCCGGATCTGCTTGGAGGCGTCGTTGCCGGGGTCGAGAGGGACGGATTTGACCGTCTCTGCTGGCTCGAAATTGCCGGCATGGCGCTTCACGTCTGGCGCCTCCTTGGAGAGGCTCTCCAGGTCGGTGATGAGGGCCTCGGATTCGGCGAGGGCCTCGGCGTACTCCACGCACTCCACGTCGCATTCGTACGCGTGTCGGTACGTGGGGCCGACGGTGATGACCCCGTTGGGGCCCGACATCTTGAGCTTAAGGTAGGTGTAGTTGGGGACGGCCATGAACTTGGCGTAGCATGGCCTCCCCAGCACTGCGTGGTAGGTTCCTCGGAACCCGACCACCTCGAACGTGAGGGTTTCCCTTCGAAAGTTGGAGGGAGTCCCGAAGCAGACGGGTAGATCGAGTTGTCCGAGGGGCTGGACGCGTTTCCCGGGGATGATCTCGTGAAAAGGCGCCGCGCCCGCCCGGACCGAGGACAGATCGATCCGCCGGAACCCGAGAGTTATGGCGTAGATGATGTTGAGGTTGCTGCCTCCGTCCATGAGGACCTTGGTGAGCCTGATGTTGCCGATGACGGGGTCGACAACGAGCGGATATTTCCCCGGGCTCGGCACGCGGTCGGGGTGGTCGCCCTGGTCAAAGGTGATGGGCTTGTCGGACCAGTCTAGGTAGACTGGTGCCGCCACCTTTACTGAGCAGACCTCCTGACGCTCTTGCTTGCGGTGCCGAGCCGAGGCATTCGCCACTGGCCCACCGTAGATCATGAAGCAGTCGTGGACCTCGGGGAACTCCCTTGCCTTGTGATCCTCCTTCTTGTCGTTGTTGTGGGCCCTGCCACCTTCGGTAGGTGGCCCAGCCTTGTGAAAGTGGCACCGAAGCAAGGCGCACTCCTCAAGGGTGTGCTTGACAGGCCCCTGATGATAGGGGCAGGACTCCTTGAGCATCTTGTCGAAGAGATTGGCGCCTCCGAGAGGTTTCCGAGGGTTCTTGTACTCAGCAGCAACGACAAGGTCCGCGTCGGTGGCGTCGCGTTTCGCTTGCGACTTCTTCTTGCCTTTCTTCTTGGTGCCGCGCTGAGTGGACGCCTCGGGGACATCTTCTAGCTGGCGGCCCTGGGGCTGCTTGTCCTTCCGGAAGATGGCCTCAACCGCCTCCTGGCCAGAGGCGAACTTGGTGGCAATGTCCATCAGCTCGCTCGCCCTGGTGGGGGTCTTGCGACCCAGCTTGCTCACCAGGTCACGGCAGGTGGTGCCGGCGAGGAACGCGCCGATGACATCCGAGTCGGCGACGTTGGGTAGCTCGGTGCGCTGCTTCGAGAATCGCCAAATGTAGTCCCGGAGAGACTCTCTCGGCTGCTGGCGGTAGCTTCGGAGATCCTAGGATTTCCCAGGGCGCACGTACGTGCCCTAGAAGTTGCCGGCGAAGGCTTGGACCAGGTCGTCCTAGTTGGAGATCTGCCCCGGAGGCAGATGCTCCAGCTAGGCTCGAGCGGTGTCGGAGAGGAACAGGGGGAGGTTGCGGATGATGAGGTTGTCATCGTCCGTTCCACCCAGTTGGCAGGCCAGCTGGTAGTCCACGAGCCACAGTTCCGGCCTCGTCTCCCCCGAGTACTTTGTGATAGTAGTCGGGGTTCGGAACCGGGTCGGGAACGGCGCCCGTCGTATGGCCCGGCTGAAAGCCTGTGGACCGGGTGGTTCGGGCGAGGGACTCCAATCCTCTCCGCTGTCGTAGCGTCCCCCACGCCTGGGGTGGTAGCCTCGGCACACCCTCTCGTCGAGGTGGGTTTGATGGTTGCGGTGGTGGTGCTCGTTGCCGAGGCGACCCGGAGCCGCAGGCGCTGTGTTGCGCGTGCGCTCGGTGTGGACCGAGGCTTCCCGCATGAATCGGGAAGTCACGGCGTGATGCTCTGAGGGGTACCCCTGCCTTCAGGAGGCAGAGCTTTCGGCTCGTCGGACCGCGGCATCCTCCAGGTGATTCTTGAGCTCTCCCTGGATATGCCGCCCTTCGGTGGTTGATGGCTCCGGCATCGCGCGGAGAAGTATCGCTGCTGCAGCCAGGTTCTGGCCGACCCCACTAGAAGCCGGTGGTGGCCTTGCCCTAACGTCGTCGGCAATGCAGTGCTGGATGCCCTGGGGTAGATGTCGCGCTTCTCCGACCGGAGCTTGGTCTGCCCATTCCCGCCCGATGTTCCACCGGAACGGCTCAAGTGTTCCTGCTCCCTCGTCGAGCCTGGCCTGCATCTTGCGAATTTGCTCGAGCTGTGCGTCCTGACCCCCCGCAGGGACTGGGACCACAGCTAGCTCCCGAAGGATGTCAACGCGAGGCGCAGGCCTAGGAGGATCACCGTTTTCCGGTATACCAAGATGGTTGCCTTCGCCGGGACCCCCTAGATCGACGTGGAAACATTCACGACTTGGGCCACATTCCTCGTCGCCGAAGCTGCGGCTACCGTCAGAACAATCGGAAAGACAATAGTCGCATGCTGTCATGAAGTTCCGCATGGCACTGGGGTTACCGAGTCCAGAGAAATCCCAACAAAAGTCGGGCTCGTCATCTTCCTCGGAACCCGAGGGTCCGTAGGTCGAGATGGCCGTCAGCCGGTCCCAGGGTGACCGCATACCGTACCCAGGAGGGTTTGGACATGCCTCTATGAAGGCTTCCACCAAAGCGAAGTCACTTGGTGGGTCAAGGCTGAATCCAAAAGGCACGAGATGGGAATCGGTCGGTACCTCTTGGTCGACGGGCGGTGACGAAGTCGCGTCAGGGGCAGACTGCATCGTCGTCTCGAGTACGAGGGTGACGCCCAGCAAGTCCCTTGCGAGCGTGCTGGCGTCGTCCGTCCGCTTGGAGTTGGCGTGTTGCGGGGAAATGGCGCTCGTCTTCGTCTCAGACGCGAGGTCGACGCCCGACGTGTCCCCCATTGGGGCGCCGGCGCCGTCGACTCGCTTGACAGCCGACGAGGTGCCGCCTCCTGCTTGGCCTTGGTTGCCCCGCCTCCTCCTCCGTCGGCGGGGGAGGCGACGGGACAAACCCGAATGTTGTTCTTCCGCCACGTGGGGAAGACGTCATCGATTCCACCGCCGGCGGGCGGGTTGTCGGCCGCCATTGTCGATGTCGCGCGACGGAGGAAGGAGTATCATGTCGTAGCTGCCGTCGAGAGACATGAACTCAAGACTCCCGAAACGGAGCACCGTCCCGGGCTGGAAATGTTGCTGGAGACTACCCATCTAGAGCTTGACGGGAAGCTGTTCGTCAACACGCAGTAGGCCCCTACCTGGCGCGCCAACTGTCGGCGTTTCGACCCCGGGGGGTCCCTAGACCGACGAGTAAATTGTCGTCGCGTGTCCCAGCCCAGATGGGTCGGCGCGAGACGGAGCACGAAGGGGGGAAAAAGGAGACAGGCATAAAGGGGAAACCCGCGGCCTTCGTGTTGTCTTGCGCACAGGTCGGGTGCGCTTGCAGTAGGGGGTTACAAGCGTCCACGTGGGAGGGAGCGAGAGGCTTGCACGCGCCGTCCCGTCCTCTCCGCGCGGCCAACCTTCTGTATGAGAGCCTTGGACCTTCCTTTTATAGGCCTAAGGAGAGGGCCCAGGTGTACAATAGGAGATGTAGCAGTGTGCTAACGTGTCTAGCAGAGAGGAGCTAGTGCCCTAAGTACATGCCATCGTGGCAGCCGGGGAGGTTTTGGCACCCTGTTCATGTGATGTCGTGGCCGTCGGAGGAGCGCCGGAGCCTTGCGGAAGGACAGCTGTCGGGGCTGTCGAGTCCTTGCTGACATCTCCTTGCTTCCGTAAGGGGCTGAGAGCCGCCGTCGTCATGGAGCACGTGGGGCGCCATCATTATTTGTTTACCAGGGCGAGCCAGATGGGACGCCGGTCTTGCCCCCCATAGCCTGAGCTAGCTAGGGGTAGGGTAATGATGGCCCCCCCTGTGACGTGGTCGGTCTGAGCCCTGGGTCGGGCGAGGCGGTGGCTCCTCCGAGGTCGAGGTCGAGTCTTTCTTCCGAGGTCGAGGTTGAGTTCGAGCCCCGGGTCAGGCGAGGCGGAGACCATTGTCTGAGGCCAAGGCTGAGTTTGAGCCCTGGGGTCGGGCAAGGTGGAGTTCGTCGTCTTCCGGAGCCGAGGCCGAGTCCGAGCCTTGGGTCAGGCGAGGCGGAGTTCGTCGTCTTCCAGAGCCGAGGCCGAGTCCGAGCCCTGGGTCGGGCGAGGCGGAGTTCGTCGTCCGAGGACGAGACGGGGGCCGAGCCCTGGGGTCGGGCGAGGCGGAGCTTCCTATGGCGCCCGATGTCGGACTTGGCTGCTGTCAGCCTCACTCTGTCGAGCAGCACAGCAGTCGGGGCGACGCAGGAGCCGCTGTCCTCTTGTCAGGCCGGTCAGTGGAGCGGCAAAGTGACTGCGGTCACTTCGGCTCTGTCGACTAAAGGGCGCGCGTCAGGATAAGGTGTCAGGCCATCCTTGCATTAAATGCTTCTGCGATACGGTCGGTCGGTGTGGCGATCTGGCCAAGGTTGCTTCTTGGCGAAGACTGGGCCTCGGGCGAGCCGAAGGTGTGTCCATTGCTTGAGGGGGCCCTCGGGCAAGACGTGAATCCTCCGGGGTCGGTTGCCCTTGCTCGAGGCTGGGCTCGGGCGAGGCGAGATCGTGTCCCTTGAGTGGACTGAGCCTTGACTTAATCGCACCCATCAGGCCTTTGCAGCTTTGTGCTGATGGGGGTTACCAGCTGAGATTAGGAGTCTTGGGGGTACCCCTAATTATGGTCCCCGACAATTATGTTTCAATTTTCAAATATTGTTCATTTTTACTCAATTTTAGCTACATTTTGGAACTAGGCCTTCACCATGTGTTAGAGAGAAGAGTATAGCTAGGAAATTTTGGTTTATGTTTCTCTTGCCCATTTTTGTTCATTTTTCCTCAATTCTAGCCACATTTTGGATATAGGGTTTCACCTCTTCATCCTTCCCGACAGGAACTGTAGATCGCAACCCAACTTCTATTGGACGGCCCGATTTCACAAAATACAAGGGGGGTTGATCTTTATTTTTTGGAAGAAGGATGGTTGGTTTATGTTTCTTTTGCCATTTTTTGTTAATCCATGATATATTTAGTTGCTAGGAAATGTTGGTTTATGTTTCTCTTGCCAATTTGTGTTCTTGTGTGTTTAGGGTACTTTTTTATAGGTGATGATGGAAAGGACATCCTAGATGTATAACTTATCAAGGCTAGATCCACCATACATATCCAAGATCCATTGGTTTATTGACGTCGCTACGAACCATGCTTGGAGAACAAAGACAAAGCACATATATAGTCCATGCATGGACTAGAAAAATGTTGTTGTATTTGACAAAAAAGAACAAATCATATCTCATTTTTATGCTGAGGATTTATGAAGGATTACATTATTTGGACAAAGCATGGAGAGGGTAGCTCTTCGCCTTATACAACTGGAAACCCTACGAACATTGATGACATATTTCAGTTTGTTCATGAGAAGCAACAACCTCTTCCACATAGCGAACATGCAGTGCCAAATGTTACTAATCATGGATACGCTGGAGGAAATGAGCGTGATAGAACTTATGTTCTGCCAAATGTTATGGATGATAAAGATGCAGAGTTGTTAGAGGCAATATTGATTTGTCATATAGATCCATCGATGTTCTTCTTTAAAGGTATGGAGTCCCTGATGAAGGCAGCAGAAGAGCCTTTGTTCAACGAGTCTAAGGGTTGTACCAAAGAGTTCACGGTGATGGGGTCTATGCTAAAGTTGTTGATATTAAATTCTAGAAATGGTTTGTCTGATGTTGGCTTCGATGCGTTCTTGAGTACTAACACAGACATGCTTCCAAAGGAGAACCAAGTGCCTGCTAACACGTACTATGCAAATAAACTAATCAGTCCGCTCACTATGGGAGTGGAGAAGATCCATGTGTGTACAAATCATTGTATCCTTTATCAAGGTGATGATTATAAAGACTTAGAGAGCTACCCAAAGTGCGGCGCAAGTAGGTACAAGACAAATAAAGACTATCGATAGGAAGAGTGTGTTACATCCGTGTCTAAAGGGAAAAAGCGAAAGAAACCCAAAAGAAGACCCAACAAAGTTCAAACCCCACAAGAAAAGAAAAAAAGTAGACTATTATGCACTTAAAAAGATTCCTGCTTTGGTGATGTGGTACCACCCCGTTGTTGATCGATGGAGGTGTTTGTTCGCTAACCCTGAGGATACAAAACATATGAGCTGGCGTGCTTCTGATGAGCACAAAAACAATGGGAAGCTTCGACATCCAGCTGATGGGAAGAAGTGCCAAGATTTCAATGACAACCACCGAGACTTTGTCGATGAACCAAGAAATGAATCCATTTGCTAAGAGGAGCAACAAGCATAGCACATGGTCGGTGATCCTCACCATCTACAACCTTCCTCCATGGTTGATACACAAACGAAAGTACATTTTGCTAACCATCTTTATTTCTGGACCTACACAACCTAGAGTTGACATGGATGTATTTTTGGATACCTAAATGCAGGATATGAAAATATTATCAAAAACTGGTGTTCAAATGTTGGACGAGTATCATAAAGATTCATTCACGCTGAGAGCAATTATTTTTGTTACGATCAACGATTACCCTGCTCTCTTCACATTATCGGGCCAATTTAAGGGAAAGGTTGGTTGCACAATATGCATTAATGGAACTGCTTATGTGTCCTTTTCTTCATCTAAGAAGATAGTGTACATGAGGCACAGACACTTTTTATTGAAAGGGCACAGGTACCACATGCGAAAGTAGATAAGTACTTCGACAATAATGATGAACTACATTCTACTGCTCCATCGGGTAACAATAAAGGTCATAGAGTTTTTGAATTAATTAGGATTATCAAATTTGTTTTTGAGGAGAAGAGAAAAGACGAAAAACAAGGAATGATGCCAAACCAGCTTCGGGGGCTACATTCAAGAAGAAGTCTATTTTCTTCGAGTATTTGCCTTATTGTAAAGAGTTAGATGTGCGACACACGGTCGATGGCATGCATGTTCAGAAGAACATGTTTGAAAGCATAATTGGAACCTTGCTGGACATAAAGGGAAAAATAAAAGAAGGGATCAATTCATGCATGGACTTGGTAAATTTATTCATAAAAAAGAACTACATCCTATTCTTCAAGAAAATGGGAAGTACCATCTCCTAGCAACAAGCTACAATCTCAATGCAGATGAGAAACATGTGATGTGTGATTGGCTCAAGAATTTGAAAGTCCCATCTAGATTCTGCTCTAGCATATGGATTATTGTGTCAATGACATACCTAACGCTCACCAACTACAACTCACATGATTGTCATGTCATGCTGACTACATTCCTACCTATTACCATCAGGGCTATAAATCCTTTGTTCTTAAAGATGGCAATCACATTGTTGTTCTACTTCTTTAATAGAATTTCATAAAAGGTAATTGACCATGATGAGTTGGCATCTCTATATGAATTTACAGTGGAGACAATATCACAGTTTGGGATGTGTTTTCCTCCATCATTCTTTGATATTATGGTGTACCTTGTGGTGCACTTGGTGCCTCAAATAGAGGCATTTGATCCTATGTACTTGCATGAAATGTGGATGTATGAGCATTCCATGTCAATACTGAATGACTATGTATCAATCCATGCTCGTCCTAAGGCATCCATGATAGAGGGGTACTATACTGAAGAGGCCATTGAGTCTGGAGGTCTATTCTGCAACAGTATCTTAAAAGACCAGGTTGCAATAGGTTTGCCTCCGTCACGACACGAGGGTAGACTTTATGGAAGCGAGAGAATGGGACAGAAACCTTTCATTCCACTGGATTATAATACAGTACTTGAGGCACATCACAACATCCTACACCATCTAGTGATAATGGAGCCATTTATCCAACAACACATCAATGAGCTTCGCGAGCAAAATACTAGGCATACAGATGGTTGGGTAATGAAACAACATAAGCAACGATTCAACACATGGCTAATGGTGAAGGATATTCCACATGGAGAAACAATAGAAGAACAAACCATTGGCATCTGGCAAACCTATGACATTAGTGGATTCACATTTTGTACCAAGTCCAAGGACAAAAAGAGCATGTCACAAAATAATGGTTTTCGATGTGAGGCCATAGACAATGAAACTAGTCAGATTATTACATATTTTGGCTTTATTGAGGACATATGGGAACTAGACTATGGTACATTTCAGATCTCAGTTTTCCGATGTCAATGAGTTGAAGACAAATATGTCACAGTGGACAACTATGGTTCAGAGTTCTTGATCTAAGGTAGGTTACAAAGATGACTCATGGATCCGTGCTAATCGTGTTGCACATGTCTTCTATGCTGAACAAATCATTTCTAACAATGAGAAAAAAAGCACCGACAAACCGAAGCATGTAGTTTTTCCTGGAAAACAACAAGCTATAGGAGTTGATGGTGTATCTGATTTACAAGATTTTAACAAGTTCAACGACATTTATCTTATCATAGACCATCCAACCAAGATAAGGAACATTGAGTGAAGCATCCCACATAATTTGTTGCCCTATGTACACCATGATGGACAAGGCAGAACAATAGATCCCTAGTTTATGTACTTTTCATGTAATTTATTATTGTTAGGACTTGTCTACTGAGTTTGAGACCAATATATTTTCTTCATTGTCTTCATTCAATTTTCGTGGCCATGAAAATAAAGTTTAATTCCAATATCGATGGAGAGGGAGAGAGAGGAGGGAGAGAGGAGAGTGATGTAGAAGCAGGCAGAGGGATAGATAGAGGAGACAGAGGAGGCAGAGGGAGAGTGAGAGAGGAGATTGGTAGAGAGAGAGAGAGGAGAGGGAGAGAAGGAGGTAGAGGGACATATAGAAGAGAGAGCGGAGGCAGAGGGAGAGGGATAGATATTGGGGAGAGAGGAGGCAGAGGGAGAGCAAGAGAGGAGAGAGAGGAGGGAGAGATGAGAGAGAGAGGAGAGAGAGGGAGGAGAGAGAGGAGGCACAGGGAGAGGGAGAGGGAGAGGGAAAGGGAAAGGGAGAGGCAAAGAGGAGAGAGAGAGGAGGGATAGATGAGAGAGAGGAGAGGAGAGAGAGAGGGAGAGGAGATATGTAGAGAGAGGTGGGAGAGAGAGGAGAGAGGAGAGTGATTTCTACTAGCGGTTGTAGTACCCAAATTGTAACGCCCTGAATTTGGGGGTAGAATTTTTTCTTCTTTTCCCTCACCAAATTCAGGCGTTACTCTTTCCTTTTCCCTTTTCTCCTCGCTAAACCTTGACCTTTTCCAAAGTTATAGCGGGATTCGGCTTGAGATCCCATGTAAAGCAAAACCCTAAAATATTTTATTTTGTTTGATGCACCATGCCGAACCGTGCATCCTTTTTGATTGTTTGAAAATGTAAATGCATTCATCTAGGAAAATAGATTTTAGAAAAAAAAAAGGAAAATCCTTTCCTCTCTCTCCTCCCCCCCCTTCCCCATTTTTGGCCCAGCCCCCCCCCCCCCCCCCGCGCGTCCCCACTTTGGGCCCAAAGCGGCCCAGCCGCGCCCCCTCCCCCTCACCCCAAAATTTCTCTCCCCTCCCCACGGGCCCCGCCCGTCATTCTCCCCCCTGCCCTAACCGTCGCCGTCCTCTCCCCTGCGCGCCGCCGCCGATCTCGCCGCGGTGAGGCCCCCCTCCCCTCTTCTCCCTCCTCTCCCTCCCCCTTCCCCACCCGCCGGCGTCCTCCCGCGGCGCAGCCGCGCCCGCGCCCGCCCCGGCGGGCCCCGCCCGGCAAGCTGCGCCCTCCTCCCCGCGCGCGCTCGACCCCGGCGAGCCGCGCCCGCCCGGAGAGCCACGCCCTCCTCCCCGCGCGCGCTCGGCCCCGGTGAGCCGCCCCCGTGCTGCCCCTGCGCCCGCCCCGGCGAGCCGCCCCCGCCCCCGCCCCCGCGCCCGCCCCGGCGAGCCGCTCCCGCCCCGACCTCGCGCCGCCCCCGGCCGCGCCGCCCCGCGCCCGGCCCCGCCCCGGTCGCGCCACCCTGGCGTCGCCCCGTCCGCGCCGCCCTAGCCCCGCTGGCCCCCGGCTGCGCCGCCTCGGCCCCGCGCCGTCCCGGCCCCGGTCGTGCCCCGCCCGTACTCTGTGCTCACCCGCCCGCCCCGGCGTGCCCTGCTCACGTCGTGACGGCCCCAGCGCGGCCTCGAGCCCGGCCCAGTGTGGCTATGGCGCGCGGCCTTGAGCTCGGCCAGCGCGCGGCCCCGACGTGCGCACGGCTAGTTCACGGCGCGTGCGTGCGGCCATGCGCGCGTGCTCTCGTAATGCGTAGTGCCTTGGCACGGCTCGCCGTGCCCTCGTCTACCCCCAGACGTCCCCGTCTACCCCCCCCCCCCTTATATTTTATGCGTGCTAATCAAATTGTTCATGTTAATAAAATAGGAGACTCAATTTAGAAATTGGTTACGTTAGTTAATTTATATAGCTAATCGTCTACCTCATTTAATGTTAATCTACTAAAAGTGGTCACGTTTCCATTAGTGCATGTAGCTAATCCTTATTATTGAAGCTAAGTAGAATTAGAGCACGTAACGTTTAGTTATTCGTCTACCCGTAGTGTGCCTCGAGCATAAGCTTTAACCCCTGCGAGACCTTCCCCGTCTCTTTCTAACCATGGTAAATGCAATATCGCATGTCATATTCTATGCATGTTTAATCTACTTGTTCTGTTGTATGGTGTACTGTTGGTTTCCTAATTTCAATGGATGGATGTATGTATGTTTGCACTCGTATAGAGAACGATCCGGTTGAAGAGCCCGAGGAACTCACAGGAGAAGCCCCTGAGCAGCAGTCGGTTGGTGGAGGCAAGTGTCCCTTGACCTATCTCTGTCCTATTCATTCTTTAATTCACCTCCCGCATTACACATTTATGCCTAAGGATTTACTAGCTTTGTTATCCATATCCTTGTTTACCTATTCGGGTTGGATTATTATTGTTTAGCTTTATGCTATTGCTCAACTCTAATCAATGAACCTGATGAGATTATCTATGATACGTTGTTTTCCCTTCTCTTATTATGATGTTATACTTGTGGCTTTTAAGGGGGCTCGAGCGGTTTCTCGAGTGCCTCTCCTTAAGGACCTGTTCTTTGGATGACCGCCCGGGAAAACAGTGCAACCATGAGGGTGGAATGGGGTGCCCTTAGCTGAATAACTAGAGGATCCGGGGTGTAGTTCGCTTAGCCGTTATGCCGTCAATGGGGCTCCGTGTATGCGGCTCGCTCTGCCAAGTTTGGGTTCGCCCCTTGGGGAGGAGTGCAGTGCATTTAGGAAATCTAACGGGCGGCTACAGCCCCGGGGAATCTTTGTAAAGGCTACGTAGTGATGCCCTGCTGGGTCACCTTGGTAGTGATCAATGGAGAGTCATGATCTCCGGGCAGAAAGGGAATCACGGCTTGTGGGTAAAGTGCACAACCTCTGCAGAGTGTTTGAAAACTGATATATCAGCCGTGCTCGCGGTTATGAGCGGCCAAGGGAGCTCCAATGATTAGTGGTACTTGATCAGAGACCTTTTGGTTTACAGGTGGCAATGAGATTGATGGTTCTGGTTATGACTATGGTGCTGGTAAGTGGTATTCTTTCCGTTTGGAAAGGGTACATCGGGCTAATAACTTGGGTTAATGTTAAAACCCGGCTTTCTACTAGTAAATAATAATCTGACCAACTAAAGCAACTGCTTGACTTATCCCCACATAAAGCTAGTCCACTACAGCCAAACAGGATACTTGCTGAGTATGTTGATGTGTACTCACCCTTGCTCTACACACCAAACCCCCCCATCCCCAGGTTGTCAGCATTGCAACCACTGCTCAGGAGAAGATGAAGCCATGGAAGGAGACTTCCAGGAGTTCCAAGACTACGACGAGTTCTAGGCGTGGGTTAGCGGCAACCCCCAGTCGGCTGCCTGTGAAGGCCGCGTTTATCTACGTTTCTTTTCTGCACTTTGATTTATTGTAAAGACTATGTGGATGTCTCAGACATATGATGTAATCGACTATTTCCCTTTTTAATACTATTTGAGCACTGTGTGATGATGTCCATGTTATGTAACTGCTGTGTACGTGAATTGCTGATCCTGGCACGTACATGGTTCGCATTCAGTTTGCCTTCTAAAACCTGGTGTGACATAAGGTGGTATCAAAGTCGTGCTGACTGTAGGACCGCTAACCTAGAGTAGAATGGTTGTTCTAAGGACTATAGACCTCTGTCCCTGCCTTGACTTTGATATCCCTTCAAAAGTTGGTCATATCGACCAAAACCTATGTTCTACTATATATTATACCTTGCTGAAAATTGTGTTTTCTTCTAATCCTTCATTTATTTATGGTTCATTACTTGCTGGTCATATTAATTTTGTTCTCACTCTTTTGCTTGCGGTGTCTTTTGTAGATGGCTCGTCTTAGACACATTGCACGAAAGTCCGTCATCCCCTTCTTACCCTCCCGCCTTGCTGAGCGTCCGCTTCGCCGTCCCGTGGCCGGACAGTCCAGCCACTTGGAGAGGCTGCACCACTGCCTGCATGAGGAGCAGGAACATCGACGACAGGAGCAGCAGGGCTCTTCTTTCTCGCTCCAGCAGGAGATAGAGTCCGTGAGGAGCTGCTCCCATGTGCTTCCCCTGGAGGCGCCCCCTGCACCACCACTAGGCGCCCTAGCCTCTAGGGTAGCTGCTGGAGGAGACCCGGACGACGGAGGTGGCGACGACAGCTCGAGCCACGACACCGACTTCTCTGCTGACCAGGAACCGGAAGGATGGGTTGCTCAACCCATCACTCGCGACGCTGCTCGCGGGTGTCACTTCCACGATGCGCTCGACACCCTGCTACGTCGGGCACTTAACCGGCGTACTTGGTCTATCGAGTATCGCTGTGTGGTCTACCAGCATAGTCGCGGGGTCTACCCGCACCGCTGGAAGGCGACCTGCTTGGTGCGTCGTCTAGAGAACAGTCTCCAGGGTGCGGAGGCGTGCTCAGAGCACTATTCCATCTCTGAGCGGGACTCAGCTGAGGCGACCATGCAAGATGTCGCACGGCGTGCGCTTTCGCACTACTGCTCGGTTCTCGGTGGGGTAGCTGATGGTCTCAACCTGAAGTATTACCCCCGCCGTCCATCTGGCAGCACAAAAGGTGTGATTGTCTTACCTGTTGGTGAGGACAATCCTAGGTTGAGCAGCACAGTCAACCTAGCCGCCGTGCTAAACACGGAGCTAGACCATGCACTAGACGAGTTGAGTAGGGCTCGTGCTGAGATCGCCCTGCTGCGGGCTGAGCGCGCGGAACGTCGTCACCTGGATGATGGTTCCCCCGCTCCCGTCGGGACTCAGCACCCGTACCGCTCACCTCGGCGTGGACGCCAGTCTTATGGCAATCCCGACTGCAAGACCAAGATAAATCTAGAACCATAGATCGTTAGAGTTGGATCTTGTAATTAATACGAAATATATACATAGAAGCTACAGTCTTAGCGTTAGTCTCGCTCTTAGTTAGTCTTAGTTAGACAGGGTAGTTTGCTATATCCTGTGCATTTATGTTTGTCATGATGAACTATGTTTGGTTTGGATCTCTGTAATGACTGTCACCAGAGTGTGGGTATCCCCTGCATTTTGGTTTACCTACTATGTTAATGGAGTTAGTTAGCTAGTTGGGAAGCCTTTTATTCCACTTTCCTCTTTATCTGAGAAGCTGTGTTGGTCTGTGTTGGAGATCAGTGAAGATGCTCATCTGTTCAGTGTGGTGGAGAATTCTATACTCTCTTCTTATGCTGCAAGATTTGCAAGATCAGTTCTGATGTATGGTTCCATTCTGCAGATGTCAGAGAACAGGCGCAAAGGAGGAAGGCATGCTCAGCCGGAGCAAGCCGCTCAACAGGAAGAGGTGCCCCAGCAACAGCAACTGCCGCCCCCGCCCCCGATGTCGATCGAGCAAATGTTTCTGATGCAGACTCAGGCAGTCCAAGCCATCGGTCAGACTCTGGCCGCCATTCAGCAGCAGCAGCAGCAGGCACCACCTCAGCCTCAGATGCCTCAGATGCCCAGGGACAAGCGTGCTGAATTCAAGAGAGGCCATCCCCCAACTTTTGCTCATTCTTCTGACCCCATGGATGCTAAAGACTGGCTGCGCATTGTGGAGCAAGAGTTGCATACCGCTCAGTGCGATGACAGAGAGAAAGTCTTGTATGGTCCTCGTCTGTTGAGAGGAGCAGCTCAGTCATGGTGGGAGTCTTATCTCGTCACCCATGCCAACCCCGACACCATCACCTGGGAAGAGTTCAGAGGTAGCTTTCGTCAGTACCATGTTCCTGCAGGTCTGATGACAGTGAAGAAGGAGGAGTTCCTGGCCCTCAAGCAAGGGTCATCGTCTGTCAGTGAGTACCGGGACAGGTTTCTGCAGTTGTCTCACTATGCTCCTGAAGATGTCAACACCGACGCCAAGCGACAGTACCATTTCCTGAGAGGATTGGTTGACCCTCTTCAGTATCAGCTGATGAATCACACCTTCCCGACATTCCAGCACCTGATTGACAGGGCAATCATGACAGAGAGGAAGCGTAAGGAAATGGAGGATCGTAAGCGCAAGATCAGTGGACCCCAGCCTGGAAGCAGCAATCGTCCTCGTTTCTCAGGCAATCAACCTCAGCAGTTCAGGCAGAACCAGCGTCCACCTCAGCACCAGCAGTTCCAAAGGCAGTATCCTCAGCGCCAGTATCAGAACCGTCAGAGCAATCAGTCAGGAGGTCAGTTTCAGAGGCAGAATCAGCAGGCACCTCGTCTTCCTGCCCCAGCAACCCAGCAGAACAGTCAGGCAGCACCAGCTCAGGTTGGAAACAGAGCATGTTTCCACTGTGGAGAGCAAGGCCATTGGGTGATGCAATGTCCGAAGAAGGCAGCCCAGCAGCAGTCATGCCCCAATGCCCCAACAAAGCAGAACGTGTCTCAGCCTGGAGCAGGCAACCGCTCTCAGCCGCGTTATAATCATGGGAGACTGAACCACTTGGAGGCTGAAGCAGTTCAGGAGACCCCCGGCATGATAGTAGGTATGTTCCCAGTCGACTCCCATATTGCAGAAGTGTTATTTGATACTGGAGCAACGCATTCTTTCATTACTGCATCATGGGTAGAAGCACATAATCTTCCAATTACTACCGTGTCAACCCCCATTCAAATTGACTTAGCCAGTGGTAGAATTTGAGCCGATAGCATTTGTTTGAATGTATGTGTGGAAATAAGGGGGATAGCGTTTCCCGCTAATCTCATAGTAATGGGTACTCAGGGAATAGATGTCATCCTAGGGATGAATTGGCTAGATAAGTATCAGGCAGTTATCAGTTGTGATAAAAGGACAATCAAGTTGGTGTCCCCACTAGGAGAGGAAGTGGTGACCGAGTTAGTCCCGCCTGAGCCAAAGAAAGGAAGTTGTTATCAGATGGCTGTCGATAGCAGTGAAGCAGACCAAATTGAGAGGATCAAGATTGTGTCTGAGTTTCCAGATGTGTTTCCAAAGGACTTACCGGGTATGCCACCAGAGCGGAAAGTTGAGTTCGCCATAGAGCTTCTTCCTGGAAATGCCCCCATCTTTAAGAGAGCTTACAGAATATCTGGACCAGAATTGGTTGAACTTAAGAAGCAGATTGATGAGCTGTCAGAGAAAGGTTACATCCGGCCAAGCACCTCGCCTTGGGCCGCCCCTGTCCTATTTGTGGAAAAGAAAGATGGCACCAAAAGGATGTGTATCGATTATCGAGCTCTGAATGAAGTCACCATCAAGAACAAGTACCCCTTGCCCAGAATAGAAGATCTGTTCGACCAGTTGAGAGGAGCCAGTGTGTTCTCCAAGATAGATCTGAGGTCAGGTTATCATCAGCTCAGGATCCGACCTTCGGACATTCCGAAGACGGCATTCATTACCAAGTATGGTTTGTATGAGTTCACTGTGATGTCTTTTGGTTTGACCAATGCACCAGCCTTTTTCATGAATCTGATGAACAGTGTATTCATGGATTATCTTGATAAGTTTGTGGTGGTATTCATTGAAGACATTCTGATATACTCTCAAAGCGAAGAAGAGCATGCAGATCATTTGAGGATGGTATTGCAGAGATTGCGAGAGCACCAATTGTATGCAAAGTTGAGCAAGTGTGAGTTCTGGATCAGTGAAGTCCTATTCTTGGGTCACATAATCAACAAAGAAGTATTGGCTGTGGATCCGAAGAAAGTGGCAGACATTATGAACTGGAAAGCGCCAACAGATGCTCGAGGAATCAAGAGTTTCATTGGAATGGCCGGATATTATCGGTGATTCATTGAAGGGTTTTCGAAGATTGCGAAACCAATTACAGTGTTGCTAGGCAACAAAGTTGAGTCCAAGTGGACCCAGAAATGTCAAGAGGCCTTCGAAGCGCTGAAAGAGAAGTTGACTACGACGCCTGTTTTAGTCTTGCCTGATGTGCACAAGCCCTCCTCGGTGTACTGTGATGCTTGTTACACAGGTTTGGGATGTGTGTTGATGCAAGAGGGAAAAGTTGTGGCTTACTCGTCCCGACAGTTGAAGGTTCATGAGACGAATTACCCAATCCATGACCTATAGTTGGCAGCAGTGGTTCACGCGTTGAAGACATGGAGGCACTATCTGTATGGACAGAAATGCGATGTTTACACAGACCACAAGAGTCTGAAGTACATATGCACTCAGTCGGAGTTGAATATGAGGCAGCGAAGATGGTTAGAGCTGATCAAAGACTATGAGTTGGAGATCCATTACCATCCAGGCAAAGCGAACGTAGTGGCAGATGCTTTGAGCAGAAAGAGTCAAGTCAATCTGATGGTCGCTCGTCCGATGCCTTATGAGTTGGCCAAAGAGTTTGACAGGTTGAGTCTCAGATTTCTGAATAATACGCGAGGAGTCACAGTTGAGTTGGAACCTACCCTGGAGCGGGAAATCAAAGAAGCGCAGAAGAATGATGAGAAGATCAGTGAGATCCGGCGAATGATTCTAGATGGCAGAGGCAAAGATTTTCGGGAAGACGCAGAAGGTGTGATATGGTTCAAAGACCGCTTGTGTGTTCCCAATGTCCAGTCTATTCGGGAGTTGATTCTCAAGGAAGCTCATGAGACAGCCTATTCGATTCACCCTGGCAGCGAGAAGATGTATCAGGATCTGAAGAAGAAATTCTGGTGGTACGGAATGAAGAGGGAAATCGCAGAGCATGTGGCTATGTGCGATAGTTGTCGAAGAATCAAGGCAGAGCATCAGAGACCAACTGGATTGTTGCAACCATTGCAAATTCCTTAGTGTTAAATGGGATGAAATCGGTATGGATTTCATAGTCGGATTGTCTCGCACTCGAGCCAGCTACGATTCCATTTGGGTAGTAGTGGACCGCTTGACCAAGTCAGCCCACTTCATACCTGTCAAGACCAACTACAGCAGTGCAGTATTGGCAGAGTTGTACATGTCTCGGATCGTCTGTCCTCATGGTGTGCCAAAGAAGATAGTGTCACACAGAGGAACGCAGTTCACCTCTCATTTCTGGCAGCAGTTGCATGAAGCCTTGGGCACACATCTGAATTTCAGTTCAGCTTATCATCCACAGACAGATGGTCAGACTTAAAGGACCAATCAAATTCTTGAAGATATGTTGAGATCCTGTGCGTTGCAAGATCAGTCCGGATGGGACAAGCGATTTCCTTATGCAGAGTTTTCCTATAACAACAGTTACCAGGCCAGTTTGAAGATGTCACCATTTCAGGCGCTCTATGGAAGGATTTGTAGAACTCCGTTGCAATGGGATCAACCTGGAGAAAAGCAGGTGTTTGGGCCAGACATTCTACTTGAAGCTGAAGAGAACATCAAGATGGCCCGAGAGAATCTGAAGATAGCGCAATCAAGGCAGCGAAGCTATGCAGACACAAGAAGAAGAGAGCTGAGTTTTGAAGTCGGAGACTTTGTCTATCTGAAAGTGTCACCGATCAGAGGAGTCAGGAGATTCGGAGTCAAAGGCAAGCTAGCAACCCGCTACATCGGTCCGTACCAGATTCTCGCAAGGCGTGGAGAAGTGGCCTATCAGCTCAGTCTGCCAGAGAATTTGTCTCCTGTGCATGATGTCTTTCATGTGTCTCAGTTGAAGAAGTGCTTGCGTATGCCGGAAGGCAGTTGCCGGTTGAAGGTCTTGAAGTCCAGGACGACTTGACCTACGTTGAGAAGCCAACGCAAATCCTTGAGACCGTAGACAGAGTCACCCGAAGGAAGACCATCAGAATGTGCAAGGTCAGATGGAATCATCATTCAGAGGAAGAAGCAAACTGGGAGCGTGAGGATGATCTGATGGCTAAATATCCAGAGCTCTTTGCTAGCCAACCCTGAATCTCGAGGGCAAGATTCTTTTAAGGGGGATAAGTTTGTAACGCCCTGAATTTGGGGGTAGAATTTTTTCTTCTTTTCCCTCACCAAATTCAGGCGTTACTCTTTCCTTTTCCCTTTTCTCCTCGCTAAACCTTGACCTTTTCCAAAGTTATAGCGGGATTCGGCTTGAGATCCCATGTAAAGCAAAACCCTAAAATATTTTATTTTGTTTGATGCACCATGCCGAACCATGCATCCTTTTTTATTGTTTGAAAATGTAAATGCATTCATCTAGGAAAATAGATTTTAGAAAAAAGGAAAATCCTTTCCTCTCTCTCCTCCCCCTTCCCCATTTTTGGCCCAGCCCCCCCCCCCCCCCCCCCCCCCCCCCCCCCCCCCCCCCGCGCGTCCCCACTTTGGGCCCAAAGCGGCCCAGTCGCGCCCCCTCCCCCCAAAATTTCTCTCCCCTCCCCGCGGGCACCGCCCGTCATTCTCCCCCCTGCCCTAACCGCCGTCGTCCTCTCCCCTGCGCGCCGCCGATCTCGCCGCGATGAGGCCCCCTTCCCTTCTTCTCCCTCCTCTCCCTCCTCCTTCCCCACCCGCCGGCGTCCTCCCACGGCGCAGCCGCGCCCGCGCCCGCCCGGCCGCCCCGGCGAGCTCCGCCCCTCCCCGAACTCGGCCCCGCCCGGCGAGCTGCGCCCTCCTCCCCGCGCGCACTCGGCCCCGGCGAGCCGCCCCCCCCCCCCCCCCCCCCCGCGCCGCCCCCGCGCCCGCCCCGACCTCGCGCCGCCCCCGGCCGCGCCACCCCGGCGTCGCCCCGGCCTGGCCGCGCCGCCCCGTCCACGCCGCCCCCAGCCCCGCCGGCCCCCGGCTGCGCCGCCTCAGCCCCGCGTCGTCCCCGCCCCGCCCGTACTCCGTGCTCGCCCGCCCGCCCCAGCGTGCCCTGCTCGCGTCGTGATGGCCCCGGCGCGGCCTCGAGCCCGGCCCAGCGTGCCTATGGCGCGCGGCCTTGAGCTCGGCCAGCGCGCGGCCCCGACGTGCGCACGGCTAGTTCACGGCGCGTGCGTGCGGCCACGCGCGTGTGCTCGCGTAATGCGCAGTGCCTTGGCACGGCTCGCCGTGCCCTCGTCTACCCCCCAGACGTCCCCGTCTACCCCCCTATATTTTATGCGTGCTAATCACATTGTTCATGTTAATAAAATAGGAGACTCAATTTAGAAATTGGTTACGTTAGTTAATTTATATAGCTAATCGTCTACCTCATTTAACGTTAATCTACTAAAAGTGGTCACGTTTCCATTAGTGCATGTAGCTAATCCTTATTATTGAAGGTAAGTAGAATTAGAGCACGTAACGTTTAGTTATTCATCTACCCGTAGTGCGCCTCGAGCATAAGCTTTAACCCCTACGAGACCTTCCCCCGTCTCTTTCTAACCATGGTAAATGCAATATCGCATGTCATATTCTATGCATGTTTAATCTACTTGTTCTCTTGTATGGTGTACTGTTGGTTTCCTAATTTTAATGGATGGATGTATGTATGTTTGCACTCGTATAGAGAACGATCCCGTTGAAGAGCCTGAGGAACTCACAGGAGAAGCCCCTGAGCAGCAGTCGGTTGGTGGAGGCAAGTGTCCCTTGACCTATCTCTGTCCTATTCATTCTTTAATTCACCTCCCGCATTACACATTTATGCCTAAGGATTTACTAGCTTTGTTATCCATATCCTTGTTTACCTATTCGGGTTGGATTATTATTGTTTAGCTTTATGCTATTGCTCACCTCTAATCAATGAACATGATGAGATTATCTATGATACGTTGTTTTCCCTTCTCTTATTATGATGTTATACTTGTGGTCTTTAAGGGGGCTCGAGCGGTTTCTCGAGTGCCTCTCCGTAAGGACCTGTTCTTTGGATGACCGCCCGGGAAAACAGTGCAACCATGAGGGTGGAATGGGGTGCCCTTAGCTGAATAATTAGAGGATCCGGGGTGTAGTTCGCTTAGCCGTTGTGCCGTCAATGGGGCTCGGTGTATGCGGCTCGCTCTGCCAAGTTTGGGTTCGCCCCATGGGGAGGAGTGCGGTGCATTTAGGAAACCTAACGGGCGGCTACATCCCCGGGGAATCTTTGTAAAGGCTACGTAGTGATGCCCTGCTGGGTCACCTTGGTAGTGATTAATGGAGAGTCATGATCTCCGGGCAGAAAGGGAATCACGGCTTGTGGGTAAAGTGCACAACCTCTGCAGAGTGTTTGAAAACTGATATATCAGCCGTGCTCGCGGTTATGAGCGGCCAAGGGAGCTCCAGTGATTAGTGGTACTTGATCAGAGACCTTTTGGTTTACAGGTGGCAATGAGATTGATGGTTCTGGTTATGACTATGGTGCTGGTAAGTGGTATTCTTTCCGTTTGGAAAGGGTACATTGGGCTAATAACTTGGGTTAATGTTAAAACCTGGCTTTCTACTAGTAAATAATAATCTGACCAACTAAAAGCAACTGCTTGACTTATCCCCACATAAAGCTAGTCCACTACAGCCAAACATGATACTTGCTGAGTATGTTGATGTGTACTCACCCTTGCTCTACACACCAAACCCCCCCAATCCCCAGGTTGTCAGCATTGCAACCACTGCTCAGGAGAAGATGAAGCCGTGGAAGGAGACTTCCAGGAGTTCCAAGACTACGACGAGTTCTAGGCGTGGGTTAGCGGCAACCCCCAGTCGGCTGCCTGTAAAGGCCGCGTTTATCTACGTTTCTTCTCCGCACTTTGATTTATTGTAAAGACTATGTGGATGTCTCAGACATATGATGTAATCGACTATTTCCCTTTTTAATACTATTTGAGCATTGTGTGATGATGTCCATGTTATGTAACTGCTGTGTACGTGAATTGCTGATCCTGGCACGTACATGGTTCGCATTCGGTTTGCCTTCTAAAACCGGGTGTGACACAAATTGTAAAACTTATGAAAAGAGTTGATCTCGTTACCTGTTTTGCCATCTACTCATTATACCATGAGAATAATCATAGTTAATGTAAATGAGTAGATAAAAGCCCACCACTATGCTATGCATCATGTTGGAGCTTTGGATTGCTCGTGCATTTAAATAATAACAACAATAATATTAGTAGATATATAATGATGAGTTGAGAATATGAATTAACCCTAAATTGAAATTTGGGTTTGAAAGTGGGAAAAGGAGAGAAATACTATAAAATATAAAATAAAACTTATTAATAAATTTCATACTGGCATATTCGAATTTAATATTTAATCCAAGGACAAAATTGCCACAGGAGTTGAATTTAAATTGAAACGAAGTTTTGAATTTAAAAAAAAAAAGAAAAAGGGGAACCTCATACCTACGTTGGGCCGCAATCTTTTACGACTGGCCCGTCCTGTCCTCCTCTTTTGCTCCCCGCGGCCCAGCTAGGGGTTCTGTGCACCGCTCATGTGGGCCCCATGAGTCGGCCTCCGCATGCTCGACCGTAACGTCTTCACCGTCTATCGCGTGGGCCCTTCCTCGCCTGTGGTCTTCTTCCTCGCGCAAATCGCGTCCCACAAACGAACATAACAGCCGTCCGCGAGATTTCCTCGGGCACCTGGGGTATACACTTGACCACCGCCCAACCCTTTCTCCAGGCCATCCAAGCGACCAGGTTCGAGAGTGCCGCCGCGAATGGAGATCCGTAGCATCAGTGCCGCGCCGCGCATACCAGACTGCCGCAGCGCCCGCGAAGTCATGGCCATAAAACTAGGAGTCCAGCCGGCTTCGGTAGACCGTCCCGGCGCATATATTGCATTGGGGATCCCTCGGCCGCCACCTTATAGCCCATGGCCGAAGCTGAGTGTCGCCCCGTGTGCTCGTCATGGATTGCAGAGAGAGAGAAAATCGAGAGCGCTGACGCGTGGCTATGCTGCTCGCGTGGCCTTCCAGTTCTCCATGGGTCACCTGGGGGATCGCCATGACATGGGGATCAGTTGCGGGTGATCTGGGGAGTGGATGAAGGTGTGCGTCGCTCGGAATTTGTCGCCGGAGCATTGTACCTTCCGCCGTGCTGCCCTGTGCCTGGGGCAGGGTGCTCCACTGCTCGAATTAAGGTAAGGAGCCGCATAATACCTTCGTCTTCCTACCCGCTGAGTATTGCACGGGTTGGAATAATGCATCGGTGCTCTAAACTCGTGGTCTAGGGGGAGTCAGCACCATTGGCGCCGCCGTGGTTGGTCTCTGGCCGCCGGCGCCTCCGACTGGGAGCGTGGGGAGATGAGTGGAGTACTCTAGCCGTTAGATTCGAGCGGACGGTTTAGCTTAAGTCAACCGATACCTTTTCGCTTCATTAAGCCATGGCCGCAGATCCTTGAATGGACGGCTGTTGTGGGAACCTGCGTACCCCTTCGGACCATTCTAATCTGGACTGTCGAGATGGGATCAAACGGCTCAAATCTCGCCCAAGTTCATTCAGCCGAGCCGATTTCTAAAAGAGCCCCTAATCGTTTGTGGAATCAACCCGCCATCCTCGCGGGACACTTCTGAGTCTTGGTACAATTTGCGTAGGAGCCCTGTACTATTCTGTTTTTATGCGCGCGAACCAGAGACCAGAGAAATTAAGTGAATAAATGCGTAAATTGATTTTTATTGTAAAAAGAATTGCTAGAACTTGTTTAATCTATAGAAAATTCATATTGAGTCCAAACTGATCCATTCTAGTTTCTATAATTTTGTAATATTATTGTTTATCACATAGCACCACTGTTTTAACATAAACCCATATTAAATTTGATGACCTAATTAATTTTGTACCAACACACATACGGACTTCGAAAAATCATAACTAATTCATTTTAACTCTGTTTCAATCCGTTCGAGTTGCGTTAGGCTCGTATAAATATTTATTACGCAGTAGCAACAACGGTCATATGATATCCTATAATTTTATAATTAGGTAAATAATTTGATTAATCTATGTTTTCTAGTTTAGCTTTTCTAATATTAATATAGTATTCTGATCTTATAATTATAATTTGATTAAAATATAATCTCTAGTCAAGTTATAATTAAGATTAAAGGTGAATTGATTATTTCATTAGATTATATTTATAAAATCAACTCAAGACCTAGTTTTAATTGCTTCATCACAGAGATCTACCATAAATCATAACTCCTCAATCGTAACTCCGAATTTAGTGGTTCGCGAACCCACGATCTCGTAGCAACACATAGATTATTATTACACAATTTATTTCTATGTTTGGTGTGATGTTAATTTTGTATATATCATGTTTGTTTCTGTTGCTACGACTAGCAGTGAGGTCACGAGAATCTGAGGATCATCCTGATACCTGGAATCTCAAGTCCCAGGCAAGTTGTGCCCTTGACCACTTTTACCCAATAATGTTCCTTAATATCACTTATTCATGCATAGGTTTAATTTTGATGGAACCCAATAGGTCACCCTAGTCTGTTTATCCTTTTTACCTTGTTTACCCCCGAATCATTTGGGTAGTTATGCTATTGCTTTACATGGTTTTGAGTTAATATTTCATTATATCCATGTTCCGATTATTCTGTTATTTTATTTATGTTCATGTCAAGATCATCATTATCTTTAATTGGAACATGGAGCTTAACTTGAGAAACACGTGCCACCAAGGGTGGAATGGGACGCCCTTGGCTGACTAATTAGGAAAGCTAGTGGAAGACTACCTTACCCAAAAGGGGCAAGGGCAGTAGGGGAGTTGCATGCAGGGACGTTCTCGGGTTGATTTTGCTGCGATTGCGGTCAGACGAGGGATTCTTGCAAGTGCTCTTCCCATAACTGTAGCGGGTTTTCGGAAGCTAGTGGAACTTTGTAAAGGCCTCATAGTGGATCCCTAGCCATTCACCTCGGTAGTGTCTAAGAGCCTTGCAAACCCTGGCGACATGGGATACACAACTTGTGGTTACAGGGTACAACCTCTGCAAAGTGTAAAACTGGTATACTAGCCGAGCTCACGGTCAAGAGCAGTTCAGGACTCTCACATGATTAATTTATGGAACTAAATTCAATTTGTCATATGCATTGCATTGGATTATTTATTAATTTTGTTCTATTATTCTTATTATGGTTTGGTATCTACTTATATTTAGTAACTGCTAATAAAATTTGACCAACTTATTAAAAGCAATGCTTAGCTTTAACACTATTGTTGATCAGCCTTACACATCACATGAACTCCCACCTTTGGTGAGTTCATGCACATTATTTCCCACAACTTGTTGAGCGATGAACATGTGTGTGCTTACCCTTGCTGTCTCACACCCCCCACAGGAGAAGAACAGGTGGTTCAAAAGGAGCCACACAACGAGGAGAATGACTTGATCTAGGTGGCGTCTCCCAGTTGACTTTATGGCGACAAGAATGGAATTTAGTTTGTTTTATATTTATCCTTTTATTTTGTAAGACTTCCGCTATGTAATAAGTACTCTGATGATATTGTGACATTTATCTCTATACACTCTGTTATTATATGTGTTGTCTTCTTTGGCGCATGTATGAGATGCACCGGGCTTTATCCCTTAAATCCGGGTGTGACAGTGGTTCACAAAAGAAAACCGCTAGTAGAAAAGATTTCTACTAATGGTTCACAAAGACAATGTAATACCCAAATTTGTAAATCATAGGATAAGAGAATATGTCCTTTATTTTATGTGTGTGTTGAATCTACTTATCATCACATGTGAACACCATATTAAAAAACAAAAAAATAATAATAAAAGATATGCCACTAAATTATGCATCATGTTGGACTTTATTTTGTGTGCATTTTGTGTTAATATAAAAATAATATAAAAAGAAATATATTAATATCCAAATTTTGGAATTTAACTCTAATTTGCAAGCTAGAGGTTAGAGAAGAGAAGGAAAAATGCTATACAAAAGTAAAGAAATGGATATAATAATAATGGGACCTTCCATATTATTGGATTCTATTTGTACATTTTAAATGGGCATAAACTCATAATTAGAATTAAATTCCAATTTGAATTTTAAAAGTGGAAAGGGAAAGAAAACAGAAAATAAAAGGAAAAGAAAAAAGAAGAACACTTTCGCTGGGCCAAAACCCTAGAAATCTGGCCCGCTTTACCCATGCGCGCAACAGCCCACTAGAAAATTAGGGCGCCGACACCGTGGCCCCACTTGTCACCCTCGTGCGCCTTACTTTTCTGCGCGATGACCCGCTGTCTCAATGGACCCGCCCGCCAGCCTCGTCGCGCGCCCCGCTTGTGGCACCTCTGACAGGAGGGACCAAGAGGTCGGTGCCTCACCAAATCCATGCGGCGGGTGACGAAGTGACGCTGACGTGTGGGGCCGGAGCGTCGAATAGCTCGTCAACCTCCTTGCCGAACCCCGTGGGCGTCGTTGCGAATTTGGCGGCGTCGTGGCGTTGAATTCAAGACAATCCCTGCACGCCCATAAGAGCCGGCCGCAACCTCTCTCCTCTCTCCTCCTCAATTTCGCGTGTGCCGCCAGCCACCCCATCCTCTGGTCCTTCATCGCGGGCAGTGAAGGCAATGGTGACCGGTCGCCGTGGTTGACTCCGGGAATTACAGCTCTCGAGCCCCAATTCATAGTAGGGGTGTGATCCCTGGTGTTCGTCGCTCGTTTCCCCGCCACAGTTGGTGCGTTGATTGGGATCACCAGGCAACAAATTGCTCACCGTCGTCGTAGACCCACAAACTTCCGCCGTGCGCCGTGGGCGTGCCTCCTGGTGACCTAATCCTCGGTAAAGTTTCCACCATTGTGCTCGCCACCTTCCCCTCTTCATTTTGCATCGAATCACGTTAGACATAGAGCCTTCCTGGCGTGCCCGAGGGTTCGCCGATGATGGCGCCGCTGCCCTGGCTGTCGGCCGTCGCTCGGTAATGTGAGAGTAGGAGGACTATGCGTCATCCGTAGATTGGGGAATCAACGGTTGTGATCTTGCACACCGATCGTTTGAACAAGATTTGATCCGTGTCGTACATCTTTGATCCTTCGGTGCTGATCACGCACGACTTCATTAAATCGCGGTCGTCGATCGTTGATCGAGTGGATGCGCTCACACGTCAGTTTGCCGCGGTCGTGATCCATTCCTAGCCTCTGGATCTGATCAAGGCGGCCGAAAATCAACCATACCCCTTCACCGTGTGTTTTTGTTAAACAGACCTCGCCAAATATTGAAAACAACCCGCGGTCCTCCCCTCGGAGTTTCTGTGTCTCGATTTCTTTTACGCTATAACCCCTGCATTTTCCAGATATTGAGGCCCAGTCCAGAGAACAGAAAAACCAGGGAAATTAATTTAGAAATAGATTTTTAGTATTAAATTAATTGCAAAAATTTATTTAATTTGTAGAAAATTCATATGAATCCAAATTGGTCCATTCCAGTTCCTAAATTTTTGTAATATTATTGTTTAACCATTAGTACCTCTGTTTTGGCATGAAAGACACATTAAAATTTATCTATCACTTAATCTTGTAATAAGCACATAAAACCTTGGAAAAAATCATAACTTAAAATCTATAACTCCAAATTTAATGATTCCGGTTCCTATGATCTTATTTTAATGTCTAGATTATTATTGTGTATTCTATTTACATGTTTGGTGTGTTGTTAACTTTTGCTATACTATGTATGTATTGTGTTGATGCGAGTAGACGAGCAAGTCATGGAGGATCCTGAGGTTCAGATAGTAGAGACTACTGAGCAGGAGCTCGTGGAAGGCAAGTTGTGCCCTTGATCATTTCCTTTTACCCATTCATGTTCTTATTATTCATAATGATCTGCATAGGTTAATTTTGATGGGACCCAATAGGTTACCCTAGATTTTGACTATCTTTATACCTTGTTTCACCACTGGTTTTACTACTAAATTTTTGGGTAGTACATGCTATTGCTTTATGTGGTTTTGGGTATAGAAATAATCACTACTCATTATTACACTTTTTATTATCTGTTCATTATTTATTGTTCATGATAAGATCATTATGTTAATGGGAACATGGAGAACCACCTGGGAAAATAGTGCTACCACAAGGTTTTAATGGGACGTCCTTGGCTGATTAACTAGGAAAGCTAGTGGATGACTACCTTACCGGAAAGGGGCAAGGGCAGTAGGGGAGTGGTCAGTGTAGGGTGGTCCTTGGGTTGATTTTGCTGCGATGGTGGTCAGGCGAGGGATTCCTGCACTGGAACTTCCTATAAACTGTAGCGGATTTTCTGAAGCTAGTGGAACTTTGTAAAGGCCTCGTAGTGGTACCCTGCCTCGCTTCCTAGGTAGAGGTGTATGGGGTCTGATCAACTCCATGGCAAATGGGTAACACGACTTGTGGGTAAAGATGCGCAACCTCTGCAGAGTGTAAAACTGGTATACTAGCCGTGCTCACGGTCATGAGTGGCTCGAACACTCACATGATTAATTTATGGAACTTAAATTTAATTTGTCATTTCATTGCATTGGGATTATTTTATTATTACTTTTATTTATTATTATTATGGTTTGGTATTTACTTACACTTAGTAACTGCTAATAAATTTTTGACCAACTTATAAAAGCAATGCTCAGCTTCAACCTTTACTCTATTGATTAGCCTTACACTTCACATGACCTCCCACCTTTGGTGAGTTCATGCCACATTATTCCCCACAACTTGTTGAGCGATGAACATGTGTGAGCTCACCCTTGCTGTCTCACACCCCCCACAGGAGAAGAACAGGTGGTCGAAGAGGAGCCGCCTAGCACTGAGGCTTTCGACTTGATCTAGGAGGCGTCTCCCAGTCAGCTTTGTGGCGCTAGGGAATAATATTTAGTTCGCTTTACTTTTGTAAGACTTCCGCTATGTAATAAGTACATTTATGATATTTATGACATTTATCTCTATGCACTCTGTTATTATATGTGTTGTCTTCTCTGGCGCATATATGAGGTGCACCCGGCTTTGTTGCTTAAATCCGAGTGTGACAGAAGTGGTATCAGAAGAAATGTTGACTGTAGGACTAAACCTAGATAGAAATGGACAAACTCTTACCTACTTACCTTACTCTGATTCTTTCTATACTTATCTTGATCCTGTCTCACCTTCTACTGTCCTACTCTGATCATTCTTATCTTTTCTATTCTAAGACAAGATGGATTTCACACCTTGTAATCCTACAATTATGACCTTCTTAAGAGATAGGATGCCTAAGACAAAATCAAAACTATTTTCTCTATTTTAAAATGTTGGTTGATTGTCCTGATGATCAATGCCTGGTTTGCTTCTTTGATTGATTGAAATAGTATAGACGGGCATCTTAGTATGTACCACCATAAGGTAATGAATTAACTATGGTAGGTAAAACATTAATCTGCTTAGCTAATAAATCCCCCAAAGTAACATAATTCGTAATCACCTGCCTTGTCTACTATTCTCTCTTACCATATGTTTCTAACTCAGATGGTCAATACCAGGAAGGGTGGTGGAATTGATCTACCTCCCAATCGTCACACTCGAAGGATATTTAGACAACCCCAGCCACAACCAGCAGAGATGGACCCTCCACCACCGCCTCCACCAGTCGGAGTTGACCCAACCGTTGCAGCTCAGATGAGGATGATGCAACAGATGGCAGATACCATGGCGGATATGCACACGCAGATGCGACAGGAACGCCAAGAGATGCGCCAGGAGAGAGAGGATATACGCCAGGAAACGCGCTAGGAGCGAGAGGAGATTTAGCTGGAGAGAAGGGTGCAACAGCAACCACAACAACAACAAGCACCACTGCCACCACCACCACCACCAGTTCCATCCCGGGACAAGCACAGGGAATTTATGAGTCACAAGCCACTGACCATCGCTAGTTTGCCAGACCCACTAGATGCTGATGATTGGTTGAAGTCAATTGAGAAGATGCTCAACATCGCCCAATGCTCTGACCGGGAGAAGGTTCTCTATGCTTCTGGTCATCTGACAGGTCCTGCTACTGACTGGTGGGATTCTTATGTTGCCACCATGATGCTGCGGACACAATTACTTGGGCAGAATTCAGTACACAGTTCAGAAACTATCACATTCCTGCTGGTTGATGAAGGTCAAGAAGGAGTTTTTGTCACTGAAGCAAGGCAACATGTATGTCAGCGAGTACCAAGATAAGTTCATTCAGCTCTCCAGATATGCCTTGGATGAAGTTGCTGAGGATGAGAGGAAGCAGGAACACTTTATTGAAGGACTTAATGGACCCCTACAGTATGCACTGGTTGCACACACATTTCCATCATTTCAGAGGCTACTGGATAAGGCTCTTGCTATTGAACACAAGCGTGTTCAACTGGGAGATTGAAGAGGAAGGCTATTTCACAGGGGCAAGGTAGCACCAGTGTTCGTCCTCGCTACGTTCCACCACAGGGTACACCAACTCGTCCAGGAGGAGGACCACGCCCAGCTCAGTACGCTCCACAGGGGTCTCCACGGACACCTCCCACTCGTCAGGCTGCTCCCACTGGCACCCCGACGAGGCCTACATGACAGAAGACTGGCCCTACATGCTTCAAGTGCAGTCAGATTGGGCACTATGCTAATGCTTGTCCAGTGGGGAATTCTGGTACACCAGCTAAGAACAAGCAACAGACTCCTGGCAAGGGATACTCTATTGCCAGGGTTAATCAAGTCAGAGTTGATGCTACTCCTGATGGTGCTGACATCGTACTTGGTATGTTTTACATTAATGCCATTCCTGCAATCATATTATTTGATTCTGGTGCTACACATTCATTCATGTCTGCTCGATATGCCAACACAAATGAGATACCACTGCTAAATATGAGGAAACCAATGATAGTAATCACACCTAAAGGGCCTATTGAGGCAAATCATATGACACGTAGATTGACACTAACAATTATGGGAAGAGAATTTGGAGCTACTGCCATAATATTAGAGGCAAGCAGTATAGATCTGATCCTTGGTATGTCATGGTTAAGAAAGGCAAAGGCCATTATAGCATTGGTAGGGGTACTGTAGAACTCACCAGCCCTAAAGGAGAAAGATTTCAAGTTCAAATTGCAGTAACCACCTCTTCCAGACGTGCGATGTACTTTATAGCTGAGGAGTTTGTTGGTGAAAACATCCGTGTGGTTAGGGATTTTCCGGATGTCTTTCCAGAGGAGTTGCCAGGGATGCCACCAGATAGGGAAGTTGAGTTTGTCATTGATCTCTTACCTGAACTGCTCCTATTTCTAAATGGCCATACAAGATGTCTGTAGAAGAATTAAAAGAACTTAAGAAGCAGTTAATGGAGTTACAAGAGGCTCGATACATTCGTCTGAGTTCCTCACCTTGGGGAGCACCGGTTCTGTTTGTACAGAAGAAAGATGGATCACAAAGGATGTGTGTGGACTATAGATCTCTTAATGATGTTACTGTGAAGAACAAGTATCCGTTGCCCCGTATTGAGGATTTGTTTGATCAGATGAGAGGTGCTAGGGTGTTCTCTAAGATTGACCTCCGATCAGATTACCATCAAATGAAGATTAGACCATCGGATATCCCCAAGACGGCTTTCTCGACCCGATATGGATTATATGAATTCACTGTTATGTCATTTGGATTAACTAATGCACCAGCTTATTTTATGAATTTGATGAATAAGGTGTTTATGGAGTATCTGGACAGATTCGCCGTGGTGTTCATCGATGATATTCTTATTTATTCCAAGAGTGATGGTGATCATGAGGAACATCTGAGATTGGTGCTACAGAAGCTACGAGATAATCAACTCTATGCCAAGTTTAGCAAATGCGAGTTCTGGATTGACAAGGTGCCATTCCTTGGCCATATCATTTCTAATGGAGGAATATTAGTGGATCCTGCTAAAGTTAAGGAGATAATGGCGTGGAGCATACCCACTACAGTTACTGAGATTCGGAGTTTCTTGGGACTTGCAGGATATTATTAGAGGTTTATTGAAGGATTCTCTAAGATTGCCAAGCCTATGACCTCACTTCTGGAGAAGGGAAGAGAATTTAAGTGGGATGAGAAATGCCAAGATAGCTTTGATCAATTAAAGGCGAGGTTGATGTCGCCTCCAGTGTTGGTTATGCCAGATCTACAAAAGGGATTTGACATTTATTGTGATGCATGTGGCCAAGGCTTAGGATGTGTGCTCATGCAAGAAGGACATGTGATCGCCTACATGTCTCGTCAGTTGCGGAAACATGAGTTAAACTAACCCACTCATGACTTAGAACTGGAAGCCGTTGTGCACCCACTTAAGATATGGAGACATTACATTATGGGAACTAAGTGCCAAGTATACACAGATCATAAGAGTTTGAAGTACATATTTACTTAGAAGGATCTCAACCTTAGGCAACACCGTTGGTTGGAGTTTATTAAGGATTATGATTTGGAGATTCACTATCACCCGGGCAAGGCAAATTTGGTTGCAGATGCCTTGAGTCGAAAGGAGCACATTCATTTAGCTGTTGTTGCCCAGCTACCCGATGAGATTGTTGAGGAATTCAGGAGACTTAACCTGGGGATAGTTGCTCACGCTGAAGGAGTCACCATTGAAGTGGAATCTACCTTGGAGCAAGAAATTCATAAGGGCCAGATTGGTGATGCTAAAATTCAAGAGATTAAGGATCTGATTACTGAAGGTAGAGGTCCAGAATTCACGAAGGATGAGAAAGGCACTGTATGGTTCAAGGATCAGATATGTGTTCCGGAGATTGATAGATAGCCTTTGTGAGACTATATTGAAAGAAGCTCATGATTCTGATTACTCTATCCACCCTGGTAGCACTAAGATGTATCAGGATTTGAAGCAGAAATACTGGTGGTATGGATTGAAAAGGGATGTTGCTGCACATGTGGCTAAGTGTGATGTGTGTCAAAGAGTCAAGGCCGAACATCAAAGACCAGCTGGACTATTGCACCCATTGAAGATACCGGAGTGGAAATGGGAAGAAATAGGCATGGATTTCATTGTTGGACTACCCCGCACTCCTACTGGGTATGATTCTATTTGGGTGATTGTGCACAGATTGACAAAAGTGGCTCATTTCATACCGGTGAGGACTAATTACACGGGAGCCAAGCTAGCAGAATTGTATATGACTCGGATAGTTTGTCTACATGGAGTGCCTAAGAAGATCGTGTCTGACCGGGGATCACAGTTTACTTCTCGGTTTTGGAAGAAGTTGCATGAGAGCTTGCATACACAGTTGAATTTCAGTTCGGCCTACCATCCTTAAACTGATGGGCAGACCGAGAGGACTAACCAGGTGCTGGAGGATATGTTAAGAGCTTGTGCTCTTAAACATGGTGGAAGTTGGGATAAGAGCTTACCATATACAGAGTTCTCTTATAATAATAGCTACCAAGCCAGTTTGAAGATGTCACCCTTTGAGGCTTTATATGGCAGAAAGTGCAGGACTCCTCTATATTGGGATCAGACTGGAGAAAGACAGTTCTTTGGGCCTGAGCTTATACAAGAGACAGAAGATCAGGTGCGAATGATAAGAGAGAATTTGAGAATTGCACAATCAAGACAGAAGAGCTACGCTGATACCCGGAGAAGACTACTGGAGTTTAAGGAGGGTGATCACGTGTATCTGAAGGTGTCACCGATCCAGGGTATGAGAAGATTTAAAGTTAAAGGAAAGTTGTCCCCTCACTTCATTGGACCCTTCTTGATCTTAAAGCGAGTGGGAGAAGTTGCGTATCAACTAGAAATACCCGATCACCTGGCAGATGTACATGATGTATTCCATGTATCCCAACTGAAGAAGTGCCTCAGGGTACCTAAGGAGCAGCTACCAATGGAGGACCTTAGTGTTCAAGATGATCTGACCTATGATGAGTACCCTATCAAGATTCTTGATACACTGACTCGTGTCACGAGAAATAAGGTGATAAAGATGTGCAAAGTGCAATGGAGTCACCATGGAGAAGATGAAGAAACGTGGGAAAGAAAATAAGAGCTTCGCATAGAGTTTCCCCATCTTTTCCCTAGTCCTTCCTAAATCTTGAGGACGAGATTCTTGTTAAGGGGGTCAGATTTGTAATACCGAAATTTGTAAATCATAGGATAAGAGAATATGTCCTTTATTTTATGTGTGTGTTGAATCTACTTATCATCACATGTGAACACCATATTCAAAAACAAAAAAAAATAATACTAAAAGATATGCCACTAAATTATGCATCATGCTGGACTTTAGTTTGTGTGCATTTTGTGTTAATGTAAAAATAATATAAAAATAAATATATTAATATCCAAATTTGGGAATTTAACTCTAATTTGCAAGCTAGAGGATAGAGAAGAGAAGGAAAAATGCTATACAAAAGTAAAGAAATGGATATAAGAATAATGGGACCTTCCATATTATTGGATTCTATTTGTACATTTTAAATGGGTATAAACTCATAATTAGAATTAAATTCCAATTTGAATTCTAAAAGTGGAAAGGGAAAGAAAACAGAAAATAAAAAGAAAAGAAAAAGAAGAACACTTTCGCTGGGCCAAAACCCTAGAAATTTGGCCCACTTTCCCCATGCGCGCAGCAGCCCACTAGGAAATTAGGGCGCCCACACCGCGGCCCCACTTGTCACCCTCGTGCGCCTTACTTTTTTGCGCGATGACCCGCTGTCTCAATGGCCCCGCCCACCAGCCTCGTCGCGCGCCCCGCTCGTGGCACCTCTGACAGGAGGGACCAAGAGGTCGGTGCCTCACCAAATCCACGCGGCGGGTGACGAAGTGACGCTGACGTGTGGGGCCGGAGCGTCGAATAGCTCATCAACCTCCTTGCCGAACCCCGCGGGCGTCGTTGCGAATTTGGCGGCGTCGTGGCGTTAAATTCAAGCCAATCCTCGCGCGCCCATAAGAGTCAGCCGCAACCTCTCTCCTCTCTCTTCCTCAATTTCGCGTACGCCGCCAACCACCCCATCCTCTGGTCCTTCATCGTAGGCAGTGAAGGCAATGGTGACCGGTCGCCATGGTTGACTCCGGGAATTACAGCTCCCGAGCCCCAATTCGTAGTAGGGGTGTGATCCCTAGTGTTCGTCGCGTGTTTCCCCGCCACAGTTGGTGCGTTGATTGGGATCACCGGGCAACGAATTGCAAATCGTCGTCGTAGACCCTCAGACTTCCACCATGCGCCGTGGGCGTGCCTCCTGGTGACCTAATCCCCGGTAAAGTTTCCACCATTGTGCTCGCCACCTTCCCCTCTTTGTTTCACATCGAATCGCGTTAGACATAGAGCCTTCCTGGTGTGCCCGGGGGTTCGCCGGTGATGGCACCGCCGCCCTGGCCGTCGGCCGTCGCTCGGTACTGAGAAAGTAGGAGGACTATGTGTCGTCCGTAGATTGGGGAATCAACGGTTGTGATCGGGCACACCGATCGTTTGAACAAGATTTGATCCGTGTCGTACATCTTTGATCCTTCGGTGCGGATCACACACGACTTCATTAAATCTCGGTCGTCTATCCTTGATCGAGTGGACGCGCTCGCACGTCAGTTTGCCGCAGCCGTGATCCATTCCTAGCCTCTGGATCTGATCTGGGCGGCCGAAAATCAACCATACCCCTTCACCGTGTGTTTTTGTTAAAGAGGCCTCGCCAAATATTGAAAACAACCCGTAGTCCTCCCCTCGGAGTTTCTATGTCTCGATTTCTTTTATGCTAGAACCCCTGCGTTTTGCAGATATTGAGGCCCAGTCTAGAGAGCAGAAAAACCAGGCAAATTAATTTAGAAATAGATTTTTAGTATTAAATTAATTGCAAAAACTTGTTTAATTTGTACAAAATTCATATGAACTCCAAATTGGTCCATTCTAGTTCCTAAATTTTTGTAATATTATTGTTTAACCATTAGTGCCCCTATTTTGGTATGAAAGACACATTAAAATTTATCTATCACTTAATCTTGTAATAAGCACATAAAACCTTGGAAAAATTCATAACTTAAAATCTATAACTCCAAATTTAATGATTCCAGTTCCTATGATCTTATTTTAATGTCTAGATTATTATTGTGTATTCTATTTACATGTTTGGTGTGATGTTAATTTTTGCTATACTATGTATGTATTGTGTTGATGCGAGTAGACGAGCAAGTCACAGAGGATCCTGAGGTTCAGCAGGTAGAGACTGCTGAGCAGGAGCTCGTGGAAGGCAAGTTGTGCCCTTCATCACTTCCTTTTACCCATTATTTATAATGATCTGCATAGGTTAATTTTGATGGGACCCAATAGGTTACCCTAGATTTTGACTATCTTTATACCTTGCTTCACCACTGGTTTTACTACCAAATTTTTGGGTAGTACATGCTATTGCTTTATGTGGTTTTGGGTATAGAAATACTCACTACTCATTATTACACTTTTTATTATCTGTTCATTATTTATAGTTCATGGTAAGATCATTATGTTAATGGGAACATGGAGAACCACCCAGGAAAATAGTGCTACCACAAGGGTTTAATGGGACGCCCTTGGCTGATTAACTAGGAAAGCTAGTGGATGACTACCTTACCCAAAAGGGGCAAGGACAGTAGGGGAGTGGTCAGTGTAGGGAGGTCCTTGGGTTGATTTTGCTGCGATGGCGGTCAGGCGAGGGATTCCTACACTGGAGCTTCCTTTAAACTGTAGCGGGTTTTCTGAAGCTAGTGGAACTTTGTAAAGGCCTCGTAGTGGTACCCTGCCTCGCTTCCTAGGTACAGGTGTATGGGGTCTGATCAATTCCGTGGCAAATGGGTAACACAACTTGTGGGTAAAGATGCACAACCTCTGCAGAGTGTAAAACTGGCATACTAGTCGTGCTCACGGTCATGAGAGGCTCATACACTCACATGATTAATTTATGGAACTTAAATTTAATTTGTCATTTCATTGCATTGGGATTATTTTATTGTTACTTTTATTTATTTATATTATGGTTTAGTATTTACTTACACTTAGTAACTGCTAATAAAATTTTGACCAACTTATAAAAGCAATGCTCAGCTTCAACCTTTACTCTGTTGATTAGCCTTACACTTCACATGAACTCCCACCTTTGGTGAGTTCATGCCACATTATTCCCTACAACTTGTTGAGCGATGAACATGTGTGAGCTCACCCTTGCTGTCTCACACCCCCCACAGGATAAGAACATGTGGTTGAAGAGGAGCCGCCTAGCACTGAGGCTTTCAACTTGATCTAGGTGGCGTCTCCCAGTAGCTTTGTGGCGCCAGCGAATAATATTTAGTTCGCTTTATTTTTGTAAGACTTCCGCTATGTAATAAGTACATTTATGATATTTATGATATTTATCTCTATGCACTCTGTTATTATATGTGTTGTCTTCTCTGGCGCATATATGAGGTGCACCCAGCTTTGTTGCTTAAATCCGGGTGTGACAGACAACCGCCAGTAGAAAATTTCGACTAGCGGTTGTTGTTGGGGACTTGTTCTCAAAT
Source organism: Zea mays (assembly GCF_902167145.1). Classification (NCBI taxonomy): domain Eukaryota; kingdom Viridiplantae; phylum Streptophyta; class Magnoliopsida; order Poales; family Poaceae; genus Zea; species Zea mays. The sequence goes on along the minus strand of NC_050097.1, from coordinate 110,093,871 downwards.
GCTATGAATTAAAAACAAGGCAACACAAAAATAGATTAATGGTTAGTGTCCTTTGTCCTTCGAAGCATTATTTCTCAAGGATATAACGATCTTCGGACGGGCTGTGAAGGACGTACCTTCATCAGCATAGCATAAATCAATGAAAGACGAAGCATACGAAACATGGAAAAATAACATGGATAATTATGACATCATAATGTATCTTTTATTATATGATTATAAATGAGTGAAAACAATATTGAGTTACATTTGTACCTTCAACTTGACGGAAGGCAAAAGCGCAAGCGTGATGTGTTGGAACTTGCTCTCCTGAGCAAGATGATCCAACGGGGGAGAGAAAGTAATGCAGATAAGGTTTTAGCTCGAGAGGGCAATTGCTCTGTTAATCTAGCCTCTCAAGGGCACTGTGCGGGGGTATTTATAGGTGCCTGAGTGCCCAGCGTCTTGGATTAAGGACACATGTGCCTTCAGGCGCCCCGGTTATCCCTGGAATATTCTCATAAAGCAGGGTTACAGACTGTAATTACAGAGAACCCTTTACAAATTAGGCCCGTAATGCACAGCGGCCACGCGGGGCCTGTTACAATGGACCGAATCACACGTGGGCCTCCGAGTTGGACAAGGTCGCGGGATGGGGCGGCCTCGTCGTAGGCCTTCATCCTGAGGTGTGTTGGACGAAGGGTGGAGACTGCCAGTCGTCTTGTCTCCGTTGGTGCAGCGAGATTGGAGAAGGCATCGAGCGAAGGGTAGCGTCTTCGCCTTCGCCCCAACATTTGCTCTCCGAGGGACCAGTTCGACTAAGTCATCTGGTGCCGAAGGCGTCGCTAGATGGGGGAGACGCTGCCCTCGCTCGAAGTGGTTCCGTGAGGGTTTTTGATATGACCATTGATTGACGCCGCACTGTTGGATTGCGGGTTTCCTGAAGCGTCGCGTCCTGTGTATAAAAGGGGGTGGGGGGTGGCGCGGGTTGAAATTTACCTTTCCGCGCGCCGCGAAAACCCTAACCTCCTTTTCAAACTGCTCGCTTGCTCGCCTGCTCTCCTTGCTCCTGTTCGTCGGAGATCTGGCCCGCGTGAAGCAGACCGCACGCCGCCGCCGATGGTACGTAGCCATGTCGTCTTCCTCCTTGTCTGCTGTGACCACACTGACGACCGAGGCGTCGTCCGAAGATACCTCAAGCACTGTGGCGACGACAGAGTTACGACCGGGTGATACGGTGGAATTCGGTGTTTCGCGGATGTCATCGGTCCGCATGTAGGATATGCAACAGTTACGACCGGCTACTGACACTGCTAATTTTGTGGCAGCTTAGACTGTGGTTGCGGAAAATGAATCGGACGATTCTGTGTCTAAGTTTTTTGAGTCTGATGATTCTGGGAGTTCGGTTGTGTGGACGGAAGAGTCTTCGGATGAGAACTTGGATTATTTTGTGGCCTTGGATGTGGCTGCGGCGGAGGCTTCTCCGCGTGTGATGGATGCTGAAGTCCTTCCTGGTACGAGTGCTGGGCATAGGCGGCGAAGGGCGGTGGCGAAGCGGAGAGTTAGTGAGATGTCGCAAAGTGAGCGGCGTCATTGTGGTGAGGTGGAGGGTGGTCGTCTTCGTGTGGACGGGGCTGGTAAACGGGAATTGTTGTCCTTGCCGGCTGGGGCGAGTGTAGGAGAGGGGGAGCTGCGGAATCTTTTTGAGGGTGAGGAGCTGAGGATAATGCTGTTTAACTATAGGGAGATGGGTATCATCCCGAAGGTTGAACCAAAGTAAGGTGCGATGCCCTCGCTGCATGTATGTAACTATGATTTGTATGATGAGGCTGTGTGCCTTTGCTGATCTGGTCGTGCCCGTAGAGGACTTGTGCACTTGATCTTTTTAGGAAGACTTCGATTTTGCGCATTTGTTGTGCTAGTCCGGCTGCACCCTTAGGCGACTTTTGCACGGATAGTCTTTTGAGGAAGACTTTCATGTTGCGCACTTGTTGTGCTAGTCCGGCTGCACCCTTAGGCGACTTTTGCACGGATAGTCTTTTGAGGAAGACTTCGATGTTGCGCACTTGTTGTGCTAATCCGGCTACACCCTTAGGCGACTTTTGCACGGATAGTCTTTTGAGGAAGACTTCGATGTTGCGCACTTATTGTGCTATTCCAGCTGCACCCGTAGGCGACTTTTGCGCGGAGTGTCGCACGCGAGGGTAGTTAGCGCTGCCCCTCGCGGTGACTTCGGTGTGGTCGAATGCTGAAGACCGTCGATGCGGTCTTTTTCGACATTGGCTTAGTTTTTTGCGGGGGATTTTTGCTTGTATATTACATGACACCGCCTCATTAAAAACCTCACCCCCCTGGGAGGAAAAGAGTGCGGGCCAGAATAACAATGTTAAGTGAATTACAAGGGCGTGATGGCCCTGAGTCAAACAAAAAAATTGCGAAGATTGTCTATATTCCAGGAATGTTCCAGGTCTTTGCCAGATTGTGTTGTTAATCTGTATGCGCTGGGAGACGACTTCGTCTTGACGATAAATGGTCCTTCCCACTTTAGTTCCAGCTTACCTTGTGACTCTGTCCGGGTGGTGCGGACAAGTATGAGGTCTCCTTCGTTGAATTCTCTTGGGACGACCGCGTGGTCGTGCCAGGCCTTAGTTTGGGCTTGATATTTGTTGAGGGCCTGTAGGGCAAAGACACGGTCTCCGTCAATGAGGTCTTTGGAAGTTGGCTCGTCGACGTCGGGTACTGCTGAAGTGCTTGTCCGCGGGGACCCATGTTTGATTTCCTGCGGGGTCATGGCCTTCGATCCGTACAGCAGGAGAAAGGGAGTGAATCCGGTCGCCCGGCACTCAGTCGTGTTCAGTGCCCAGACTGCTTCAGGTAGCAGGTCGGCCCATTTGCCCTTCTTGCCGTCGAGGAGCATTTTCTTGATCGCTGTGAAAATCTTGCCGTTGGCGCACTCCACGACGCCGTTGGATTGTGGGTGGTACACTGAGGTGAAGGCGAGTTTGGTGCCAATGGAGAAGCAGAAATCCCTGAAGTCTTGGCTGTCAAATTGCTTTCCATTGTCAACTATGAGCTCAGACGGGACTCCGAATCGGCAAACAATGTTTTGCCAGAAGAATTTCTGGGCAGTCTTCGATGTTATTGTGGATACTGCCCTCGCCTCGATCCATTTGGTAAAATACTCGACGGTGACGAAGGTGAACTTGAGGTTCCCTTGGGCCGTGGGTAGTGGCCCGACAATGTCCAGGCCCCAGCGCTGAAGGGGCCACATGTGGGCGATTAGCTTTGTGAATTGCGAAGGGCTTCCTGAGCGTGGAGAAAACTTCTGGCAGGCTTCGCATGACCTTGTGACCCGATTTGCGGCGCAGATCATGGCGGGCCAATAGAAGCCTTGTCGGATCACCTTTGCGGCTAAGGCCCTAGGCCCTGCGTGAGAGCCGCAAGTCCCGCTATGGACTTCGCGCAAGATTTGGATGCCTTCGGTGTCGGTGACACACTTAAGCATGGGTTGGCTGACCCCCTTCTTGTAAAGCTGGTCGTCGACGAGTGCGAAGTCCTGGCTTTGGTGTTTGAGGCGCTTGGCCTCGTTGATATCGGTTGGATGATAGTACCCCTACAGGAACAGGGTTATTGGTGCCCGCCAGTCTTCGGTCATGATGAGGTTGACTATGCGGTGGCCCTCGCTGTCATTGGTTATTTGGAGGCCCTCTGGGCTGCGGACGACTGGCGTGCCGATGACATGGTAGAATACGTCGGAGGGCAGGGCCTCGCCTCTAGCGGCTGCCTTGGCCAATGTGTCGGCTTCCTCATTCTTGGCTCGGTCCACATGCTGCAAGGTGAAACTTTTGAATTGCCTCTCGAGACTTCGGATAGCCGCGAGGTACTGCATAAGTGCGGGGTCCTTCGCTGCGTAGTCTTTCTCGACTTGGCCGGTGACTACCTTGGAGTCTGTTCTGATGATGCAAGTAGTGACACCAAGTGCCCTTAGCTAGCGAAGGCCAAGAATGACAGCTTCGTATTCTGCTATATTGTTGGTGCATCTGTCAGACTCCAAAGCAAAGCTGAGGCGTGCTGCATATTTGTGCTTGACCCCTGTGGGTGAGGTAATGACTGCAGCGGCGCCTGCCCCCGCATGGCACCATGCGCCGTCGCAGTGGATTGTCCACACCTTCTCTGCGGACGTGTCTGGCTGCGTTATTGGCCCAGTCCAGTCAACGATGAAGTCTGCCAAGACTTGTGACTTGATGGCTGTCCTGGGCTCGAATGTGATATGGTAGCCGGAGAGTTCGGCTGCCCATTTGGCGATCCAGATTGATGCCTCCGGGTTTCTAAACAATTCGCCGAGTCCCCTATCTGAGGTGACCCGGACCTTGAATGCTTCAAAATAATGGCGCAATTTGCGTGAAGCCATAACAACTGCGTAGGCGATTTTTTCTAGTTCCATCATATTGCATTTTGATTTCGTGAGCACTTCGGAGACGTAATAAACTGGGCATTGCTTGATCGTGCCCTCTCTGCCCTGCTCTTGAACCAGTGCTGCGCTGACCGCGTGCGGCGAAGCTGTGATGTAGAGCAACAGGGGTAGCGAGGGGTTGGGGCTTGTAAGAATCGCCAACTCTGACAGGTACTGCTTTAATGAAGCGAAGGCCGCCGCCTGCTCTGGTCCCCATGCGAAGTCTTTTGCGCCGCGGAGTGTTTTGAGGAAAGGGAGGCTTCGCTCTGCGGACTTGGAGATAAATCTGTTGAGGGCGGCCAATCTGCCTGTCAATCGTTGGACGTCTCTGGCTGACTGCGGCGGCGTCATGTTGATGATGGCCTGGATCTTGGTCGAATTGGCTTCGATCCTGCGGTGCGACACCAGGTAGCCTAGTATTTTCCCCTGGCGAACGTCGAAGATGCACTTTTTGGGGTTTAGGCGAAGTCGTGCGTCCCGCATGTTCGCAAACGTTTCTGCGAGGTCAGCCAGATGGTCTTCCTTGCTTCTGCTAGCGACGACGATGTCATCCACATACGTGAATATGTTTCTGCCGACTTGGCTCTCGAGCACCGTTTTGGTGAGCCGAGAGAATGTGGACCTAGCGTTCCAAAGTCCCTCCGGCATTTTGATGAAGCAATACGTGCCGAAGGGTGTTATGAAACTGGTGCTTGCCTTGTCTTCCTCCTTCATATATATTTGATGGTAGCCGGAGAAGCAATCAAGGAGTGACATGACTTTGCACCCGGCCGCACTATCGACGATTTTGTCAATCCGAGGCAATGGGAAGTTGTCCTTGGGGCAGGCCTTGTTGAGATTGGTGAAATCAATGCACATCCGCCATTTGCCGCTCTTCTTCTGTACCATCACTACATTGGCGAGCCATGTAGGGTAGGCGACTGGCTCGATAAATTTGGCCTCAAGCAGGCAATGTACCTCGGCTTTGGTGGCTTCTATCTTCTCATCAGACATCTTGCGCAATCGCTGTTTCTTCGGCCTCACCGAAGGGTCGATTCCCAAGCTGTGTTCGATGATGGAGCGACTGACTCCGACCAGGTCGAGGGCAGACCAGGCGAAGACGTCTTTATTTTTGGACAGACAGCAGAGGATTCTCTCCTCATCATGCGAAGTGAGATCTTCGCTGATGGTGACTGTTTGCTTGGGCGTTGCCTGGTCGAGGGGAACAGTCTTGGTCCCGTCGTTGCTCTGTAGCTGTGCCTTGTCATGTTCTCTGGCGGTTGGGCTGGCAGACTCGGGGGCCTCGCGCTGGGCCGTGAGGCAGTGTACGTTCCTTTGCCCAGGAACGAAGTCTCTTTCTATGTTGCGTGCGGCCTGCCGGTTGTCGTAAACTGTGATCGCGCCTTGCGGACCTGGGATCTTCATGCACAGGTAAAGTCCGTGAATAGCTGCCTCAAACTTGTTGATGGAGCCCCGACCCATTATGGCGTTGTACGGGTACACCATGTTGACGATGTCGAACGTGACTTGCTCACTTCGTGCATTGGGTGCTACACCGAAGGAGAGGGGTAGCTCTATTTTGCCGACAGGAAAGGTGCCCTTGCCGCCGAAGCCATACAGTGGGTTGTCCGAAGGCTTAAGCAAGCTGTGGCTGATGCCCATGCGGTCGAAGGCATGGAGGAAAATGATATCCGCCTGGCTGCCATTGTCGACTAAGACTTTGTGCAGGTCCCAGCCTGCCACGCTGCAGTTGATAACCATGGCGTCGATGTGGGGTGCGCTGCATAGGTCGACGTCTTGGGCGTCGAAGGTCAATGGCACATGGGACCACTTTGTCTGCACGACTGGACCAGTGACGGCGACGTGATTCATGCTGCGGTAGTGGTCCCTCTTCTGTCGCTTTGTGTCGAAGTCGGCGCTGGACCCCCCAGTGATCATGTGAATGACTCCATGATTCGGCTGATCGGCGAAGTCTTCTTTCTGTGGGGCTTGGGGGTGGTGGATGTTTTGCTGTTGCGTGTGTGGAGGTGGTAGTGGGGGAGGTACGATTTGTACCTCCTGATGGTGTTGGTATGCGTGGTGAGGTGGATGCGGAGCGGGGCCGTGGTTGTATGGCTGAGGGGGTTGTTGATATGTGTGCGCGACAACTCTAGGGTTGTCGGCTGGTTGTGCCCGTGCCATCCTGTCTCTGGTGGCCTTCGTCTCTGAGCAGTCTCTTGTAGGGTGCGCGCAGTCTTCGCCGTGGAACAAGCAGTAAAATCTGCACGGCTGCTGCGCAAGTCCCCGGCCCCGACCGCGAGTTCCGTTTCCGCGGCCCTAGGGGGATACTCCTGGCGGTGAGGGGCCTCACCAGCGGGGTGCTGGTTGGCGATGTTGTGTACCTGCTGCTGGCTGCGGCCGTCCCGACCGGAGTCTGCCTACGAAGGCCTCGTCCACGTACGGCTAGACTGCGGAGGGTCTTTAGGTTTCCTCTGAGACTCGACTTTGCGCTGGTGGAGCTCTTCGGATCTGGCGTATTTTTCGAATAGCTGATACAGCTCCTGGAGGTTCCTGGGCAGATCCCTGATGCAGTGGCTGTAAAGGACGCCAGCCCGAAGGCCACTGATGGCGTAGTGAATGGCGATTTGGTCATCAACCGAAGGCAGTTGTGACTTGAGAGTCAGAAACTTGCGGTAATACTCCCGCAGAGTTTCGCTTTCCAGCTGCTTGCAGAGTGAAAGTTCAGCCAAGGCGTCGGTGTCTGGGCGGTACCCTTGGAAGTTGAGCAGGAATTTGTCCCGGAGACTTCTCTAGGAGTCGATGGACAATGGGGGCAACCTGGTGTACCAGATGAGGGCCGGGCCTTCGAGGGCGATGATGAATGACTTGGCCATCGTGGCATCGTCCCCTCCGGATGATGCAACGACGACCTGATAGCTCATGATATACTATGCTGGGTCAGTGCTGCCGTTGTACTTGGGATAGGTCCTTGCCCTGAAGTTGGCGGGCCATGGTGACACTTGCAGGTGTGGCGCCAGGGGACTCCGCTCGTCAAGGTAGTTGACACCTTGGAATGCTGCGGCGTGCGGGATGGCGTGTCCGCGCTGAGGGATGAATAGGTCTTCGATTTGTGCGCGCTGTTGGAGGGGTGGGCCGTGTTGCAGACCGAGTTGGCCTTCACACTGCATGAGGGTGATCTCTTGCTCGAGCTCCTGAGCCTTTTGCTCTTCGTCGTGTATCATCTGGCGCACCTTGGCTTGCGCAGACACACGTTGGTGCTTGGCCTCGAGGATCTCTTTTTGCTTCTGGAGGTTGTGGTTCTTGATGCGCAAGGCACGCAGCTGTAGCTATTCCTCTGCTAAAACGCTGATGACTTCGCCGTCCTCGGTGGTGTCCGCGCCCTCCGGTGGAGCGAAGCCTGGGGGAGGTTGCGGTTGTCCTCCGGAGCTGCAGGTGCGGAGACTGCCTTCGGGTGTGGGTTGTTCATTGCGCTGCCTCTTGCTGAGTGCATCGTCTTCGCAGGCTTCTTGGTGGGTGGTGTCGACAAGAGCCTTGCCCTTTTTCTCGACCAGCAGCGCTGCCTTCGCAGCTTCGTTAACGGATGGGGCTGCCTTCGAGCTAGCTCTCTTGGGTGCCATCGCGGGTGGTTTTTCGTAGCACAAACGGTGGGTGCCAAATGTTGGAACTTGCTCTCCTGAGCAAGATGATCCAACGGGGGAGAGAAAGTAATGCAGACAAGGTTTTAGCTCGAGAGGGCAATTGCTCTATTAATCTAGCCTCTCAAAGGCACTGTGCGGGGGTATTTATAGGTGCCTGAGTGCCCAGCGTCTTGGATTAAGGATGCATGTGCCCTGAGGTGCCCCGGTTATCCCCGGAATAATCCCATAAAGCAGGGTTACAGACCGTAATTACAGAGAAGCCTTTACAAATTAGGCCCGTAATGCACAGCAGCCACGTGGGGCCTGTTACAATGGGCCGAATCACACGTGGGCCTCCGAGTTGGACGAGGCCGCGGGATGGGGCGGCCTCGTCGTAGGCCTTCGTCCTGAGGTGTGTTGGACGAAGGGTGGAGACTGCCAATCATCTTGTCTTCGTTGGTGCAGCCAGATTGGCGAAGGCATCGAGCGAAGGGTAGCATCTTCGCCTTTGCCCCAACATGATGCATAAGTGAATACCAATCATCGTGAACAGTACGGGGGTATTGTTCATCTATTTATAGGCACAGGGCGCAACCTATGTGGATTTACATTCATGTCCTTTATAACTGGTTACAATCATGACACAGATTATCATGGGCCGATCGGTCTTTTCATCTTTAAGTCGGTGCAACCCTTCGTCTCAAGGCGTGTCACTATGCCGAAGCTCCCCGGATGATAGCTTCGGTGTTGCTTCTTGTTGATCTTCCGAAGGTATTTCTTCTTACAGGACCTTCGACGACGAAGCAGACCCCCAACAGTAGCCCCTTCGCGGTGCTAGATCATTTTTCGTAACGAGCTTGATCCGTGAAAAAATTTCCTAGGCTTAAGAATGCCGAAGGTCCGAAAAACACCTTCCCTAAGCTCGTTGCCGAGAAACGATTAAAATATTCCGAGCGCGAGGTGGCCCCACCATGCGGCGGGTACACGCGATCTGGCGATTCATCTCCCACGCGCTGTGGTCCACCGTTCAGTGGGTGCAGGTGACTATTGAGCGGGCGGGTGTGGGAGACTTGACGATTCACCTTCACACCTGCAGCACAATATAAAAAGACGGGTAGGTCTGAAGTTACCATAACATTCATTGCCATTGCACAGTTGTGCTGCTGAAAAAATTTAACCATAGCTGAAGCTTTCTCATCGCATTCTCAAGCAAAGCATCATTTTGATTTAGCTTCGGCATAAGAGGGAGCTTCGTCAAAACTGTAAAAATCATCAACATTCATAAGAACTGCAAGAAAGTCAACACCTGATGGCCAGAGTATGTTCAACTGCTAGAGTGACCCGTCATGGAGAGGAGGCCGAAGCCACCGAAACAGCCCCGATTTCCGAAGTTATGAAGCAATCTGGATTGGTTGTGACAGAGGGGACTGTTGACGAAGATGTACATACTACTAAGGCTGAAGAAGCTGATATTGAGGAAGAAAATGCTGATGAAGAGGAAGACTACAACACTCTAGTCCCATCAAAGCCCAGCCACTTAGATTTTGAAAAATCTACTGTCTCTGAGGCCGATGTGCCGATGATGATGAAGCTTGGTTACTTCGGGGAGATAGAGAAGAAGCTTCTTCGTTTTGCTGGCGAAGAAACCATCACAGAGCCAAAAGATGACAAAGTGGTAGTTTTCAAAAGCTTTTTCAAAGCTGGATTGTGGTTTCTGCTTCATGAGATGATTGGGGAAGTTTTGAATAATTATGAAATTTATCTTCATCAGCTGACTCCTAACGCTATCGTTAGGCTCAGCATCTTCATTTGGGCCCTTCGAAGCCAGGGAATGGATCCAAATGCTGAAGCCTTCTGCCAAGTAGACGAGCTACATTATCAGACGAAGGCCAGAGAAGATGGGCTTCGTGAGAATTTTGGCTGTTACAACTTCGCTTACCGCAAGGATATGAAGGCCCCGGTGCTAAGCTACCGCACCAAGTGGGCAACTGGCTAGAAAAGTGAGTGGTTCTATGTTAAAGCTGATGAGAAGAAAAGGGAGAAGCTGAAGTCGATAGTACTGAGCACGCTGAGTTTGAGCTACGGGTTAACTAGGCCCCTGTGCCGTATGACGTCGGGATCACCATGCCAACAAGCTGTGGCAGAATTCAGAGTTGTGGCTGAGCAGATCGGCACTAGAGATCTGGTGCAAGAATACTTAGCCAATGGATTATTTCCGACATTGAGTGAATGGAATATGCCGAAGCTTAAGGGAAAAAAGAAAAAGAATGAACTTATTCGACTGCCCTATCACTTCAAGTTCAAGAAACAGTTCAAAGAGCCTTGCCAAGAATGGCTAGAAATGATTGAAGCTATGTGCAACAAAATTTTGGGCAACTATACTAAAAAAAGAAGATCAACTGATGACTGCGGCCTTCGACACCCGACCAAAACGAAGGCTGAATCGAGTAATGGATGCCCTAAACTTTGAATACCCCGACTATGAACGATTAAGCAAGGGTGCTGAAGGGTCAAAGCGAAAGAGGGTTGTTAGTGTTATGAACAGACAGGCTGCTAGGATGATAAAAGAAGATGAAAATTTTTTGAAAAATAAAAAATCCAACCCTGAGCCGAAGGTGACAACCTCGAAGAAGAGGAAAACAGCAACTCCAGAGCCGAAGGTGACTGAGATAGAAGAGGAAGCTCCTTCGACACCTTCTACTGCCGAAGTGGAGGAGATTTTAAAGGTAATGACCGAATCCTTACCTATCAAGCTGCTAAGTCCACTGGGGCCAGAACTGATAAAGCTTTTACAGAAGAAGGACGAGCCTTTGGCAGCGAAGAAGGCGGTTGGGCGAAAAAAGCAAAGAATTGTTACTGTTATGCAAGCAATTGAAGAAATGCCACCGCCGGCCTCTGTGTCAAAAATAACACCAGCTGCCAAAGTTGTTGCAACTACCAAAGCTGCTCCCACCGAAGCTACAACTGCCGAAGCTACAACGACCGAAGTCATGAATCTGGAGAGCACATTATCTGATATTGATAGAATACTCTTGGATATGGCCGCAGAAGAAGCTGCTGCAGCTGCCAAAGAAGCCGTGACCACAATGCCTGAAAAAGGGAAGGCAGCCGCCGAAGATACTTCGGAGGAAAAAGGCTTCAATTTTCAAAATATAATTGGTCAAGGATTATTTAAGACTGAGAAAGAGGAGCTGCAGGAATATGCTATATCATGTGGCTACCAGCCAGGAGTGTTGCTCTTCGGTGGAATTGACGAAGAAAGGTTATGATGCCTCTGAGATCGAACTGGAGCGAAGGTTATCAGCACTCTGTCAAAGAGTGTTGGTTTCCCGAAGCTTGAGGCTGACATTAGCCGCTACCGACGACAGCATATCATCGACAGTTTATTCTATTCTAATTTCAAGGTAAAATTTTTCCTTTAGCTTTTCATTGGTTTACGATGAAGGTGATTGCTGATGAAGGTTATTTTGTACAGAGTATGCTGCTAAGTAAAGCCTTGAGGATGCAACAGGACCTCGAAGATAAGAAAAATGAGGTTATAATTGAAGGCTTAGAAAGCAAAATTAAAGATCATGAAGCTTCTCTTGAAAAGAAAGATTTTGTTCTTCAAACGATGGAGGGTTCACTGGCAGAAGCCCAAGCCGAGATTGCCAGATTAAACAGTGAACTCCTCCTGAAATCAGAAAACTTTGAGCAAGAAAAGAAGAATCTCGAAACAAAGCTTAAAGCCGAAGTTGAAAAGAGTTCAAATTTGCAAAAATCCTTGAAAGAGCTTCAAGACAAATGCCTAAGCTTCGGCAACCGGTGTGTGCAACAGCTGAAGCAGGTCTTCAACTTAGTTGGAGCCTGTTCTGAAAAATTTGAACCTTCGGTTGAAGACCTGCTAGACACCTTCGAACATATTGAGGGCGAAGTTGATGCACTTGACGAAGTTATAGCTGGACACGACGACTTCTGTGCCCTGCTAGCTTCTTGGGGCATAGCTGTTGCTTTCATGAAGACTGGTTGCACGCATGGGAAGATCATGAATAGGCCAAACTTCAGCCTGTCACTAGCGGATTTAACTGACATCCCTAGTCTAGCCCGAAGCATTGGAAATAGATTCATAACTCAAATCTGGACGAAGGGTGGGCGAGACATAGCTGGTGACGAAGCTCGAAGTCATCTCAAGCCGGTAATACACTTGTACCTATTGCTTACCTTGTCCTTGAGATTTGTGTTTACCTTATACCGCTTTGTCATGTACAGGATGCCGAAGCCGAAGAGCAATGATCCGAAGCTTGGCAGATAGTGAAGCTTGGCAGATAGTGATGAAGTGATGAAGCTGAAGACACTGCTGCGAAAAAGCTCTAGAGAAAATTTTGAATTAACCTTGTAAAAGATACTGTAATTTAGGAATCAAACATTACTATGTAAATTTGTCCATACCTTGTAAAATATTTTTACCTTTCCATCCATGTATGAACTGCTTTGATGTGGACGAAACCTGTATTTTTTGAGCCGAAGGCGAAAAACACCTTCCCTTCTTTTCATACACAATGAAGCGTAAATTTGCTTCTTTTGTACTCATCGAAGCCTTGTCGTTAGAGCCGAATCAACTGTCTGTACATGATGATATGATGATGATGATCCTATGAATGTCTAAATGAATGTGTATGAATGCAATGAATGATGTGATGTAATGTGCAAATGAATGTCCAAACACACGCTTACGAAGCCACACCCAGACTCTGCATCCCCTTAGGAATGACTTTGGAGTCTTCTTCATCGTTTATTTTTCGGTGTTCATCGTTGACTTTTTGGTGTAAGTTCTGCATCCCCTTAGGAACGTCTTTTGAACTTCTTCGCCTTCTATTTCGGTGGTATAAGTTCTGCATCCCCTTAGGAACGTTTTTTGAACTTCTTCGCCTTATATTTCGGTGGTATTTGGCTCTGCATTCCCTTAGGAACGACTTTTGAGCAGAAAACTTACGCTACGCTCCCTTGGGAACGACTTTTTGTAGCTTCGTCATGCTCTGCATCCCCTTAGGGACGACTTTTGAGCTTCTCCCTGGTTTTTTTCTCTCTCTGCACTCGATGGTGCATGCTCAGATTTTACATTTTACATTCTTTTGGGGGATTTTTCTCTCGTAGAGCTGAATAAGAAAAGAAAAATTACAAGCTATGGCCCCATTAAAAACCTTTCTCCCCATTTGGAAAGGAAAAGGGTGCCATAAGAAAAATGAAAAAAGATTACATCAAATTACACATAATATCGTCGAACCTCATCCGCATTCCAAGATCTAGTAATGTCGTTGCCGTCCATATCCTTCAATCTGTAAGAACCGGGCCTTGACGAAGATACCACCAGAAAAGGTCCTTCCCACTTTAGCTGTAGTTTGCCTACTGTGTCCGGATTAGCCACTCTCCGAAGCACCAAATGCCCTGGCTTAATATTTTTCAACCGAACTTTTCTATCGCGCCATTTTATTGTTTTGGCTTGATATTTATTGATATTCTCCATAGCCTGAAGTCTGATCCCTTCTATAGTATCTTTTGCCGTGTGATAATCAGCTCCGTCTTCTACCGAAGCTGCTGTTCTTATTGACCCCGCTTTAGCTTCTTCTGGGGTTATAGCTTCGTCGCCAAATAATAATTTGAATGGTGTAAAACCTGTTGATCTTGATATGGTTGTATTGTGGCTCCACACCACTTTAATCAACTCATCTGGCCACTTTCCTCTGGGCTGATTGAAGATTAGCTTCATTATTCCCGTCATTATAATGCCATTTGCTCTTTCGACCAGCCCGTTTGACTCTGGGTGCCTAACTGATGCAAAATGAATTTTTGTGCCAATCTAATCACAGAAATCCTTGAAAGTTTCGGCATCAAACTGTGTTCCATTGTCCACAGTTATAGCCTTCGGCACGCCGAAGCGACAAACAATGTTCTGCCAGAAGAATTTATGGACTGTAACCGAAGTTATTGTTGCCAAAGGCTTCGCTTCAATCCACTTAGAAAAATATTCTACAGCCACCACAACATATCTCAAATTGCCTTGCGCTGGTTCAAGTGGGCCTAGCAAATCCAGGCCCCATCTTTGCAACGGCCAGATGGGCTGTATTAACTGAGTGAGAGATGAAGGTTGTTTCTGGTCTCTTGCATATTTTTGATAATTTTCACATTTTTGAACTAACTCTGCTGCATCTGAAGCTGCCTTCGGCCAGTAGAATCCTTGTCTAAACACTTTTCCCAGCAATGGCCTAGACCCAATATGAGATCTGTTGGGACCATGCTTCGTCACCGAAGGTCCTGCAGGAAGAAATAGCTTTGGCTAAAGCTGCTTATACGTGATGCCGAAGCTACCACTCATGAAGCTTCGGTGTTATAGCGTATCCAAAGATGAAGGATCGAACCGACTTAAAGATAGAATGACCTTTTAGTCCATAAGGGTCTGAGTCATTGTTGTAAACTTTTATAAGGGGTATGATTGTAATTCCTCACAGGCTGTGTCCTGTGCTTATAAATAGTAAACAGTATTCCTTTACTGTTCACGGAATCCTGTAATCGCAAACGCACTGCTCTGGAATTATTGTTTTCTGCCAAGGCAAAGGTATAAATATGCCTAAACATTATGTTTTGGTATTTAAATTCATATAATAAAATATGTGAATAATGTTATCTATTTATGGCATATCTCTTTCTAATACCTCATGTTTTATATTTTATTTCATATTGTTTTATAAGTCTGATCACGAAGGTATGACCTTCGTGATGTTTTGCTCATGGTCTTCGTCCGAAGTTCATTAAATCCTTGGGGAGATAATGCTTCAGCGGACGAGGGGCATTAATATTTAACATTTTATGTTGCCTTGTTCTTGATTCAAAGCATTTGAGAACAAGCCCCCAACATTGGCGCCCACCTCCGGTGAACTCACTTCCACTTTTTTGAGCTGATGGTTTCGATCAAGAATCAAGCTGGAGCTGCTTCGGCTTCGAAGCTGATTCTCCCGATAACAGGCGGTTCATGCTCAGAGCCGGCCAACAAGAAACAGAAGAAGGAGGCACAGAGAAGAGTACAACACGTAGGGGTACAAGGACCCTTCATCAAATCAAGATGGTCTCACATCCCAATTACCTTTTCTCAAGAGGATCTTCAGCTCAAGGATTACCCACACAATGATGCTATGGTTATCTCTTGTGTGATCAAAGGATTTCTGGTCCATAATGTTTTGGTTGATACAGGCAGTGCAGCTGATATCATATTTGCTAAGGCCTTCAGACAGATGCAAGAGCCTGAAGACAAGATCCATGATGCCACACATCCCCTTTGTGGCTTCGGAGGAAGGCAGATTGTAGCACTCGTAAAAATCACAATGCCAGTAACCTTCGGATTTATCAACAACACAAGGACTGAACAAGTTGTGTTCGATATTGTTGACATGGAATATCCTTACAATTCAATCATTGGTCGTGGTACTCTCAATGCCTTCGAAGCAATTCTTCATCCAGCATATCTTTGCATGAAGATACCTTCGGACCAAGGACCCATTGCTATTCATGGAAGTCAGGAAGCTGCCAGAAGGGCCGAAGGAAACTGGACAGAATCAAAAGCAATCCATAACATAGATGGAGCTGAAGCTTGTGAGCAATACAAGTTCAGAAGGGAGAAAGCTGCTTCGGCCGATCAGCCGAAACCCATGCTCTTATGTGAGGACATAGCAGAGCAGAAGGTGCTATTGGGATCCCAACTGTCCGAAGAACAGGAGAAAACCTTGATAAGGTTTCTGTTCAACAACAAAGATGTTTTTGCATGGTCAGCTAATGATCTTTGTGGAGTCAACAGGGATGTTATTGAACACTCGCTCAATGTTGATCCATCCTTCAGACCCAGAAAGTAGAGGCTTCGGAAGATGTCTAATGACAAGGCCGAAGGTGCTCGGAATGAAGTGAAAAGACTCCTCAGTGCCGGAGTTATCAGAGAGGTAAAATACCCAGAATGGCTGGCTAACACTGTTATGGTAAAGAAGGCCAATGGTAAATGGAGGATGTGTATTGATTTTACTGATCTCAACAAGGCCAGTCCGAAGGACGAGTTTCCATTGCCAAGGATAGATTCCCTAGTTGATGCAGCAGCTTCATCAGAGCTTATGAGTCTGCTGGATTGTTATTCAGGCTATCATCAAATTTGGATGAAGAAGGAGGATGAGCCGAAAACCAGCATCATAACCCCTAGTGGAACATATTGTTACCTTCGGATGCCTGAGGGGCTCAAGAATGCTGGAGGAAGCTTCAGCAGAATGACAGTGAAGGTTCTTCATTCTCAGATAGGCAGAAATGTGCTAACTTATGTTGATGATATCATTGTAAAAAGCACGAAGCAAGATAATCACATTGCTGATCTGCAGGAGACCTTCGTTAATTTTAGACAGGCCGGTTTAAAGTTGAATCCAGAAAAATGTGTCTTCGGAGTGAAGAAAGGGAAATTTCTTGTCTGCCTAGTTTCAACAAAAGGGATTGAGGCTAATCCAAATAAAGTTGAAGCTATCCTTCGAATGGAACCACCAAGTACAAAGAAGGGGGCTCAAAGATTGACAGGAAGACTGGCATCTCTCAACAGATTTATATCTAGATCAGCAGAGAGAAATTTACCATTTTTCGAAGTGCTGAAGTCAGCCGAAGTTTTTCAATGGAGACCAGTTCAGCAGAAAGCATTCGAAGAGCTGAAGCAATATTTGATAGACCTAACAACACTAACTCCACCAACGCCAGGGGCTCCTCTGTTGTTATATGTGGCAGCTTCGCACTCAGCGGCAAGTGCAGCACTTGTCTAGGAGAAGCTTGAAGGCCAAGTCAAAAAGCAAGCCCCAATATACTTTGTATCCGAAGTTCTTAGTTTATCAAAGAAAAATTATACAGAATTGGAGAAGGTGCTGTATGCTTCCAGGAAGCTTCGGCACTATTTTCAAGCATACAATATAGTTGTTCCTTCTTCACAACCGTTGAAGGATATTATGAGAAATAGAGAAGCTACTAGAAGGGTTGGAAAATGGGCTGGGGAACTCAACGAATTTTGTATTGATTATGTGCATAGATCTTCGATTTAGTCCCAAGCGTTGGCAGACTTCATTGCTGACTGGACGCCAGGGGCTCAGGAAGAAGAAACGAGTAAAGATGCCGAAGTTTGGACAGTATTTTGCGATGGATCTTGGGGAACCTTCGGAACAGGAGCAGCTGCTGTGTTGGTCGCACCTTCCAAAGTTAAAACTTGTTATGCAACAAGACTTGATTTCAGTTGCACAAATAACATTGCTGAGTACGAAGCTTTGCTCTTGGGTCTTTGGAAGTTAAAGACAATGGGAATCAGAAGGGCGGTTCTTAAAACTGATTCCCAGGTTATTTCTGATCATATTGACAAAAGTTATAAAGCAAGAGATCCGAAGCTTGAAAAATATTTAGACACGGTCCGAAGGATTGAGGCTTCCTTTGAAGGGTTTTCTGTTAAAAATATTCCTCGTGGAGAAAATGAATAAATCAGCCAAGTCAGCAGCACAGGGGCTGCCCTTACCTTCGGAAGTATTTTTCGAAACAATAAAAGCACCTTCGGTTGAGCTTCTTGAAAGAGCAGTCCTCAACATATCCCCTGTCTATAGTGAAGACTGGAGAACTCAGATCATCTCTTTCCTTCAGGGTAACTTTCTTTCAGATGACGAAGCCTATAACAGGAGGATAGAGGCAAGAGCTCGACCATATGTTATAATAGAAGGGGAACTATACAAGCGTGGGGTCTGTTCTCCGTTACTCAAGTGTTTATCCAGAGCCGAAGGTATAGAATTGATGAAGGAAATACACGCAGGCCTGTGTGGATCTCACATTGGATCTAGGCCTTTGCTTGGAAAAGTTTTTCGTCAAGGATTTTATTGGCCAAAGGCAGCTTCGGATGCAGCGGAATTAGTCCAAAAGTGCGAAGGTTGTCAGAAATGTGCAAGAGATCAAAAACAACCTTCGTCTTTAACTCAGTTAATACAACCCACTTGGTCGTTGCAAAGGTGGGGCCTTGATTTGTTAGGTCCGTTACCACCAGCACAAGGGAACTTAAGATATGTTGTAGTGGCAGTGGAATATTTTTCTAAATGGATTGAGGCAAAGCCTTTAGCCACAATAACTTCGGTCACTATTCAAAAGTTTTTCTGGCAAAATATTGTTAGTCGCTTCGGAGTGCCGAAGGCTATTACTGTGGATAATGGGACGCAGTTTGATTCCGAAGCTTTCAGAGAATTTTGTGATCAAATTGGCACGAAGATCCATTTCGCATCAGTTCGACATCCGGAGTCAAATGGACTTGTTGAAAGAGCTAATGGCATCATAATGACATGAATAATGAAGTTAATCTTCAATCAGCCCAGGGGAAAGTGGCCAGACGAATTAATCAAAGTGGTGTGGAGCCACAACACAACAATATCAAGATCAACAGGCTTTACACCATTCAAACTATTGTTTGGTGACGAAGCAATAACTCCGGAAGAAGCCAAAGCAGGATCAATAAGAATAGTAGCTTCGGTAGAAGACGAAGCTGAAGCTGATTACTCTGTGGAAAAAGATGTTATAGAGGGGATCAGGCTTCAAGCTGTGGAAAACATCAACAAATACCAAGCTGAAACAATAAAATGGCGTGATAGAAAGGTTAGGTTAAAGAACATTGAACCAGGACATTTGGTGCTTCGAAGAGTAGCCAACCCAGAGACAGTAGGCAAATTACAGCTGAAGTGGGAAGGACCTTTTCTGGTAGTATCTTCGTCAAGACTCGGTTCCTACAGATTGAAGGATATGGACGGCAACGACATTCCTAGATCATGGAATGCGGACGAGCTTCGGCGATATTATGTTTAGCTTGATGTAATTTTTTCTATTCTTTCTTGTGGCACCCTTTTCCTTTCCAACGGGGGAGAAAGGTTTTTAATGGGGCCACAACATGTAATTTTTCTTTTCCTTATTTCAATTCTATAAGAGCGATATTCCCAAAAGATGTAAATGTAAAAGCTGAGAACGCACCATCGAGTGCAAAGGAAAAAAGAAAAGAAAACAGGGAGAAGCTCAAAAGTCGTTCCTAAGGGAATGCAGAGCTTGCAGCGAAAAATAAACGCTGATTCCACCGAAAGTAAAAGGCAAAGAAGCTCCTAAGGGAGGTTTGCAACGAAAAATAAACGCTGATTCTGCCGAAAGTAAAAGGCGAAGAAGCTCCTAAGGGAGGCTTACAGCGAAAAGTCAGCGCTGATACACCGAAAAGTAAACGGTGAAGCCGAAAAATAAACGGCAAAAAGATTTGAGTCATTCCCAAGGGAATGAAGGCTATGATTATGGTTTTGAATATACATTCGGATATTCATTTGCACGATACATTACATCATGACATTTGCATTCACAAACATTCATTTAGACATATATAGGATCATTATCATCATACCATACAAAAAAGGCAGATGCTTCGGCTATGAGAAAAAAACTTCGGAGAAAGAGGAAATTTTCATGCTTCGTTGTGTACGAAAAGAAGGGAAGGTGTTTTTCGCCTTCGGCTCAAAAGTGAAATTTCGTCCACAGCAAAGCAGATCGTATAAGGATAAAGGGGAAAAGATATATTACAAGGTATGCACAAATTTACATAAGTTTTTCTACAATTATATTACAAAGATTTCTCCAGAATTTTTTACAGAAAAGTCTTTTGCAGCAACTGTTAAGCTTCAGCCCGTCATTCTTCAGCTTCATCATCCTGTACATATTAAAACAGAATGAGAAATGTGCAGAATTCAAGGAGAAGGTAAAAGTAACAAGTATAAGTTTCTCACCGGCTTAAGGTGGCTCCAAGCTTCGTCACCAGCCATTTTTCGCCCGCCGTTTACCCAAATCTGGGTCATAAATCTGTTTCCTATGCTTCGGGCTAGGCTTGGGATGTCAACCAAGTCTGCCGGTGACAAGCTGAAGTTTGGCCTATTTACAATTTTTCCGTGCGTACAGCCAGCCTTCAGGAAAGCGGTAGCTGTGCCTCGAGAAGCTAGCATGGCGCAGAAATCAGCATGCCCAGCAATAACTTCGTCAAGTGCATCAACTTCGCCCTCAATGTATTCCAAGGTGCTTGGCAGATTTTCAGCTGAAGGTGTAAACTTATCAGAGCTGGCTCCAATTGAGTGAAACACATCCTTCAGCCGCTGCACACATCGACTCCCGAAATCTAAGCATTTCTCCTGAAGATCCTTCAATGATTTTTGCAAATTTGAATTCTTCTCGATTTCGGTCTTGAGATTTGTTTCGAGATTCTTCTTTTCCTGCTCAGACTTTTCTGATTTTATAAGTAATTCATTGTTTAATTTGTTATTTTTTGACTTGGGCTTCAGCCAGTGAACCTTCCATAGAATGAATGACGAAGTCTTTCTTTTCCAAGGCAGCTTCATGATCTTTAACTTTGATTTCAAGGTCTTGAATGACAGAGTCTTTTTCCTTCAGAGCAGCTTCGTAATTTCTGACTTTGTTTTCTAGATCTTTGATGGTAGCTTCGTTTTTCTCATCTTCAAGATATTGTTGCATTCTCAGCACTTTACTTAGAAGTATACTCTGCCAAAACAACCTTCGTCAGAAAACAACTTAATTCAAAAAAAATAATAATAGAAAATTGAGAGTTTTTTACCTTGAAATTAGCATAGAGCAAGCTACCGGCGATATGCTGTCACTGGTACCTGCAAAGGTCCGCTTCTATCTTCGGCAGGCCAACGCTTTTGGAGAAGGTCCTAACAACCTTGGCCTCGGTTCGATTCTGAAGGCATCTTAGCTTCCCTTCATTGACCCCACCAAATAGCAGAGACCCTAGTTTGTATCCACAGGATATAGCATATTTCTTTAGCTCTTCTTTCTCAGCGTCTGTTAACTCTTGTCCAAGTATATCTTGAAAATTAAAATTTCCTTCTTCCAAAATGTCTTCAATCTGCTCTTTTCCTTTTTCAGTTGCCGTGTTCACCTCAACCATAGCAGCTTCTTCTTCAACCATTCTCAGAAGTATATTGTCAATATCATCAAGCGTGGTTTCCAGGTTAGGATCTTCGGTGGTCCCGGTTTCGGCTCCGGTGGCTTTGGCTTCAGTGGCTGCTCCGGTAGCTTCGGCTCCGGTGGCTTCGGCTCCGGTGGTTTTGGCTCCAGTGATTTCGGCTCCGATGATTTCGGCAATGACAATTTTTGACGCCGATATCGGTGGCGGTGTCTGATGAATGACATCTGCCACTTGGATAATTCTTCGTTTTTTCGGCTTTGCGGGACTTTCTGCTGCCGAAGCTTCTTTGTCCTTCTGAAAAAACTTCGTCAGTTCTGGCGCCAGCGGACTTAGCTTGACAGGCAAAGGTTCAGTCATTACCTTCAGAATCTCTTCCACTTCGGCAGCAGAAGGTGTTGCAGGAGCTTCCTCATCTCGGGCCGATGTCTTTGGCTTTGGAGATGCAGGTTTTGGAGATACAACTTTTCTTTTCCTTGGAGCAGCTACCTTCGGCTCAGGGCTCAGTTTTTCAGAAATTTCTTTTTCCTTTTTAGCCAATTTGGTGCTTTCTTTGTCCAGGGCGCTGGCAATCCTCTTTCTCTTCGGGCCTTCGGTATCTCCACCCAGTTGCTCATAATCAGGGTAATCAAAATTCAAGGCATCTAGCATACGATTCAATCTTCGCTTCGGACGAGTGCCGAAGGCTGCAGTCATCAACTGATCTTCTTTCTTAGAATAATTTCCGAGGATATCGTTGCACATAATCTCGATTGTGTCCAACCATTCCTGGCAGGGTTTTTTAAAGTATTTCTTAAACTTATAGTAATAAGGCAATCGAACAAGTTCTCCCTTCTTCTTTTCTCCCTCCAGCTTCGGCATCTCCCACTCCCTCATTGTTGGGAACACTTTAAAAGCCAGAAATTCCTGCACCAAGTCTCTAGTGCCAATATGATCTGAAATCACTCGAAATTCAGCCAAAGCAATCTGGCTCGGGCTCCCCCTTATCATGTTGCATCGGGGTGTCGTCTCTCCGAAGGTTAGCTCTAGTGGACTCTGGACCAATTTATCTTCATCTTTGTCAACTTTAACATAAAACCATTTAGACTTCCATCTGGCTGGCCATTTGCTTCGGTAGCTTATCACTGGAAACTTCGTAGTCTTGCGATAAGCAAAGTTGTAGTAGCCAAAATTCTCATGTAGACCATCTCCTCTGGCTTTAGCTTGGTAATGTAATTCATGAACTCGGCAGAAACCCTCACCGAACGGTTCCACTCCCTGGCTACGAAGGGCCCAAATATAAATGCTTAATCTAACGATAGCATTAGGGGTCAGCTGATGAAGGTAAACCGCAAACTTCTTCAAAACATCAGCAATCATCCCATTCAAAGGAAATCTTAATCCTGCTTTAAAGAAGCTTTTGAACACTACAACCTCATTCTTTTCTGGCTTCGGAATAGTTTCCTCTCCGCCAAAACGAACCAGCTCCTTTTTTGCTTCACTGAAATAGCCCAGCTTCACCATTTTTGGAAGATCAGCTTCAGAGATGGTGGACTTTCCAAAGTCCAAATGACTAGGTTTACTTGGCATCCCGCAGCTGTACTCATCTTTGGAACCA
The DNA here is from genome assembly GCF_902167145.1 of Zea mays. Taxonomy (NCBI): domain Eukaryota; kingdom Viridiplantae; phylum Streptophyta; class Magnoliopsida; order Poales; family Poaceae; genus Zea; species Zea mays. The sequence goes on along the minus strand of NC_050097.1, from coordinate 110,071,234 downwards.
ACTTCTTCAATATCAGCTTGTGTCGCTTCGGCAGTAGGAGTGTCCTCTGATGAAACCAGCCTAGAACGCCTCATTGCTTCAGAAATTGGAACAGTTTCAACGGCTTCGGTCTCGTCTCCATCACGCCCAACCCTAGCAGTGGAGCGTACTCTGGCCATTTGATTTTAAATTTTCTTGAAAATTCCTTGGAAGTTAATAACCTTTTTTCCGAAGCTCTTCTCGTGACGAAGCACAATCTAAACTGGAGCTTCGTTTGAATGCAAAAGTCAAGCTTCGGCTATGGTTAAATTTTTGGCAGCGAAACAGTGCAATAGCAATGAATGCTGTGGCACTACTACAGATCATGCTATATGAGACGGTTAATTTTCAGTTATTAAGACGCTTATGAAGTGTCCAATTTTGATGGAGTCACAAAAGATGTCCCACATTTAAGATGGTTATAAACCGTCTTAAAAGATATTATATAAGACAGTTTTTAATTTATAACCGTCTGAAAAAGGTATTTGTTTAAGTCATTTTGTCCGATAAACCGTCTGAAAAAGGTATTTGTTTAAGTCATTTCGTCCGATAAACCATCTTGAATTAGGTTTTTTAAGACACTGCTTCTAAAGAATCGTAGAGAATACAAACATTAAAAGTCATAAAGTATTTATCGAACCGTCTCGAATATCCTACAATAATAGACGATTACAATATGAAAACCATCTTATCTAGGTGACTAATAATGGACGTTTTAGAAACCGTCTTATTTAGGAGACTGATATTAGACATTTTGGTAACCGTCTTATTAAGATTTAAACGAAATGACTTACACGGCAGTACATTCTTCAATTTATAATCATTTTTTCAGATATCATGTTATAATAATTTGAAAGAGAAATATACATACACATATATTGAACAACATTATAATTAATATAATATAAATAAGTATCATTCAATATATCATAAATAAACATTATCAAACAACGCATACATAAGTGTACTCTAAATCTAAACTAAAATACAACTGTTTGCACTAATGTTAAGCCTAACTTTATAAATTAAAGTCTCCACACTTTTACGACCACCAAATTTGAATTCTATTCTATGTTTTCCTGTACAACAAATAGGAGAAAACTAGACATAGCAAAAAACTCCAAGCAACACGTGGATGGTCTCAAAGCTGCCCTTTGCTTCTCCCTGTTCTTGATGACTCCTACACGCCCGGTGTTCCTCCCGCCAGTCACCATGACCACGTTGCCGACGTCAAACTTGATGAAGTCCATGATCTTGTTGGTCTCCAGATCGATCTTGATGGTGTCGTTGGCCTTGATGAGCGGGTCGGGGTAGCGGGAGATAAGTCATTGGTAGAAAACTTGATGAAGACCATAGCAAAAAGCTCCAAGAAGTTCCATATGCCACAAAGTCTTTACAAATATGTAACAATGTAGGGACAAAGGGAGATAAGTCATGCCCAAAATATTATTGTAATAAATTACAGAAATGAAACGCTGCTAGAACAATTTTTTTCAGAGGGGAAAACAACAAATAATAAAGAATTAGCTGCAATCCCTACCTCCAGGCATGATGCCCATCCCTCCAACAATACCTGCAGCCATGTTAGCCACCAAATTGCCATAAAGATTAGGCGTAACCTACAAAAAAAGATTGAAACCCACAGGTAATCCTAATCCATGGTGTATTTGCAAAGAAGCATTCGAGAAAATTAGGAAAGCAGAAAAGAAATGTGATGACGAATAGAAAAGACGTTCAGCAAGCACATGCTTTATATATTGCATCAATACCAATTTCCATTCCTTAGGAACAATGGAATTTCGGTCAGCCCAATATATGTTTGATTGTTTTCATATATGTTTGATTCCCGGCAGATGTGGACCAGCACCTCCATTGCTTTGTACAGTTGCAGATACACTTTCTTTTCTTCCATCTTTTTAGCTCTTTCCTGCCTTCTCTGCATCAATTCAGAGTTCAGACTATATATCGAACAAAGGTTTCAAACCACAACGAGCATTGGCCTAGCCATTGGTTAGAGAACATCCTATACAGTCCCTGGTGGAAAACAGACAAACTATGGATTCAACGGGCTAAGACTCTGAGCAGACAGACTGAAACCCAGTACAATACTGAGACCAATCATCACAGAGAACTCACCGTTCCATACTTGGATTGGCTCGTCTCATCACTTTCCACCCATCCGTCAGAGAGATGGTCTTGAAATCCCCGATGACCATCCGGACACAGGCGAGCGCGAGGCGGGGCGCGTCACACAGCCTGGCAAGCTGCAGCATGTCTACCACGTTGTCAGGAGCGAGGAAGCCCCTCTCGAGTTGGTCGACGCAGACCGTCTTCAGAGACGGCACCGAGAAGACGTGGGAGAGTACAAGCAAATGCAGAGCGTGCTCCTTCATCTGTTCCTGCTCAAACCTTCACCAAACAAATAAATCAGCGCGTCTGTTTCTCACTGAAAGATGCACACACACATCAAAAGTCATCATTAGAAGAAGAAGAATCTGCACTGTCTTCATCAGCTTCAGTCACTGTAAACTGTTTGGGCTGAAATCTGATCTTTAGAGAATTAGAGGACAGTGAACTATCTACACGAATGAGTAGATAGCATCCATACCGTGAAGAGTAGAGAAATCTGATGGCCATAGTAGGTTCTACTTGAATATTAAAGAATTATAGGTTTAATGCAGTGGCCATAGTAGGTTCTACTTGAATATTAAAGAAGGCAATACGAAAGCAACTCTTATAGGTTTCTGCCATAGCAAGAGCAATGCATGAAAACAAGCCCTACATATGCAGATTAATCAACTACAATTATGCAGCAAGGGTAAAAAACGGGTTCCAGTGACGGTTCTTGTTCATTTTATCTATTTGCCCAGATTTGAACAAGACATTACATCAAACAAGGTGGGCAATGACACAAAAATGTGCACTGCACTTAGCATAAAGATTGTCATCATATTAGGGGGCTGAGAACCCAATGTATGCTAAAAATCATTTGCATGCCTGCCTGCATTCAAAATGCTTCACAAATTGTACTATACAGGATTCATGACAGTTGGGCTGTTGTGGCTCTAAGCCAAGCTCAGACCAAAAAGGAAAGATGCTACATGATATTTCGAAGAAGAAAAACGCAGTAGCAAGTAGCAATTATTTCCTAATGAAATGTCTTCTTTCTTAATGAAATATTGGAAGCGTGATAGGAATCTTTGCAAATACATAGGTCAGTTAAATGAATATAAAAATAATAAGATTAAGAGACTTGTCTTGGAAAAACTATGGGGGGATATATGTGTGCAAAGTGACACTTGTGACTGGAGAAATTATGCAACCGTAAACATCAATTTACCAATCCCTTCATCACAGATCCACATTATTCAATGAATAAATAAGGGTGACATGATCTGAAGTACTTAATGTGTAATAGAACCAATGCACAGGCATAAACTCGGTTCAAGTTAATCAATAGCAATCTGACAGACTTGTAAAATACTGCAAAAATAGGAGCAGTAACGAATAAGTAAATCTAATAATCTAAGATGTTGTATGTTGATTACATTGAACACCAACAATATATGCGGCTGGTTTTCTCTGAAAAAAAAGAGGAACGAATAATATGTGCAGCTTGGGCGATCAGAGATGCATCATGCCGATGAGAGGCAGTAGCCACACGGCTCGACGGTGCTCACCGGCCAGGGGCAGCAGCCACACGACAGATGCCTGCTACAACTTTCGTGCTCAAAATACGCTAGATCTGGATGCGCAGTTTCTACAAGAAATAAGCATTTGGCCTAAATATGGACGCCAGATCTAGATGCACTACGATTTGAATGAAAAACAAAAGAGCAAACAAGAGTGTGACCGGAGGGAGAATGCAGCGGAGAGAAGAGGCAAGGAGACAATGGAGAAGGCAAGGAGATGATGGAGTAGTGCTCAAACCCTAGACCGTGGAGGTGGATGAGGACGACGGCGAAGGGCGCAGTCACGACCGAGGCAGCCATGGCGGCGGATGACGACGGTGGCGGTGGATGAGGACCTCGCGCCGCCTTCTCTTCGCCCGTGGGAAAGTTGCCCGACCTCAGTTGGTCGGGAGCGGTACCCTGGGTAATCTGATCGGATCGGGGAGAGCTGGCCCGCGCGCAGAGGCTTCCAAATGGGCCGAAAAAAATTCCACGACGTCTATCTCTACGCAGGCTTCATGCCCCTGGAAAATGCCAGTTCCGCCCCGGGAAACAGGCCTGCCAAACTAGCCCTAAGATTTCCAGATAGACGATCGTCTTGAGTGAGAGATGTAGGAGAGATATCTAAGATATCACGACGTGAACCATCTGGAGAAGAAGCTCACATGTTCGATCGTAGAGGACGCTACGATCCATCGGTTCTATTACTGGCCGAACATAGAAATAAGGAGTTTGCAGAGCACCCCGTGTGGATATGAGGAGTTTATAAAAAGTCAGTTTACAAAATGATGATTTAGGTCTGTTGTGTGACACATTAATGATCGGGTCACATGTGGGTCCATTTTACTATATATATCAAGCTGTAGAGATACGTTTTACATTTTATATCATATTTATCATCAAACTAAGCCAAATTCACTATTTATTATGTTTTTTCACAATACATCTTATTAGAAATATCATACAAAGGTGTTTCATATTTAGAAGTGTCTAGATACTCAATAAAATCTAAGAAAGTTCTTATAGTCTAGACGACTCTAATAATATCTTTATTTGAGATGGTTTCATGTACAAAAGTGTCTAATATACTGACCAAAATCTAAGACAATTCTTGCAATCTTAATGACTCAAAAGGTATATTTATTTGAGACGATTTTCAATAACAATCCGTCTTAAATTAATATAGGACATTTCTTAAGATGTAACTGTCTCAAAACACCTCTTTTATTTAAGACGGATCACCAACAAACCGTCTTACCTTACTCATCACCATATGATAAAAGACGCTTCTATAAAATACACTGATATCTGTCTTAAAATGTGTGTCTTAAATAAGCATATTTCTACTAGTGTGGTAACTTCACACCTACCTGTCTGTTTATATAGTGCTACAGGTAAGAAGGTGAATCGTCAAGATTTTTACACCGGGCAAACAGTCGCTCGCACTCACTGAACGGTGGGCCGCAAAAACCAAGAAAGTGAACCTGCATGGTGGGACCGCTCCGCGCTCGAAAATTGTATCGTTTCTCGGCAACGAGCTCAGGGAAGGTGTTTTTCGGACCTTCGGCTACCCGAAGCCTAAGAGACTTTTTTCACGGATCAAGCTCGTTACGAAAAACGATCTAGCACCGCGAAGGGGCTACTGTTGGGACCATGCTTCGTCGCCGAAGGTCCTGCAGGAAGAAACAGCTTCGGCTAAAGCTGCTTATACGTGATGCCGAAGCTACCACTCATGAAGCTTCGGTGTTATAGCGTATCCGAAGATGAAGGATTAAACCGACTTAAAGATAGAATGACCTTTTAGTCCATAAGGGTCTGAGTCATTGTTGTAAACTTTTATAAGGGGTATGATTGTAATTCCTGACAGGCCGTGTCCTGTGCTTATAAATAGTGAACAATATTCCTTTACTATTCACGGAATCCTGTAATCGCAAACGCACTGCTCTAGAATTATTGTTTTCTGCCAAGGCAAAGGTATAAATATGCCTAAACATTATGTTTTGGTATTTAAATTCATATAATAAAATATGTGAATAATGTTATCTATTTATGGCATATCTCTTTCTAATACCTCATGTTTTATATTTTATTTCATATTGTTTTATAAGTCTGATCACGAAGGTATGACCTTCGTGATGTTTTGCTCATGGTCTTCGTCCGAAGTTCATTAAATCCTTGGGGAGATAATGCTTCAGCGGACGAGGGGCATTAATATTTAACATTTTATGTTGCCTTGTTCTTGATTCAAAGCATTTGAGAACAAGCCCCCAACAAGATCCACACAGACCTGCATGTATCTCCTTCATTAATTCAACACCTTCAGTTCTTGATAAACACTTGAGAAGTGGAGAACAAACTCCATGTTTATATAATTCCCCTTCTATTATCACATACGGTCTTGTCCTTGCCTCCATCCTCTTATTATAAGCTTCATCATCTCAAAAGCAATTACCTTGGAGGAAAGATATAATTTCAGTCCTCCAATCTTCACTATGTACTAGAGAAATAGCAAGCACTGCTCTCTCCATGAGTTCAACCGAAGGTGCCTTTATTGTTTCAAAAAATACTTCTGAATGTAGAGGAAGCCCCTGAGCCGCTGATTTGGCTAGCAGATCTGCATGCTCATTTTCACCTCTTGGAGTATTCTTGACAGAAAAACCTTCGAAAGAAGCCTCCAACCTTCGAACTGTATCCAAATATTTTTCAAGCTTTGGATCTCTTGCCTTGCTACTTTTGTCTACATGGCCAGAAATGACTTGAGAATCAGTTTTCAGGATGGCCCTTCTTATTCCCATTGCCCTAAACTTCCGAAGCCCCAACAGAAGTGCTTCGTACTCAGCAATATTATTTGTGCAACTAAAGTCAAGCTTGGCTGCATAACATGTTCTGACTTTCGAAGGTGCCACTAGGACAGCAGCCGCTCCTGCACCGAAGGTTCCCCAGGATCCATCGCAGAACACCATCCAAGCTTCGGCGTCTTTGTTTATTTCTTCTTCCTGAGCCCCTGGCGTCCAATCAGCAATGAAGTCTGCTAACGCCTGGGACTGAATTGAGGATCTATGCACATAGTCAATGGTGAATTCATTAAGTTCTGCAGCCCATTTCCCAATCCTTCCAGTAGCTTCTCTCTTCCTCATAATGTCCTTCAGAGGCTGCGACGAAGGAACAATTATGCGATATGCTTGAAAATAATGCCGAAGCTTTCTGGAGGCCATTAACACAGCATATAGCACCTTCTCCAATTCTGTATAATTTTTCTTTGACAGACTTAAAACTTCAGAGACGAAGTACACTAGAGCTTGCTTTTTGACTTGGTCATCTAGCTTCTCCTCCACAAGTGTCGCACTCACTGCCGAATGCGAAGCTGCAACATATAAGAGCAATGGAGCCCCTGGCGAAGGTGGAGTTAATGTTGTTAAATCAATCAAATATTGCATCAATTCTTCGAAGGCTTTTTGCTGAGCCGGGCCCCATTGAAAGACTTCAGTTGACTTCAGTATTTCAAAGAATGGCAGATTTCTTTCTGCTGATCTGGATATGAATCTGATTAATGATGCTAATCTGCCAGCCAGTCGTTGAGCCCCTTTCTTTGTACTTGGCGGTTCCACCCGAAGGATAGCTTCAATCTTGCTTGGGTTAGCTTCAATTCCCTTCATTGATACTAGACAGCCGAGGAACTTGCCCTTCTTTACCCCAAAAACACACTTTTCTGGATTTAACTTCAAACCAGCTTGCCTGAAATTGGCAAATGTCTCTTGCAAATCAACAATGTGATTTTATTGCTTCGTGCTTTTAACTATGATATCATCAACATAGGTCAGCACATTCCTGCCTATTTGAGAATGAAGGACTCTGGCTGTCATTCTGCTAAAACTTCCTCCAGCATTTTTAAGCCCCTGAGGCATCCGAAGATAGCAATATGTACCACTAGAGGTTATCAAACTAGTCTTCGACTTATCTTCCTTCTTCATCCAGATTTGGTGGTAGCCTGAGTAACAATCTAATAGACTCATGAGCTCTGACGAAGCTGCTGCATCTACTAGAGAATCTATTCTTGGCAATGGGAACTCATCCTTTGGACAGGCCTTGTTAAGATCTGTAAAATCAATGCACATTTTCCATTTACCATTGGCCTTCTTCACCATAATAGTGTTGGCTAACCACTCTGGGTATTTCACCTCTCTGATAACGCCAGCACTAAGAAGCCTCTTTACTTCGTTCCGAGCACCTTCAGCTTTGTCGTCAGACATTTTCCGAAGCCATTGTTTTCTTGGCCTAAAAGATGGATCCACATTGAGCGAATGTTCAATGATTGACACCACAAAGATCATTAGCTGACCAAGTGAAGACATCTTTGTTGTTGAATAGAAATCTTAGCAAATTCTTCTCCTGTTCTTCAGATAACTGAGACCCTAGCAGTACCTTTTGTTTTGCTATATCTTCACACAGAAGCATAGGCTTCGGTTGATCCGCCGAAGCAGCCTTCTCTCTTTTGTATCTATACTGCTCATAAGCTTCAGATCCATCTTTATTATGGATTGCCTTTGAATCTGTCCAGTTTCCTTTGGCCTTTCTGGCAGCTTCTTGACTCCCATGAATAACAATGGGCCCTTGTTCCGAAGGTATCTTCATGCATAGATATGCTGGATGAAGTATTGCTTCAAAAGCATTAAGTGTCCCTCGACCAATGATTGCATTATATGGGTAACTCCATGTCAACAATGTCAAAGACAACCTGTTCAGTCCTTGTGTTATGGACAAAGCCGAAAGTCACTGGCATTGTGATTTTGCCGAGTGCTACAATCTGCCTTCTTCCGAAGGCACAAAGAGGGTGTGTAGCATCATGAATCTTGTCTTCTGGCTCTTGCATCTGTCTAAAGGCCTTAGCAAATATGATATCTGCTGCACTGCCTGTATCAACCAGAACATTTATGGACCAGAAATCCCTTGATGACACAAGATATAACCATAGCATCATTGTGAGGGTAATCTTTGAGCTGAAGGTCCTCCTGGAGAAGGTGATTGGGATATGAGACCATTTTGACTTAATGAAGGGTCCCTGCATCCCAACATGTTGTACCCTTCTCTGTGCTTCCTTCTTCTGCTTCTTGTTAGCCGGCTCTGAGCTTGAGCCGCCTGTTATCGGGAGTACCAGCTTCGTAGCTGAAAGTGCTTCGTCGTGGTTGTTGAACGAAGCCATCAGCTCGAAAGTGGAAGTGAGTTCACCGGAGGTGGGCGCCAATGTTGGGGACTTGTTTTCAAATGCTATGAATTAAGAACAAGGCAACACAAAAATAGATTAATGGTTAATGTCATTCATCCTTCAAAGCATTATTTCCTTAAGGATATAACGATCTTCGGACGAAGGCTGTGAAGGACGTACCTTCATCATCATAGCATAAATCAATGAAAGACGAAGCATACGAAACATCGAAAAATAACATGGATAATTATGACATCATAATGTATCTTTTATTATATGATTATAAATGAGTGAAAACAATATTGAGTTACATTTGTACCTTCAACTTGACGGAAGGCAAAAGCACAAGCGTGATGCACAAGTGAATACCAATCAGCGTGAACAGTACGGGGGTATTGTTCATCTATTTATAGGCACAGGGCGTAGCCTGTGTGGATTTACATTCATGTCCTTTATAACTGGTTACAATCATGACACAGATTATCATGGGCCGATTAGTCTTTTCATCTTTAAGTCGGTGCAACCCTTCGTCTCAAGGCGTGCCACTATGTCGAAGCTCCCCGGATGATAGCTTCGGTGTTGCTTCTTGTTGATCTTCCGAAGGTATTTCTACTAACGATTGTCTTTGTGAACCGCTAGTAGAAATCGCTTTTATAGTCTATGGAAGCCATTTCTACTAACGATTGTCTTTGTTAATTGCCAATAGAAATGGATGTTATATAAGGGTTGCGAGCGGGGGGTGAAAATTTTCCTAAGTCCTTGGTGCCCAGCCTTTTTTACTTCGTGCCATCAGGCTGCCAAAATTTTTCCCCGCGCCCTTTCGTCTTATCAGCCGCAACCGTTGTTCGCCACCCTCCACGCCGCCGTCAGGTATACCTCCCCCTCCCTCTCTCTCACTTTTCCCCTCTGCCACCCCCATGAAGTTGCACTGCTATCGTCATGTATGTGCATGCCCTGTGTCGTCGCCTCTGCAGAGAGAGAGTGATAGGGAGATGAGAGAGAGATAGGAGAGAGATAGAGAGAGAGGAGAGGGAAAGAGACAGAGTGGGTGAGAGAGGAGGGGGAGAGGGAGAGAGAGGAGAGGAGGGAGGGAGAGAGAGGAGAGGAGGGAGATAGAGAGGATAGGAGGGAGAGCTAGTGAGAGAGAGGGAGAAGGAGAGAGGAGGGAGGGAGGGAGGGAGAGGGAGAGAGAGGAAAAGGGAGAGAGAGGAGGGAGAGCTAGGGAGAGAGTGGAGGGAGAGCTAGAGAGAAGTTCTAATACTTGATGTATTCATATATGTGATAATGAAAGAGATAGAGAGAGAGATGAGAGGGAGAGTGCAGTGGGAGAAGGAAAGGGTAAAGAGGAGGGAGAGAGTTAGGGATTAGGGTTGGGGTTAAGGGTCTAGGGTTATGGTTAAGAGTTAACTATATAAGCCATTAGGATTAAGCCATTAAGACGTACTGGAATAGACCCAATACGCACTGGAACAGACCGAGACAACCACTGAGAGGTCAAGGAAAAGGAAATCGAGCGATCAGAAAAGAGGTGACACAGGACTGACCAAGTTTCTTGACAACACCTATAAAATCTTAGATGTGATCCCGACAGGTCAGCTCCTATCTCCAGAAGAGGCACTACCTAAGTTTTGTAATACACTTAGGGTTCTTAGTTAGAGATAATCTTGACATCAAAATCCAATAGTGGAAATATGTGTCAGATGATGTCAAGAACCAAATGTGGAATAAGCTATTAAGAGGTTCGTTCTGCCTCGGGGTTCAGAAGAACTCATGAAGGAACACACAATGAAGCAATTTGCTATCAATTTCCAAAAATTATAATATCTTAGCAGGTCAGTGGGCAGTATTTCTAGAGCACAGGAGCACCCCTAATTTCATATCTCTAAGCGAAGCAGATTCCTAAATGGAGACAAGAAGACACCGAGAAGATTTCTAAAATATTCTAAACAAGAACCGTCTGTTGGGGGCCTTCGTCTTCCGAAGGTCCTCAAAAACATGATTTAACAATGTTTCTAGAGTGTAATACATGAACAGGTACCTTCGGACTTGGATCAGAACCACAGTGTGAGAAGCACGAAGAATACGAAGGTTAACACAGAGCCGAAGCTATGCGCAAGGGAGCTTCGGCATGATAGCAGAAAAGGGAACCGACTTAAAAGGGAAAAGGCTATTTAGACCTTGATGGATCACTATAGAGTCATTAGCAAATGTAAAGGGCATGGGTGTAATTTTACATGGGCTCCGTCCCGTGCCTATAAATAGATGAACAGTGCTCCTGTGCTGTTCACGCTGACTTGGCATTTGCTTTTGCGTCAGACTCGTACTTTTACCTTCTTTCAAGCCGAAGGTACATTTGTAACTTGATATCATTTCTATTTTTCCATGTTAATAAAATAGAAATGAGCTGATAATGATACATAATTGTTCATGTTATCTTTTACATTTCATATGATTCTCTTTTCATTACCGCATGCTGCAATGATGAAGGAATGTCCTTCATGACCTTCGTCTGAAGATCATTATATCCTAAAAGAAATAATGTTTCGAAGGACGAAGGGCATTAACATTAAACATTTTTTGTGTTGCCTTGTTCTTAACTCATAGCATTTGAGAACAAGTCCCCAACATTGGCGCCCACCGCCGGTGAACTCTTTTCGACCACCTTCGGCAAGCATTGACCTTCGTCATGCCACCGAAGGAAGTTTCAGCGCTAGGGGCTGCCGCTCTGCAGCCACTGGACCCAAATCAAGAGACCCTTTCTGTTGGGGGTATGCTTCGTAGCCGAAGATCCTAAAGAAAGAAAACACCTTCGGCAAATTCTCTCAGGAACAGTGCCGAAGCTATTACTTATAGAGCTTCAGCATAATGACAGATCTCAAGACGAAGGGACAAACCAACTTAAAGATGAATTGACTTAAAAACCCATGATGTTTTGTGTCATTATTGTAATCAATTGTAAAGGACATAAATGTAATTTTACACAGGCTGCGCCCTGTGCCTATAAATAGGTGAACAGTACCCCTGCACTGTTCACATAATCTTGTAATCGCTAACGCATTATGCTGGAATTATTTTCTGTCAAGGCGAAGGTATAAATGTACCTAAATGTTATGTTTTAATATTTAAGTTCATATTATGAAAGATATGAATAATGTAATTTGTTTTTAATAGATCTTCTTCTAATGTTTAATATTTTATATTTCATTTCGCATTATTGTATATCCGATCACGAAGGTATGACCTTCGTGGTATTCTGTTCCTGGCCTTTGTCCGAAGTTCATTAAATCCATGGGGAAACAATGCTTCAGCGGACGAAGGACATTATTATTTAACACTTTATGTTGAACAGTGCCGAAGCTATTACTTATAGAGCTTCGGCATAATTACAGATCTCAAGACGAAGGGACGAACCGACTTAAAGATGAATTGACTTAAAAACCCATGATGTTTTGTGTCATTATTGTAATCGATTGTAAAAGACATAAATGTAATTTTACACAGGCTGCGCCCTGTGCCTATGAATAGGTGAACAGTACCCCTGCACTGTTCACGGAATCCTGTAATCGCTAACGCATTACGCTGGAATTATTTTCTGTCAAGGCGAAGGTATAAATGTACCTAAATGTTATGTTTTAATATTTAAGTTCATATTATGAAAGATATGAATAATGTAATTTGTTTTTAATAGATCTTCTTCTAATGTTTAATATTTTATATTTCATTTCGCATTATTGTATATCCGATCACGAAGGTATGACCTTCATGGTATTCTTTTCCTGGCCTTCGTCCGAAGTTCGTTAAATCCTTGGGGAAACAATGCTTCAGCGGACGAAGGACATTATTATTTAACACTTTATGTTGCCTTGTTCTTAATTCATAGCATTTGAGAACAAGTCCCCAACATTGGCGCCCACCTCCGGTGAACTCACTTCCATTTTTTTTGAGCTGATGGCTTCGTTCAACAACCAAGCTGGAGCTGCTTCGGCTCCGAAGCTGGTACTTCCGATAACAGGCGGTTCATGCTCAGAGCCAGCTAACAAGAAGCAGAAGAAGGAGGCACAGAGAAGGGTACAACATGTCGGGGTGCAAGGACCCTTCATCAAGTCAAGATGGTCTCACATCCCAATTACCTTCTCTCAAGAAGACCTTCAGCTCAAGGATTACCCTCACAATGATGCTATGGTTATTTCTTGTGTCATCAAAGTATTTCTGGTCCACAATGTTCTGGTTGATACAGGCAGTGCAGCGGATATTATATTTGCTAAGGCCTTCAGACAGATGCAAGAGCCCGAAGATAAGATCCATGATGCTACACATCCCCTTTGTGGCTTCGAAGAAAGGCAGATTGTAGCGCTCGGCAAGATCACGATGCCAGTGACCTTCGGATTTGTCAACAATACAAGGACTGAACAAGTTGTGTTTGATATTGTTGACATGGAATACCCTTACAATGCAATCATTGGTCATGGGACACTCAATGCTTTTGAAGCAATTCTTCATCCAGCATATCTTTGCATGAAAATACCTTCGGATCAAGGGCCTATTGCTATTCATGGAAGTCAGGAAGCTGCCAGAAAGGCCGAAGGAAACTGGATAGATTCAAAAGCAATCTGTAATATATATGGAGCCGAAGGTTGTGAGCAATACAAGTACAGAAGGGAGAAGGCTGCTTCGGCTGATCAGCCGAAGCCCATGCTCTTATGTGAAGATATAGCAGAGCAGAGGGTGCTGCTGGGATCTCAATTGTCTGAAGAGTAGGAGAAAACTTTAATATGGTTCCTATTCAACAACAAAGATGTCTTCGCATGGTCCGCTAATGATCTCTGTGGTGTCAACAGGGATGTTATAGAACACTCGCTCAATGTTGATCCATCCTTCAGACCAAGAAAGCAGAGGCTTCAGAAGATGTCTGATGACAAAGCCGAAGGTGCTCGGAATGAAGTGAAAAGACTTCTCAGTGCTGGAGTCATCAGAGAAGTAAAATACCCAGAATGACTAGCTAACACTATTATGGTGAAGAAGGCCAATGGTAAATGGAGAATGTGCATTGATTTTACTGATCTCAACAAGGCTTGTCCGAAGGATGAATTTCCATTACCAAGGATAGATTCTCTGGTAGATGCAGCAGCTTCGTCAGAGCTCATGAGTCTACTAGATTGTTATTCAGGCTATCATCAAATATGGATGAAGAAGGAAGATGAGCCAAAAACCAGCTTCATCACCCCTAGTGGTACATATTGTTACCTTTGGATGCCTGAGGGGCTCAAGAATGCCGGAGGGAGCTTCAGCAGAATGATAGCGAAAGTTCTTCATTCTCAAATAGGCAGAAATGTGCTAACATATGTTGATGATATCATAGTAAAAAGCACGAAGCAAGAAAATCATATTGCTGATCTGCAGGAAACATTCGCTAATTTTAGGCAAGCTGGCCTGAAGTTGAATCCAGACAAATGTGTTTTCGGAGTAAAGAAGGGGAAATTACTTGGTTGTTTAGTTTCAACAAAAGGGCAATTGAAAAAGCAAGCTCCAGTGTACTTCGTCTCCGAAGTTCTCAGTTTATCAAAGAAAAACTATACAGAATTGGAGAAGGTGTTGTATGCTGTCTTAATGGCCTCCAGGAAGCTTCGACATTATTTTCAAGCATACCATATAATTGTTCCTTCTTCACAGCCTTTGAAGGATATTATGAGAAACAGAGAAGCTACTGGAAGGATTGGAAAGTGGGCTGCGGAACTCAACGAGTTCAGCATTGATTATGTGCATAGATCTTCGATTCAGTCTCAAGCGCTAGCAGACTTCATCGCTGATTGGACGCCAGGGCTCAAGAGGAAGAAGCAAGCAAAGATGCCGAAGCTTGGACAGTGTTCTGTGATGGTTCCTGGGGAACCTTCGGGGCAGGTGCAGCTGCCGTTTTGATTGCACCTTCTAAAGTTAGAACATGCTATGCAGTGAAACTTGATTTCAGTTGCACAAATAATATTGCTGAATACGAAGCTTTGCTTTTGGGGCTTCGGAAGTTAAAGGCGATGGGGATAAGAAGGGCGGTTCTCAAAACCGATTCCCAAGTTATTTCTGGTCATATTGATAAGAGTTGTAAAGCAAGAGATCCGAAGCTCGAGAAATATTTGGATACAGTTCGAAGGCTTGAAGCTTCCTTCGAAGGGCTTTCTGTCAAGAATATTCCACGAGGAGAAAATGAGCATGCTGATCTGCTAGCCAAGTAAGCGGCACAGGGACTGCCTTTACCTTCGGAAGTATTTTTTGAAACAATAAAAGCACCTTCAGTCGACCTTCTTGAAAGAGCAGTGCTCAATATATCTCCTGTTTATAGCGAAGATTGGAGAACTGAGATCATGTCTTTTCTCTAGGGCAATTTCCTTTCAGATGACGAAGCTTATAATAAGAGAATAGCGGCAAGAGTCCATCCATATGTAATAATAGAAGGGGAGTTATACAAGCATGGAGTCTGTTCTCCATTACTCAAATGTTTATCCAGAGCTGAAGGTATAGAGCTGATGAAAGAAATACATGCAGGCCTGTGTGGATCTCACATCGGATCTAGGCCCCTGCTGGGTAAAGTTTTTCGTCAAGGATTTTATTGGCCGAAGGCAGCTTCGGATGCAGCAGAATTAGTCCAAAAATGCGAAGGTTGTCAAAAATGTGCAAAAGATCAAAAACAGCCTTCGTCTCTAACTCAATTAATACAGCCTACTTGGCCGTTGCAAAGATGGGGCCTTGATTTGCTAGGCCCACTTCCACCAGCACAAGGAAATTTAAAATATGTTGTGGTGGCAGTAGAATATTTTTATAAGTGGATTGAGGCGAAACCTTTAGCCACAATAACTTCGGTCACTGTCCAAAAATTTTTCTGGCAAAATATTGTCTGTCGCTTCGGAGTGCCGAAGGCTATTACTGTGGACAATGGAACACAGTTTGATGCCGAAGCTTTCAAAGAGTTTTGTGAACAAATTGGCACGAAGATCCATTTTGCATCGGTTAGGCATCCGGAGTCAAATGGACTTATCTAAAGAGCTAATGGCATTATAATGACAGGAATAATGAAGTTAATCTTCAACCAGCCCAGGGGGAAGTGGCCAGACGAATTAATCAAAGTGGTGTGGAGCCACAACACAACAATGTCAAGGTCAACAGGTTTTACACCATTCAAATTGTTGTTTGGTGACGAAGCAATAACCCCAGAAGAAGATAAAGCGGGATCAATAAGAACAGTGGCTTCGGCAGACGACGAAGCTAATTATTCTATGGCAAAAGATGCTATAGAAGGGATCAGGCTTCAGGCTGTGGAGAATATCAATAAATATCAAGCCGAAACAATAAAATGGCGTGACAGAAAAGTTCGGTTAAAAAACCTCAAGCCAGGACACTTGATACTTCGGAGAGTTGCCAACCCAGATACAGTAGGCAAGTTGTAGTTAAAGTGGGAAGAACCTTTTCTGGTAGTATCTTCGTCAAGACCCGGTTCTTACAGATTGAAGGATATGGACGGCAATGACATTCCTAGATCTTGGAATGCGGATGAGCTTCGGCGATATTATGTGTAGCTTGATGTAATCTTTTTTATTTTTCCTATTTTTTCCTATGGCACCCTTTTCCTTTCAAAAGGGGGAGAAAGGTTTTTAATGGGGCCATAGCATGTAATTTCTCCTTTTCTTATATCAGCTCTACAAGAGCAATATCCCCCAAAGTTGTAAATGTAAAAACTGAGCATGCACCATCGAGTGCAAAGGGAAAAGGAAAAACAGGGAGAAGCTCGAAAGACGTCCCTAAGGGGATGCAGAGCACAACGAAGCTACAAAAAGCCGTTCCTAAGGGAGCGCAGCGTAAGTTTTCTGCTCAAAAGTCGTTCCTAAGGGAATGCAGAGCTTACAGCGAAAAGTCAATGCTGATTCCGCCGAAGTATAAGGTGAAGTGCGAAAAGTCAACGCGATACCGCCAAAAGTAAAAGGCGAAGAAGTTCAAAAGACGTTCCTAAGGGAATGCAGAACTTACAACGAAAAGTCAGCGCTAATACACTGAAAAATAAGTGGTGAAGCCGAAAAATAAACGGCAAAGATTTGTTGTTCCTAAGGGAATCAAGGTTTTGGTTGTGGCTTCGTATGTGTGGGTTTGGACATTCATTTGCATGATACATTACATCATACATTTGCATTCATAAACATTCATTTAGACATACATAGGATCATCATCATCATAGCATAGACAGTTGTTTCTGCTCTAAAAAGAAGGCTTCGGAAAAAAAGAAACAAATTTTATGCTTCGTTGTGTACGAAAAGAAGGGAAGGTGTTTTTCGCCTTCGGCTCAAAAATGCTAATTTCGTCCACACCAAAGCACTTTATACATTGATGGAAAGGTAAAAATATATTACAAGGTATGGATAAAGTCCACGAACTAAAATTTAATTACATCATTCTTTACACAAATTATTACAAAAGTTTTTTGAGCTATTTCTACAGACTACTCGAGCTTCGTCAGTATTCATGGAGCTTCGTCTTTTTACTCCGTAGCTTCGGCCCCGACTTCGTCATCCTGTATGTAAGTATTATAAGCAAAATTCAAATTCAAAGGAAAAGGTAAGCATAAGGTATGATTTTGTTACCGGCTTAAGATGGCTTCGAGCTTCGTCACCAGCTTTGCTTCGTCCACCCTTTGTCCATACTAATTTTATAAATCTATTTGCAATACTTCGGGCAAGGTTGGGAATGTTATCCAAGTCTGCTGGTGATAAGCTGAAGTTGGGTCTATTGATAACCTTTCCGTGTTCACAGCCAGACTTCAGAAAGGCAACAACTGTGCCCTGAGAAGCTACCAGGGCACAGAACTCACCATGTCCGGCTATAACTTCGTCAAGATCATCAATTTCACCTTCAATATGCTCGAAGGCACCAGGCAGGTCTTCAGCCGAAGGAGTAAATTTCTCGCTGCTGGCTCCAACAAAATAGAACACCTGCTTCAGTCGTTGAGCGCATCGATTGCTGAACTCCAGACATCTATTCTGAAGGCTTGTCAATGATTTTTTCAGCTCTGAACTTTTTTGGACTTCGGACTCAAGTTTTGCATTAAGCTTCAGCTTTTCTTGTTCGAAGTTTTCTGATTGAGAGAGAAGCTTCGAATTTAATTCTGTTATTTTAGCTTCAGGCTCCGCTAATAAGCCTTCGGTTGTTTGAAGCTCGAAGTCTTTCTTTTCGATAGCAACTGATTGCTCTTTTTTCTTGCTCTCTAAATTCTCAATTATAACTTCGTGCTTTTTATCTTCTAAGTCCTGCTGCATTTTTAAAGCTTTGCTCAGCAGCATACTCTGCGAACAAATAACCTTCGTTAGAAAACGTCTATGTTATTAAAAATAATAAAAGTTAGAGAAAAGTTGTTTACCTTGAAATTAGAATAAAATAAACTACCGACAATGTGTTGTCGTCGGTAGCGACTGATATCTGCTTCGAGCTTCGGGAAACCGATACTCTTTGATAGAGTACCGATAACCTTCGCGCCGGTCTGATCTCGTATGCAGCCCAACCTTTTGTCATCAATGCCACCGAAGAGAAGCGCTCCCGGTCGATACCCGCAAGATATAGCATATTCTTTTAGTTCTTCTTTTTCAGCTTTTGTCAGCTCTTGGCCAGCTAAGTTTTTAAAGTTAAAAGCTTCATCTTCCAAAGTATCTTCGATCATTTCTTCCTTCTCGGGTTTTGCGGCCGTAGTCTCTTCGGTGGCTGCGGCAGCCTCTTCTGCGGCCATGTTTAGTAGTAATTTATCTATATCAGCAATCATGCTTTCTAAATTAATATCTTTGGATCTAGCAGCTTCGGCTCTGGCCTCTTCTGCGGCAGCCTCCGAAGGTACAGCTTCAGTAGCTGTCATGCTTTCAATAGCCGGCACCTTCGGAGCTGAAGCTCCTGGTGGTGTTGCTTCGATGACTTCTGTCATAGTAACGATTCTTTGCCTTTTTGGTCTAGATGCCATCGTTTTTGCGGGTTCCTTTTCCTTCTGAAAAAGCTTCGTCAGATGTAGCCCCAGTGGACTTAGTTTGACAGGCAAAGATTCAGTCATTACCTTTAAGATTTCCTCTACTTCGGTAGCAGAGGGTGTCGCCTAAGTCCCTTCTTCTTCATCAGTTGGTTTTTGCTTCAGAGTCGAAGCCTTTCTTTTCTTCGGAACAATTGTTTTCGCCTCAGACTTTTGTTTTTTCTTCTTCGGTTGATCTTCATCGTCTTTATTTAGAGCACTAGCTACTCTCTTCTTTTTTTGGCCTTCGGCACCCTTGTCTAGCCGCTCGTAGTCAGGATATTCAAAACCTATAGCATCCATCACTCGATTTAGCCTTCGTTTCGGATGGGTGGCGAAGGCCGCAGTCATCAATTGGTCCTCTTTTTTAGAATAATTTCCAAGTATTTCATTGCACATTACCTCGATTGTGTCTAGCCATTCTTGGCAAGGCACTTTGAAATGTCTCTTGAATTTGTAATGATAAGGCAACCAGATAAGTTCTCCTTCCTTCTTTTTTTCCTTCTAGCTTCGGCATGGCCCACTCTTTCATAGTTGGAAACACTTTGAAAGCTAAGAATTCCTGCACTAAGTCCCTAGTGCCGATATGCTCTGTGATAACTCTAAATTCAGCCAACGCAATTTGGGTTGGACCCTCTGGTGTCATATTGCACGGGGGTCTGGTCTCTCCGAAGATCAACTCTAACAGACTCTAGACCAGCTTCTCCTTATCATCGTCAACTTTGATGTAGAACCATTCAGATTTCCAACCAGCTGGCCACTTGCTTCGGTAACTGATCACGGGAAATTTTGTAGTCTTGCGGTAGGCAAAATTGTAGCAGCCGAAATTTTCATGTAACCCATCTCCTCTAGCCTTGGTCTGGTAATGCAGCTCATGCACTCGGCAGAAACCTTCGGCAAACGGTTCCACCCCTTGGCTTCGGAGAGCCCAAATGTAAACGCTAAGCCTAACAATAGCGTTAGGAGTTAGCTGATGCAGGTAGATCCCAAATTTCTTCAGCACATCAGCAATCATCTTATTCAAAGGGAATCTTAAACCAGCTTTAAAGAAACTTTTAAAGATTACTACTTCATCTTTTCCTGGCTTCGGAGTAGTTTCTTCTCCACCAAAACGAACCAGCTCTTTCTTTTCTTCACTTAAATAGCCCAATTTCAGCATCTTAGGTAAGTCACCTTCGGAGATGGTGGATTTTCTGAAATCCAGGTGGCTAGGTTTGCTCGGCACCGCGCTGCTATAATCATCTTCAGACTCGGTCTCCTCATCATCAGCTTGCTCTGCTTCAGCGGCAGGGACGTCCTCCGATGTTACCAGCCCAGACCACTTCATTGCTTCAGAAATTGGAACAGTCTCAGCAGCTTCGGTCTCATCTCCCTCACGATCAACCCTAGCAGTGGAGCGAACTCTGGCCATTTGATTATGTTTTTCTTGAAATTTTTGTTGTTGACTTTTTTTGATTTTCACGAAGCTTTTCCTCTTGTGACGAAGCAGAATCAAAAGCGACACTTCGTTTGAGCATGATGATCAAGCTTCGGCTATGGCTAAAATTTTGGCAGCAAAATAGTGCAATAGCAATGAATGCTGTGGTAACTTCACACCTACTCGTCTATTTATATAGTGCCGCAGGGGGAGGGTGAATCGTCAAGGTCTCCCGCACCGAGCAAACAGCCACCCGCACTCGCTGAACGGTGGGCCACAAGGTCCAAGAAGGTGAATTGTTGCGGCGCGCGTAACTGCTGCAAGATGGGGCCACCGCGCGCGCGGATTATTTTAATCGTTTCTCGCCAACGAGCTCAGGGAAGGTGTTTTTCGGATCTTCGGCATCCCGAAGTTTAGAAAACTTTTTCACGGATCAAGCTCGTTACAAAAAACGATCTAGCACCGCGAAGGGGCTAGTGTTGGGGGTATGCTTCATAGCCGAAGATCCTAAAGAAAGAAAACACCTTCTGCAAATTCTCTCAGGAACAGTGCCGAAGCTATTACTTATAGAGCTTCGACATAATGACAGATATCAAGACGAAGGGACGAACTAACTTAAAGATGAATTGACTTAAAAACCCATGATGTTTTATGTCATTATTGTAATCGATTGTAAAGGACATAAATGTAATTTTACACAGGCTGCGCCCTGTGCCTATAAATAGCTGAACAGTACCCCTGGACTGTTCACGGAATCCTGTACTCGCTAACACATTACACTGTAATTATTTTTTGTCAAGGCGAAGGTATAAATGTACCTAAATGTTATGTTTTAATATTTAAGTTCATATTATGAAAGATATGAATAATGTAATTTGTTTTTAATAGATCTTCTTCTAATGTTTAATATTTTATATTTCATTTCGCATTATTGTATATCCGATCACGAAGGTATGACCTTCATGGTATTCTGTTCCTGGCCTTCGTCCGAAGTTAATTAAATCCTTGGGGAAACAATGCTTCAGCGGACGAAGGACATTATTATTTAACACTTTATGTTGCCTTGTTCTTAATTCATAGCATTTGAGAACAAGTCCCCAACACTTTCTCTTCGAGAGGCCCGAAGCCAGAAGAGGAAGGCCACTAGTCCAACACCCCAGGAGGACGAGTTGGACCAAGAAATCAGAAATATGGAGATGCTTCATCAACAAGTGCAAAAGAAGAAGGAGAAGATGGCCCGACTAGCTGACCTTCAAAGGCAGATTGACGAAGCCACTGAAGAAGTACGTCACCTTGCTCAAGATGAGCAAGATCGAAGGCCCCAGCACAAGGAGCTTCATCAAGAGGGCTTGTTCAACGATGATGGATGGTATGATGATTTTAATCATGATACCTTTACTTTTGATGATGCTTCTCCCTTGGCAGCGGAACTGCAGGCTATCCCGTGGCCCCCATCATACAAGCCACCTCATCTTCCAATGTATGATGGGCATTCAGACCTGAATCAGTTTTTGATGAGTTATGAAGCAACTATATCTTCATACGGAGGCAATGCAGATGTCATGGCCATGTCCTTCGTCATGGCAGTTAAGAATGTGGCTCAAACGTGGTATTCTTCTCTTCGGCTAGGGACTATCACTTCATGGTGGAAGCTCAAGGACATGCTGGTGACAAGTTTTCAGGGCTTTCAGACGAAGCAAGTCACAGCTCAGGCTCTGTTTCAATGCACGCAAGATCACGAGGAGTATCTCCAGGCATACGTCCGAAGGTTCTTGCGTCTGAGAGCACAAGCGCCTACAGTGCCCAATGAAATTGTCATTGAGGCCATGATCAAGGGGCTTCGTCCAGGACCTACTGCTCAGTATTTTTCTAGAAAGCCTCCACAGACTTTGGAGAAGCTGCTTCAAAAGATGGATGAATACATCCGCGCTGACAATGACTTTCGTCAAAGAAGGGAGGAAGCCTACAGGTTCTCTGAGATGACCAGGGGCTTCAGAAGGAGAATCCACCCAAGGCATGTCAGGTCAATCCACTCCACCCAGAGTGACGACAGAGGAAGTCAACAACAAAGGCCACAATATTCCTCGCAAGCTTCAGGGCAGCAACAAAGCTATTTTCGGCCGCTAGCTCCAAGAGGCAGAAGCGCCAGGGGCTTCGGAGGAAGGTTTGGGGATCAACCTAGGAAAATTTATTGCTTATTCTATGGCGAGGACAAGGGCCATACTACAAGGATGTGCCATGTCACCATTCAGAAACAAAAGGAAATAGCAGAAGCTGCAGCTCAGCAGAACCAACCGAAGCAGGTCATGCATACTGCTTCGTATCACTCACCCTACATACCAGAGTATGTGGGTAACCATCCTACAGCGTATGTTGCTTCGGCTAGCCAGCCACAGACATCTTGGCAACAACCTCCACCTCCGCCACCACTACAACCTGTATATTCACGAAACCGTCAGCCAGAAGGGAGCCAACAGACCCATCAGTAGCGAGACTTCAGGGAGGAGTCCGAAGCTCGTACAGTCAACAGTACTGTGCCAGAATCGAAGCATATCTATTGAGAGATATCCTACCCCTGAAATAGTGTTTACATTCATTGTCATTTTCTTTTTTAATAAGGAACAATTATTGAAAACCTAGTTCTCTTGTCATTTTCCATTTCTTATAATAGCTTCGTTCTTGCCATAGTGAAATATATCTTATCCACAGACTCACGAAGTTCAAAAAGTCGCTGAAGCACAAAAGTCGTTCCTACGGAAATGCGGGGCTAAAAATTACATTACAAGTATCACTGAAGCTACAAAAAGTCGTTCTAAGGAACGCAGCGTAAGTTTGCCGAAGCTACAAAAAGTCGTTCCTAAGGGAGCGCTGTGTAAGTTTTCTGCTCAAAAGTCGTTCCAAAGGGAATGCAGAGCCAAATACTGCCGAAATATAAGGCGAAGCGCGAAAAGTCAACGCGAATACCACCGAAATAGAAGGCGAAGAAATTCAAAAGACGTTCCTAAGGGAATGCAGAACTTACAGCGAAAAGTCGGCGCTGATACACCGAAAAATAAGCGGTGAAGCCAAAAAATAAGTGGCAAAGAGATTGTGTATTCCACTATGGGGGTGTGAGTGTGTATCTTCAGCATAAACATCATTTTGCATAACATAACATCATCACATCATTTTGCATAACATAACATCATACATCATATTGCATCAATGGCACAAGAAGGGAATACAATGTTGACCTTCGGAGAATGCTTCGAAAAAGTGAAATTGTGCTAAGGCACAAAATAAGTTTTGAAGAAATATAGCTTCATCAGCTCTGATGTGGAGGAAAAAGTCTATTGTTGACAAAGCATTAATGTTTTTGCGATGCTTGGAGGATTTTTTACGAAGCATTAAAGCTCTTCTTTACGAAGCATGAAAAGAAGGGAAGGTGTTTTTTCGCCGAAGGCTCAAAAACGGTATGTACATAAAAGTTTCATGCATCGCAAAGAAATGAATTACAAAACCATTCATATATTACATTCAAAACCTGTGAGCACTGAATATTACAAGCATAGTCCAGCAAATGTTACATTAATATTCTAGCAATGTTTTTACAAATAGCTAGTCTTCTTCTCTCAGGACTTTCTCTGCAGCTTCGGTCAATAATTTGGTGACAACTTCGTCCATAATAGTTTCGGCCATGCTAATAATTTCTATTGATTCCTTTGCCTCTGGGTCGGCCAGTGACTCGAAGGGCTCTGGGGAGGAGATAGTTCAGCTGCGGTAGAAAACGTAAATCAGTTCGAAGTCACGAAAATAAGCAACAAAGTCAAAAACCATTAAGTAATACCTATCCGTTTCTCAAGCTCCGCAGCCTTTTCAGCTGCTTTTATCGACTCCCGAGTGTCATGAATATCTTTTTCGTTTTTCTTTATTATTTCATGGGCCATTCCTCGGCCGCCTTTTTTCCATATGTCAGTGAAAAATTTTCCACCTATTAAGCTTGCTTCGGCCGAGGGGTCCTTTGTATCATCAATGTAGAGGGCAGCTTCGGCCTGAGCCAAGGTTTTAACATGCTCACAACCTGACTTCTCTAAAATAGCTGCAATTCCCCTCGCACCAGAGAAGGCACAGACATCCCCACGGTCACTCAAGATTTCCTCAAAAGCTTCGGCTTCGCTGCTGATCCACTCAATTGGGCCCTCAGGATCGCCTCTTATGAAGTTGTCTTCACTCGAGTACGCGCACACGTTGGCGAAGCTAGTTTTTATCCTGTTGACGCATTCTACAGATTTTTCAAAACATCTTTCTTTTGATGAGCGAAGTTCTGCAACTGTTTTTTCCCAATATTTTTTCCAGTATTCACTGGCATCTTGGTCAGCTTCGGCAATAGCGCATTTCAATTTGGCTTCCGCTAGTTGTTTTTGAAGGTTTTCAATTTCATTCCTTTGGACTTCAGATTGAGCCTTGAAGTTAGCTTCATCCATTTTTACTTTATCCACCAATGTAAGTAGAATTTTGTCTTTTTCCAAAGCTTCGTATCCTTAGTTTGATAACCTCCGTTCGAAGGTTATTGAGAGCAATAGTACAACTCTCGTCTTCGGCATTCTTTTGCACTCTTAAGACGTTGCTAAGTATTAAACCCTATATGAAAAAATGAATAAGTTAATATAAGAGCAAAAGAATAATTCAAAATTCATAAACTTCCAAATATACAATTTTTGTACCTTCAGACTGTTATATGCAAGGCTATCCGCAAGATCGTCCTTCGTCATGGCGCAGAGGCCAGCTTCAAGCTTTGGGAACCCCATACTTCTGGCCATCTCCCAGCAGACAGATAATTCTTTGTTGTCTGGGAGGCAATACAAGAAGTCATCTTCATCTGTGCCATTGAACACTAAGGCCCCTTTCGGGTACTTCAGTTCTCGGGCGTAGTGTTAGCTTCAAAAATTTCTTCTTCAGATAATCTTTTTCCCGAAGCGTGTCGAATAATATAATCAAGAACTTTGGAATGCGCTTCGGGAGTAGGAGTCGCAGCTTTTTCAGGCAGAATATGTTCTATAGCTTCTTCTTCCGCTGCTTTTTCTTTAGTTTCCAAGGATTTCTCCTTGGCGGGCTCCGAAGGCCCAGCTTCGGCGTCGACCTGGCTCATTGTAGCTTCAGCTTCGGTCGGCTTCGTCTCGGTTTCAATTTGCGCTATTGAAGCCTTGGCAATTTTCCCTGGAGTAGAGCTTGAAGCTTTTATTGTCTCCAGCACATCTAGTACACTAGCCATCCTTTTTCTCTTGGGGTCGCTGCTAGACCCTTTTGTGTCTTCGGCACCTCCATTCCGGTCGAAGGGCTTAGAACTTCTAATGTTTTCGTCTCTTTGGTTCTCGGTTCTTCAATTTTGTCAGTCTTCAGCATTGCAGCCGGCTCTTCAATCCTCTACATAAGAGCAGGTCCTTTGGCTTCAATAGCCGAAGAGGTCTCACTGCCAAATTTAGGCACTATGGCCGGTTCAATGTAGCGCGATCGATGGGTAAGGACCTTCAGCTTTTTCCTCTTCGGCGCAGGCTTGCTTGGAGCAGCCGAAGCAGCGACGTTTCCAGAAGTTGTATTCTTTCTCTTCTGTCCCCATGGCGGGTAGCGGTAGTCAGGGTACATAAATCCAATAGCATCAAAAACTCTATTTAGCCTCTTCTTTTTTCGGCTCCCGAAGGTCGTAGATAGTGCGTTATCTTCGGACTTGGAGTATGCTCCAAGTAGTTCATCACTAGTATTTTCAACACATTTCAGCCAGTCATCGTCTGGTTCGATAAATTGGTCTCCAAACCTGAAGGTATATTTCAATCGAACCAAACCACCTTCGCTAGGGTTAGTGATGGTTTCCTCTGGCATTTCCTAGCTATCTATCAGTGGCCATATCCTGTAGGCTACATGTTCTTGAACTAAATCCCTTGTCCCGATGAAAGAGCAAACTGTGCCGAAGGCCCTTCGGCATCCTTCGGTTGCTTCGTCAATTTCTACCTTCGGCTTCCGAAGGCTGAAGCGGGACCAAATGGGGCGCATTATGATCTCTGTAATGTCTTCTCTCGCCTTTAAATCATTCTTCACATAGAACCATTCTTTCATCCAGTCTTCGGGCCATCTCTTCCAAAAAGTTGGCACTGGGCAGCTTGAGCCAGAACGAGCAACGAAGCTATAGCAACCAAAATTGTTATGATACTGTTCTTTACCCCAGGGCTTCGTATCATACAAAAGTTCGTGCATGCTGCAAAAACATTTTGCACTTGGCTCCAAACCTTGACTCCTCACGGCCGAGACGAAGATCCCCATTCTGACAATTGCTTCGGGAGTAATCTGGTGAAGGAAAATCTGATATATCTTTAAAACTTCAACCACAAATATGCTTAAGGGGAACCGAAGCCCAGCTTTGAAGAAGCTTCGGTAGATCACGACTTCATTTTCTTCGGGAACAGGAACAGTCCTGTCTCCAATGTCAGCCCTCACAATAGACATATCTCCAAAATACCTTCCTCTCATACTATCAAGATGACTCTATTTAATAGTTGATTTTCCGAAAACTGCATGACTTGGTCACCAGGGCCGATCTTCAGAGTCATCGCCCCCACTTTCCGCATCATAACTATCGCTGTCATCTGTATCTTCAGATAAGCCTTCTAGAATCTCCTTAGTAATCTTTTCTGTATTTGTCTTTGCTATTGATTCAATAAATCCAGCAGTCTTCTCCTCAAGGAGCTTCTCCTCCTCGCTCAGCTTCGTCTCAGCAACAGCTTTTTTATCTTGAGACATCTTCTCTTCGGAAATGGTGAAAATGTGTTCTTAAAGCCAAAGCTTAAAAATCTAAAAAACCAAGCAAGCATTGGTACGCAAGAGCTAAAAAATTAAGCAAGCAAAGCAGGCGGCAAGTAGCGTACCAAATGTGCTCGGGGTGAGTTCTTATTTATACGCCCAGTGCGCTCCAAATTGGAGGGCCCCGTCTGTCATTGATTGTTGCTATTCTAGCAAAGGGAAGGTGTCGGCTTAGGGCCTTCGTCCATATCGCAATCTGAATTCTTTATTCTAACAAATTAATATTGCGAGGGGCTACTGTTGGGGGCCTTCGTCTTCCGAAGGTCCTCAAAAACATGATTTAACAATGTTTCTAGAGTGTAATACATGAACATGTACCTTCAGACTTGGATCAGAACCACAGTGTGAGAAGCACAAAGAATACGAAGGTTAACGCAGAGCCGAAGCTATGCGCAAGGGAGCTTCGACATGATAGCAGAAAAGGGAACCGACTTAAAAGGGAAAAGGCTATTTAGACCTTGATGGATCACTATAGAGTCATTAGCAAATGTAAAGGGCATGGGTGTAATTTTATATGGGCTACGTCTCGTGCCTATAAATAGATGAACAGTGCTCCTGTACTGTTCACGCTGACTTGGCATTTGCTTTTGCGTCACGCTCGTACTTTTACCTTCTTTCAAGCCGAAGGTACATTTGTAACTTGATATCATTTCTATTTTTCCATGTTAATAAAATAGAAATGAGCTGATAATGATACATAATTGTTCATGTTATCTTTTACATTTCATATGATTCTCTTTTCATTATCGCATGCTGCAATGATGAAGGTATGTCCTTCATGACCTTCGTCCGAAGATCATTATATCCTAAGGGAAATAATGTCTCGAAGGACGAAGGGCATTAACATTTAACATTTTTTGTGTTGCCTTGTTCTTAACTCATAGCATTTGAGAACAAGTCCCCAACACCGTCAGATTCCTAAAATATTATAAGCGCCGCTACGAGATCATAGGTCCGAAAAGTACTAAAATCAGAGTTACCATTTAAAAGTTATGGCCTGAGTTTTCGAAGCCCCAAGAGAAGGGCTTTGTATTCTGCAATGTTATTTGTGCAATTGAACTCCAGCCTTGCTGCGTAACAGGTTCTGATCTTAGATGGTGAAATTAGGATAGGAGCTGCACCTATGTCGAAGGTTCCCCATGACCCATCACAGAACACTGTCCAAGCTTCGTTATCTTTTGTTCTTTCTTTGTCCTGAGCCACTGACGTCTAATCAGCAATGAAGTCTGCTAACGCTTGGGATTGAATTGAAGATATGTGAACATAATCAATAGTGAATTCATTCAGCTCTGTAGCCCACTTTCCAACTATTCTCGTGGCTTGTCTGTTCCTTATTATGTCCTTGAGAGGCTGATAAGAAGGTACTTTAATATGGTATGACTGGAAATAATGCCGAAGCTTTCTAGAGGCCATCAATACATCATATAGTACCTTCTCCAGCTCTGTGTAATTTCTTTTGGACGAACTAAGTACTTCAGAGACGAAGTACACTGGCACTTGCTTCTTCGCTTGGCCATCTTGTTTCTCTTGCACCAACGCTGCACTAACTGCGGCATGAGAAGCAGCTACATACAGTAGCAATGGGGCTTCTGACAAAGGTGGAGTCAATGTTGTTAATTCTATTATATATTTCTTCAGCTCTTCGAAAGCCTTTTGCTGAGTTGGTCCCCATTGAAAGACTTCGGCTGATTTTAGCACTTCAAAGAATGGCAAGTTCCTCTCTTCTGATCTTGAAATAAATCTATTCAATGATGCCAACCTTCCTGTCAATCTTTGGGCATCTTTTCTTGATTTTGGTGGCTCCATCCGATGTATAGCTTCTAACTTGTTTGGGTTAGCTTCCATTCCTTTTGTTGACACAAGACACCCAAGAAATTTCCCCTTCTTCACTCCGAAGACACATTTCTCTAG